>NW_027192868.1:0-327000 GCF_949987515.2 Delphinus delphis
CATGTTTTAGCTGAAGGAAGAATACCTTAAAACTGGGTAGTAGAAACCCGTGGAATGGGTACCATTCAATATGACTTCAATGGGTCTTCATTTGCTCACCGAACCTCTCCAATCCTATCACTGCTGCGTTTATGCCCCTGTAAACATGCTTGATTCTCTTTCAGAGACATAGCAATCCATAGGTTTTAAGATACTTACTAGTCAGGTACATTCTTAGGCGTTTAATATGCGGTGTTGAGTCCATTTCGTTGAGCAAGGAGTAGCTCTTGTCTATTCCATATTTGGCTTAAGGAACTTTATCTGTGCTCATTTCAATCTCTGGTTTTATGCAGCACCCCAACTCACCTTTACCCTTAAGCAAGCATAAGTTGGTTTTCTAAATTTGAGACCCTGTTCTGTTCTGTAATTCAGTTCCTGTGTAGCCAAGTTTACATTCCGTGTATTACTGATATCTTATGATGTTTCTTTTTCTGTGTGACTTATTTCAGTTAGAATCATCATACCTGAATCCACTCATTGTGCTGCTAAGGGCCTGATGACATAGATTTCATTGCTGAGTGATATTGCTTTGTAAGTGAATACCACAACTTCTTTATCCATTTTTCACTTTCTGCGATGTTGAACTTGTACTGTAAACGAGGTTCTTGTAAACAGAGGCGTCCCGAACTTTGGGGTGGCTGTGTCTTTTTGATTTTAATTTCCCTAAGCTATAGGACCATAAGTGGAAGTGCCCTAGGCTCTGTTGCTTTGTTTTTTAAATGTTTCAGGAAACACCATACACTTCTCCCGAGTGTCTGTTGGCAAATTACATCCCGCCCATCAGCATAACAAGGCTCCCAGTTCTCCATGGCCTGTCCTGCCTTTCTGGATTTTACACTTTTTTCAGACGGCCCGTTTGACCGGGGGGAAGTGAGACTTCATTGTAGTGCAGATTTCCTTTGCAAGCTTGCTTGGTTGGCCAAAAAGGGCGTATGCGTTTTTTCCTGAATATATTCAGGAAAAAACGCATACGCCCTTTTTGGCCAAGTGCATCATTGTGGACGTTCTGCCTCTTTTCCTATGCTTTCAATGCAATTCCAGTCTACCTCCTGAAATCGGTTTCCTGCAATTCTGCCCCTCTTTCAAGTCCTCTTGGCAGCCTTACTTCAGTATATTTTTGGACGATAGCTATCATTTATAACTCTGCAGGTTTGTGAATTACAGTGCCCCTGAGCTCCTTTCTTCAACTCGCTTTCTTGTGAGCTGGCCGCAACACCGCAGGATGGCTTCAGGCCCTAATCTGGTTCCAGGACGGCACGCTGAGCCTTTGGTTATTTCCTCTTCCTGGTGGGAAATGAGAGTTAACTTTGCCCGTCCAGTCACCTGCAGCTAGTCTCTCATTGGTTGTGGCTATTCCTGTTCATCTTCCGCAGAAATTGCAAACTGGGCCAAACAGGAAGTTAAAGGGACTGACTCTCCAAGTCGGGAGAGTGTTAGTAAAGCGTCTGGAATGTTGCACCCGAGTACCAGGGTATGAAAATTGAGACATATTTGAACACGTCTCCCGATCACATGGTTGATCATACTCTGGGTTCCACATGCATGTTTTAGCTGAAGGAAGAATACCTTAATCCTGTGTAGTTGAAACCCGTGGAATGGGTACCATTCAATATAACTTCAAAGGGTCTTCATTGGCTCACCGAACCTCTCCAATCCTATCACTGCTGCGTTTATGCCGCTGTACACACGCTTGATTCTCTTTCGGAGACATAGCAATCCATAGGTTTTAAGATACTTACTAGTCAGGTACATTCTTAGGCGTTTAATATGCGGTGTTGACTCCATTTCGTTGAGCAAGGAGTACCTCTTGTCTATTCCATATTTGGCTTAAGGAAATTTATCTGTGCTCATTTCAATCTCTGGTTTTATGCAGCACCCCAACTCACCTTTACCCTTAAGCCAGCATAAGTTGGTTTTCTAAATTTGAGACCCTGTTCTGTTTTGGAATTCAGTTCCTCTGTAGCCAAGTTTACTTTCCGTGTATTAGTGATATCTTATGATGTTTCTTTCTCTGTGTGACTTATTTCAGTTAGAATCATCGTACCTGAATCCACTCACTGTGCTGATAAGGGCCTGATGACATAGATTTCATTGCTGAGTGATATTGCTTTGCAAGTAAATACCACAACTTCTTTATCCATTTTTCACTTTCTGCGATGTTGAACTTGTACTGTAAACGAGGTTCTTGTAAACAGAGGCGTCCCAAACTTTGGGGTGGCTGTGTCTTTTTGATTTTAATTTCCCTAAACTATAGGACCAGAAGTGGAAGTGCCCTAGGCTCTGTTGCTTTGTTTTTTAGATGTTTCAGGAAACACCATACACTTCTCCGGAGAGTCTGTTGGCAATTTACATCCCGCCCATCAGCATAACAAGGCTCCCAGTTCTCCATGGCCTGTCCAGGAAAAAACGCATACGCCCTTTATGGCCAAGTGCATCATTGTGGACGTTCTGCCTCTTTTCCTATGCTTTTAATGCAATTCCAGTCTACCTCCTGAAATCGGTTTCCTGCAATTCTGCCCTGCTTTCAAGTCCTCTTGGCAGCCTTACTTCAGTATATTTTTCGACGATAGCTGTCATTTATAACTCTGCAGGTTTGTGCATTACAGTGCCCCTGAGCTCCTTTCTTCAACTCGCTTTCTTGTGACCTGGCCGCAACACCGCAGGATGGCTTCAGGCCCTAATCTGGTTCCGGCACGGCACGCTGAGCCTTTGGTTAATTCCTCTTCCTGGTGGGAAATGAGAGTTAAATTTGCCCGTCCAGACACCTCCAGCTAGTCTCTCATTGGTTCTCGCTATTCCTGTTCATCTTCCGCAGAAATTGCAAACTGGGCCAAACAGGAGGTTAAAGGGACTGACTCTCCAAGTCGGGAGAGTGTTAGTAAAGCGTCTGGAATGTTGCACCCGAGTACCAGGGTACGAAAACTGAGACATATTTGCACACGTCTCCTGTTCACACGGTTGATCATACTCTGGGTTCCACATGCATGTTTTAGCTGAAGGAAGAATACCTTAAACCTGGGTAGTTGAAACCCGTGGAATGGGTACCATGCAATATGACTTCAAAGGGTCTTCATTTGCTCTCCGAACCTCTACAATCCTATCACTGCTGCGTTTATGCCCCTGTACACATGCTTGATTCTCTTTCGGAGACATAGCAATCCATAGGTTTTAAGATACTTACTACTCGGGTACATTCTTAGGCGTTTAATATGCGGTGTTGAGTCCACTTCGTTGAGCAAGGAGTAGCTCTTGCCTATTCCATATTTGGCTTAAGGAACTTTATCTGTGCTCATTTCAATCTCTGGTTTTATGCAGCACCCCAACTCACCTTTCCCCTTAAGCAAGCATAAGTTGGGTTTCTAAATTTGAGACCCTGTTCTGTTTTGGAATTCAGTTCCTGTGTAGCCAAGTTTACATTCCGTGTGTTAGTGATATCTTATGATGTTTCTTTTTCTGTGTGACTTATTTCAGTTAGAATCATCGTACCTGAATCCACTCATTATGCTGCTACGGGCCTGATGACATAGATTTCATTGCTGAGTGATACTTCATTGTACGTAAGTACCATAAGTTCTTTATCCATTTTTCACTTTCTGTGATATTGAACTTGTACGGTAAACGAGGTTCTTGTAAACAGAGGCGTCCCAAACTTTGGGGTGGCTGTGTCGTTTTGATTTTAATTTCCCTAAGCTATAGGACCATAAGTGGAAGTGCCCTAGGCTCTGTTGCTTTGTTTTTTAGATGTTTCAGGAAACACCATACACTTCTCCCGAGTGTCTGTTGGCAATTTACATCCCGCCCATCAGCATAACAAGGCTCCCAGGTCTCCATGGCCTGTCCTGCCTTTCTGGATGTTACACTTTTTTCAGATGGCCCTTTTGACCGGGGGGAAGTGAGACTTCATTGTAGTGCACATTTCCTTTGCAAGCTTGCTTGGTTGGCCAAAAAGGGCGTATGCGTTTTTTCCTGAATATATTCAGGAAAAAACGCATACGCCCTTTTTGGCCAAGTGCATCATTGTGGACGTTCTGCCTCTTTTCCTATGCTTTCAATGCAATTCCAGTCTACCTCCTGAAATCGGTTTCCTGCAATTCTGCCCCGCTTTCAAGTCCTCTTGGCAGCCTTACTTCAGTATATTTTTGGACGATAGCTGTCATTTATAACTCTGCAGGTTTGTGCATTACAGTGCCCCTGAGCTCCTTTCTTCAACTCGCTTTCTTGTGACCTGGCCGCAACACCGCAGGATGGCTTCAGGCCCTAATCTGGTTCCGGCACGGCACGCTGAGCCTTTGGTTAATTCCTCTTCCTGGTGGGAAATGAGAGTTAAATTTGCCCGTCCAGACACCTCCAGCTAGTCTCTCATTGGTTCTCGCTATTCCTGTTCATCTTCCGCAGAAATTGCAAACTGGGCCAAACAGGAGGTTAAAGGGACTGACTCTCCAAGTCGGGAGAGTGTTAGTAAAGCGTCTGGAATGTTGCATCCGAGTACCAGGGTACGAAAACTGAGACATATTTGAACACGTCTCCCGTTCACACGGTTGATCATACTCTGGGTTCCACATGCATGTTTTAGCTGAGGGAAGAATACCTTAAACCTGGGTAGTTGAAACCCGTGGAATGGGTACCATGCAATATGACTTCAAAGGGTCTTCATTTGCTCACCGAACCTCTCCAATCCTATCACTGCTGCGTTTATGCCCCTGTACACATGCTTGATTCTCTTTCGGAGACATAGCAATCCATAGGTTTTAAGATACTTACTACTCAGGTACATTCTTAGGCGTTTAATATGCGGTGTTGAGTCCATTTCGTTGAGCAAGGAGTAGCTCTTGCCTATTCCATATTTGGCTTAAGGAACTTTATCTGTGCTCATTTCAATCTCTGGTTTTATGCAGCACCCCAACTCACCTTTCCCCTTAAGCAAGCATAAGATGGTTTTCTAAATTTGAGACCCTGTTCTGTTTTGGAATTCAGTTCCTGTGTAGCCAAGTTTACATTCCGTGTGTTAGTGATATCTTATGATGTTTCTTTTTCTGTGTGACTTATTTCAGTTAGAATCATCGTACCTGAATCCACTCATTATGCTGCTACGGGCCTGATGACATAGATTTCATTGCTGAGTGATACTGCATTATACGTAAGTACCACAAGTTCTTTATCCATTTTTCACTTTCTGTGATATTGAACTTGTACGGTAAACGAGGTTCTTGTAAACAGAGGCGTCCCAAACTTTGGGGTGGCTGTGTCTTTTTGATTTTAATTTCCCTAAGCTATAGGACCATAAGTGGAAGTGCCCTAGGCTCTGTTCCTTTGTTTTTTAGATGTTTCAGGAAACACCATACACTTCTCCAGAGTGTCTGTTGGCAATTTACATCCCGCCCACCAGCATAACAAGGCTCCCAGGTCTCCATGGCCTGTCCTGCCTTTCTGGATTTTACACTTTTTTCAGATGGCCCTTTTGACCGGGGGGAAGTGAGACTTCATTGTAGTGCAGATTTCCTTTGCAAGCTTGCTTGGTTGGCCAAAAAGGGCGTATGCGTTTTTTCCTGAATATACTCAGGAAAAAACGCATACGCCCTTTTTGGCCAAGTGCATCATTGTGGACGTTCTGCCTCTTTTCCTATGCTTTCAATGCAATTCCAGTCTACCTCCTGAAATCGGTTTCCTGCAATTCTGCCCCGCTTTCAAGTCCTCTTGACAGCCTTACTTCAATATATTTTTGGACGATAGCTGTCATTTATAACTCTGCAGGTTTGTGAATTACAGTGCCCCTGAGCTCCTTTCTTCAACTCGCTTTCTTGTGAGCTGGCCGCAACACCGCAGGATGGCTTCAGGCCCTAATCTGGTTCCGGCACGGCACGCTGAGCCTTTGGTTAATTCCTCTTCCTGGTGGGAAATGAGAGTTAAATTTACCCGTCCAGACACCTCCAGCTAGTCTCTCATTGGTTCTCGCTATTCCTGTTCATCTTCTGCAGAAATTGCAAACTGGGCCAAACAGGAGGTTAAAGGGACTGACTCTCCAAGTCGGGAGAGTGTTAGTAAAGCGTCTGGAATGTTGCACCCGAGTACCAGGGTACGAAAACTGAGAAATATTTGAACACGTCTCCCGTTCACATGGTTGATCATACTCTGGGTTCCACATGCATGTTTTAGCTGAAGGAAGAATACCTTAAACCTGGGTAGTTGAAACCGTGGAATGGGTACCATGCAATATGACTTCAAAGGGTCTTCATTTGCTCACCGAACCTCTCCAATCCTATCACTGCTGCGTTTATGCCCCTGTACACATGCTTGATTCTCTTTCGGAGACATAGCAATCCATAGGTTTTAAGATACTTACTAGTCAGGTACATTCTTAGGCGTTTAATATGCGGTGTTGAGTCCATTTCGTTGAGCAAGGAGTAGCTCTTGTCTATTCCATATTTGGCTTAATGAACTTTATCTGTGCTCATTTCAATCTCTGGTTTTATGCAGCACCCCAACTCAGCTTTACCCTTAAGCAAGCATAAGTTGGTTTTCTAAATTTGAGACCCTGTTCTGTTTTGGAATTCAGTTCCTGTGTAGCCAAGTTTACATTCCGTGTATTAGTGATATCTTATGATGTTTCTTTTTCTGTGTGACTTATTTCAGTTAGAATCATCATACCTGAATCCACTCATTGTGCTCCTAAGAGCCTGATGACATAGATTTCATTGCTGAGTGATGTTGCTTTGTAAGTAAATACCACAATTTCTTTATCCATTTTTCACTTCTGCGATGTTGAACTTGTACAGTAAACGAGGTTCTTGTAAACAGAGCCGTTCCAAACTTTGGGGTGGCTGTGTCTTTTTGATTTTAATTTCCCTAAGCTATAGGACCATAAGTGGAAGTGCCCTAGGCTCTGTTGCTTTGCTTTTTAGATGTTTCAGGAAACACCATACACTTCTCCCGAGTGTCTGTTGGCAATTTACATCCCGCCCAGCAGCATAACAAGGCTCCCAGTTCTCCATGGCCTGTCCTGCCGTTCTGGATTTTACACTTTTTTCAGATGGCCCTTTTGACCGGGGGGAAGTGAGACTTCATTGTAGTGCAGATTTCCTTTGCAAGCTTGCTTGGTTGGCCAAAAAGGGCGTATGCGTTTTTTCCTGAATATATTCAGGAGAAAACGCATACGCCCTTTTTGGCCAAGTGCATCATTGTGGATGTTCTGCCTCTTTTCCTATGCTTTCAATGCAATTCCAGTCTACCTCCTGAAATCGGTTTCCTGCAATTCTGCCCCGCATTCAAGTCCTCTTGGCAGCCTTACTTCAGTATATTTTTGGACGATAGCTGTCATTTAAAACTCTACAGGTTTGTGAATTACAGTGCCCCTGAGCTCCTTTCTTCAACTCGCTTTCTTGTGAGCTGGCCGCAACACCGCAGGATGGCTTCAGGCCCTAATCTGGTTCCGGCACGGCACGCTGAGCCTTTGGTTATTTCCTCTTCCTGGTGGGAAATGAGAGTTAAATTTGCCCGTTCAGACACCTCCAGCTAGTCTCTCATTGGTTCTCCCTATTCCTGTTCATCTTCCGCAGAATGTGCAAACTGGACAAAACAGGAGGTTAAAGGCGCTGACTCTCCAAGTGGGGAGAGTGATAGTAAAGCGTCTGGAATGTTGCACCCGAGTACCAGGGTACGAAAACTGAGACATATTTGAACACGTCTCCCGTTCACACGGTTGATCATACTCTGGGTTCCACATGCATGTTTTAGCTGAGGGAAGAATACCTTAAACCTGGAGAGTTGAGACCCGTGGAATGGGTACCATGCAATATGACTTCAAAGGGTCTTCATTTGCTCACCGAACCTCTCCAATCCTATCACTGCTGCGTTTATGCCCCTGTACACATGCTTGATTCTCTTTTGGAGACATAGCAATCCATAGGTTTTAAGATACTTACTAGTCAGGTACATGCTTAGGCGTTTAATATGCAGTGTTGAGTCCATTTCGTTGAGCAAGGAGTAGCTCTTGTCTATTCCATATTTGGCTTAAGGAACTTTATCTGTGCTCATTTTAATCTCTGGTTTTATGCAGCACCCCAACTCACCTTTCCCCTTAAGCAAGCATAAGTTGGTTTTCTAAATTTGAGACCCTGTTCTGTTTTGGAATTCAGTTCCTGTGTAGCCAAGTTTACATTCCGTGTATTAGTGATATCTTATGATGTTTCTTTTTCTGTGTGACTTATTTCAGTTAGAATCATCATACCTGAATCCACTCATTGTGCTCCTAAGAGCCTGATGACATAGATTTCATTGCTGAGTGATATTGCTTTGTAAGTAAATACCACAATTTCTTTATCCATTTTTCACTTCTGCGATGTTGAACTTGTACAGTAAACGAGGTTCTTGTAAACAGAGCCGTTCCAAACTTTGGGGTGGCTGTGTCTTTTTGATTTTAATTTCCCTAAGCTATAGGACCATAAGTGGAAGTGCCCTAGGCTCTGTTGCTTTGCTTTTTAGATGTTTCAGGAAACACCATACACTTCTCCCGAGTGTCTGTTGGCAATTTACATCCCGCCCACCAGCATAACAAGGCTCCCAGTTCTCCATGGCCTGTCCTGCCTTTCTGGATTTTACACTTTTTTCAGATGGCCCTTTTGACCGGGGGGAAGTGAGACTTCATTGTAGTGCAGATTTCCTTTGCAAGCTTGCTTGGTTGGCCAAAAAGGGCGTATGCGTTTTTTCCTGAATATATTCAGGAGAAAACGCATACGCCCTTTTTGGCCAATTGCATCATTGTGGATGTTCTGCCTCTTTTCCTATGCTTTCAATGCAATTCCAGTCTACCTCCTGAAATCGGTTTCCTGCAATTCTGCCCCGCATTCAAGTCCTCTTGGCAGCCTTACTTCAGTATATTTTTGGACTATAGCTGTCATTTAAAACTCTACAGGTTTGTGAATTACAGTGCCCCTGAGCTCCTTTCTTCAACTCGCTTTCTTGTGAGCTGGCCGCAACACCGCAGGATGGCTTCAGGCCCTAATCTGGTTCCGGCACGGCACGCTGAGCCTTTGGTTATTTCCTCTTCCTGGTGGGAAATGAGAGTTAAATTTGCCCGTTCAGACACCTCCAGCTAGTCTCTCATTGGTTCTCCCTATTCCTGTTCATCTTCCGCAGAATGTGCAAACTGGACAAAACAGGAGGTTAAAGGCGCTGACTCTCCAAGTGGGGAGAGTGATAGTAAAGCGTCTGGAATGTTGCACCCGAGTACCAGGGTACGAAAACTGAGACATATTTGAACACGTCTCCCGTTCACACGGTTGATCATACTCTGGGTTCCACATGCATGTTTTAGCTGAGGGAAGAATACCTTAAACCTGGAGAGTTGAGACCCGTGGAATGGGTACCATGCAATATGACTTCAAAGGGTCTTCATTTGCTCACCGAACCTCTCCAATCCTATCACTGCTGCGTTTATGCCCCTGTACACATGCTTGATTCTCTTTTGGAGACATAGCAATCCATAGGTTTTAAGATACTTACTAGTCAGGTACATGCTTAGGCGTTTAATATGCAGTGTTGAGTCCATTTCGTTGAGCAAGGAGTAGCTCTTGTCTATTCCATATTTGGCTTAAGGAACTTTATCTGTGCTCATTTTAATCTCTGGTTTTATGCAGCACCCCAACTCACCTTTCCCCTTAAGCAAGCATAAGTTGGTTTTCTAAATTTGAGACCCTGTTCTGTTTTGGAATTCAGTTCCTGTGTAGCCAAGTTTACATTCCGTGTATTAGTGATATCTTATGATGTTTCTTTTTCTGTGTGACTTATTTCAGTTAGAATCATCATACCTGAATCCACTCATTGTGCTCCTAAGAGCCTGATGACATAGATTTCATTGCTGAGTGATATTGCTTTGTAAGTAAATACCACAATTTCTTTATCCATTTTTCACTTCTGCGATGTTGAACTTGTACAGTAAACGAGGTTCTTGTAAACAGAGCCGTTCCAAACTTTGGGGTGGCTGTGTCTTTTTGATTTTAATTTCCCTAAGCTATAGGACCATAAGTGGAAGTGCCCTAGGCTCTGTTGCTTTGCTTTTTAGATGTTTCAGGAAACACCATACACTTCTCCCGAGTGTCTGTTGGCAATTTACATCCCGCCCACCAGCATAACAAGGCTCCCAGTTCTCCATGGCCTGTCCTGCCTTTCTGGATTTTACACTTTTTTCAGATGGCCCTTTTGACCGGGGGGAAGTGAGACTTCATTGTAGTGCAGATTTCCTTTGCAAGCTTGCTTGGTTGGCCAAAAAGGGCGTATGCGTTTTTTCCTGAATATATTCAGGAGAAAACGCATACGCCCTTTTTGGCCAATTGCATCATTGTGGATGTTCTGCCTCTTTTCCTATGCTTTCAATGCAATTCCAGTCTACCTCCTGAAATCGGTTTCCTGCAATTCTGCCCCGCATTCAAGTCCTCTTGGCAGCCTTACTTCAGTATATTTTTGGACGATAGCTGTCATTTAAAACTCTACAGGTTTGTGAATTACAGTGCCCCTGAGCTCCTTTCTTCAACTCGCTTTCTTGTGAGCTGGCCGCAACACCGCAGGATGGCTTCAGGCCCTAATCTGGTTCCGGCACGGCACGCTGAGCCTTTGGTTATTTCCTCTTCCTGGTGGGAAATGAGAGTTAAATTTGCCCGTTCAGACACCTCCAGCTAGTCTCTCATTGGTTCTCCCTATTCCTGTTCATCTTCCGCAGAAAGTGCAAACTGGACCAAACAGGAGGTTAAAGGCGCTGACTCTCCAAGTGGGGAGAGTGATAGTAAAGCGTCTGGAATGTTGCACCCGAGTACCAGGGTACGAAAACTGAGACATATTTGAACACGTCTCCCGTTCACACGGTTGATCATACTCTGGGTTCCACATGCATGTTTTAGCTGAGGGAAGAATACCTTAAACCTGGAGAGTTGAGACCCGTGGAATGGGTACCATGCAATATGACTTCAAAGGGTCTTCATTTGCTCACCGAACCTCTCCAATCCTATCACTGCTGCGTTTATGCCCCTGTACACATGCTTGATTCTCTTTTGGAGGCATAGCAATCCATAGGTTTTAAGATACTTACTAGTCAGGTACATGCTTAGGCGTTTAATATGGGGTGTTGAATCCATTTTGTTGAGCAAGGAGTAGCTCTTGTCTATTCCATATTTGGCTTAAGGAACTTTATCTGTGCTCATTTCAATCTCTGGTTTTATGCAGCACCCCAACTCACCTTTCCCCTTAAGCAAGCATAAGTTGGTTTTCTAAATTTGAGACCCTGTTCTGTTTTGGAATTCAGTTCCTGTGTAGCCAAGTTTACATTCCGTGTATTAGTGATATCTTATGATGTTTCTTTTTCTGTGTGACTTACTTCAGTTAGAATACCGTACCTGAATCCACTCATTGTGCTGCTAAGGGCCTGATGACATAGATTTCATTGCTGAGTGATATTGCTTTGTACGTTAATAGCAACACTTCTTTATCCATTTTTCACTTTCTGCGATGTTGAACTTGTACTGTAATTGAGATTCTTGTAAAGAGAGGCGTTCCAAACTTTGGGGTGGCTGTGTCTTTTTGATTTTAATTTCCCTATGCTATAGGACCATAAGTGGAAGTGCCCTAGGCTCTGTTGCTTTGTTTTTTAGATGTTTCAGGAAACACCATACACTTCTCCCGAGTGTCTGTTGGCAATTTACATCCCGCCCATCAGCATAACAAGGCTCCCAGTTCTCCATGGCCTGTCCTGCCTTTCTGGATTTTACACTTTTTTCAGATGGCCCTTTTGACCGGGGGGAAGTGAGACTTCATTGTAGTGCAGATTTCCTTTGCAAGCTTGCTTGGTTGGCCAAAAAGGGCGTATGCGTTTTTTCCTGAACATATTCAGGAAAAAACGCATACGCCCTTTTTGGGCAAGTGCATCATTGTGGACGTTCTGCCTCTTTTCCTATGCTTTTAATGCAATTCCAGTCTACCTCCTGAAATCGGTTTCCTGCAATTCTGCTCCGCTTTCAAGTCCTGTTGGCAGCCTTACTTCAGTATATTTTTCGACGATAGCTGTCATTTATAACTCTGCAGGTTTGTGCATTACAGTGCCCCTGAGCTCCTTTCTTCAACTCGCTTTCTTTTGAGCAGGCCGCAACACCGCAGGATGGCTTCAGGCCCTAATCTGGTTCCGGCACGGCATGCTGAGCCTTTGGTTAATTCCTCTTCCTGGTGGGAAATGAGAGTTAAATTTGCCCGTCCAGACACCTCCAGCTAGTCTCTCATTGGTTCTCACTATTCCTGTTCATCTTCCGCAGAAATTGCAAACTGGGCCAAACAGGAGGTTAAAGGGACTGACTCTCCAAGTCGGGAGAGTGTTAGTAAAGCGTCTGGAATGTTGCACCCGAGTACCAGGGTATGAAAACTGAGACATATTTGAACACGTCTCCCGTTCACACAGTTGATCATACTCTGGGTTCCACATGCATGTTTTAGCTGAAGGAAGAATACCTTAAACCTGGGTAGTTGAAACCCGTGGAATGGGTACCATGCAATATGACTTCAAAGGGTCTTCATTTGCTCACCGAACCTCTCCAATCCTATCACTGCTGCGTTTATGCCCCTGTACACATGCTTGATTCTCTTTCGGAGACATAGCAATCCATAGGTTTTAAGATACTTACTAGTCAGGTACATTCTTAGGCGTTTAATATGCAGTGTTGAGTCCATTTCGTTGAGCAAGGAGTAGCTCTTGTCTATTCCATATTTGGCTTAAGGAACTTTATCTGTGCTCATTTCAATCTCTGGTTTTATGCAGCACCCCAACTCACCTTTACCCTTAAGCAAGCATAAGTTGGTTTTCTAAATTTGAGACCCTGTTCTGTTTTGGAATTCAGTTCCTGTGTAGCCAAGTTTACATTCCGTGTATTAGTGATATCTTATGATGTTTCTTTTTCTGTGTGACTTATTTCAGTTAGAATCATCATACCTGAATCCACTCATTGTGCTCCTAAGAGCCTGATGACATAGATTTCATTGCTGAGTGATATTGCTTTGTAAGTAAATACCACAATTTCTTTATCCATTTTTCACTTCTGCGATGTTGAACTTGTACAGTAAACGAGGTTCTTGTAAACAGAGCCGTTCCAAACTTTGGGGTGGCTGTGTCTTTTTGATTTTAATTTCCCTAAGCTATAGGACCATAAGTGGAAGTGCCCTAGGCTCTGTTGCTTTGCTTTTTAGATGTTTCAGGAAACACCATACACTTCTCCCGAGTGTCGGTTGGCAATTTACATCCCGCCCATCAGCATAACAAGGCTCCCAGTTCTCCATGGCCAGTCCTGCCGTTCTGGATTTTACACTTTTTTCAGATGGCCCTTTTGACTGGAGGGAAGTGAGACTTCATTGTAGTGCAGATTTCCTTTGCAAGCTTGCTTGGTTGGCCAAAAAGGGCGTATGCGTATTTTCCTGAATATATTCAGGAAAAAACGCATATGCACTTTTTGGCCAAGTGCATCATTGTGGACGTTCTGCCTCTTTTCCTATGCTTTCAATGCAATTCCAGTCTACCTCCTGAAATCGTTTTCCTGCAATTCTACCCCGCTTTCAAGTCCTCTTGGCAGCCTTACTTCAGTATATTTTTGGACGATAGTTGTCATTTATAAGTCTGCAGGTTTATGAATTACAGTGCCCCTGAGCTCCTTTCTTCAACTCGCTTTCTTTTGAGCTGGCCGCAACACCGCAGGATGGCTTCAGGCCCTAATCTGGTTCCGGCACGGCCCGCTGAGCCTTTGGTTAATTCCTCTTCCTGGTGGGAAATGAGAGTTAAATTTGCCCGTCCAGACACCTCCAGCTAGTCTCTCATTGGTTCTCGCTATTCCTGTTCATCTTCCGCAGAAATTGCAAACTGGGCCAAACAGGAGGTTAAAGGGACTGACTCACCAAGTCGGGAGAGTGTTAGTAAAGCGTCTGGAATGTTGCACCCGAGTACCAGGGTACGAAAACTGAGACATATTTGAACACGTCTCCCGATCACATGGTTGATCATACTCTAGGTTCCACATGCATGTTTTAGCTGAAGGAGGAATACCTTAAACATGGGTAGTTGAAACCCGTGGAATGGTTACCATGCAATATGACTTCAAAGGGTCTTCATTTGCTCACCGAACCTCACCAATCCTATCACTGCTGCGTTTATGCCCCTGTACACATGCTTGATTCTCTTTCGGAGACATAGCAATCCATAGGTTTTAAGATACTAGTCAGGTACATTCTTAGGCGTTTAATATGCGGTGTTGAGTCCATTTCGTTGAGCAAGGAGTAGCTCTTGTCTATTCCATATTTGGCTTAAGGAACTTTATGTGTGCTCATTTCGATCTCTGGTTTTATGCAGCACCCCAACTCACCGTTCCCCTTAAGCAAGCATAAGTTGGTTTTCTAAATTTGAGACCCTGTTCTGTTCTGTAATTCAGTTCCTGTGTAGCCAAGTTTACATTCCGTGCATTACTGATATCTTATGATGTTTCTTTTTCTGTGTGACTTATTTCAGTTAGAATCATCGTACCTGAATCCACTCATTATGCTGCTACGGGCCTGATGACATAGATTTCATTGCTCAGTGATACTGCATTGTACGTAAGTACCACAAGTTCTTTATCCATTTTTCACTTTCTGTGATATTGAACTTGTACTGTAAACGAGGTTCTTGTAAACAGAGGCGTCCCAAACTTTGGCGTGGCTGTGTCTTTTTGATTTTAATTTCCCTATGCTATAGGACCATAAGTGGAAGTGCCCTAGGCTCTGTTGCTTTGTTTTTTAGATGTTTCAGGAAACACCATACACTTCTCCCGAGTTTCTGTTGGCAATTTACATCCCGCCCATCAGCATAACAAGGCTACCAGTTCTCCATGGCCTGTCCTGCCTTACTGGATTTTACACGTTTTTCAGATGGCCCTTTTGACCGGGGAGAAGTGAGACTTCATTGTAGTGCAGATTTCCTTTGCAAGCTTGCTTGGTTGGCCAAAAAGGGCGTATGCGTTTTTTCCTGAATATATTCAGGAAAAAACGCATACGCCCTTTTTGGCCATGTGCATCATTGTGGACGTTCTGCCTCTTTTCCTATGCTTTCAATGCAATTCCAGTCTACCTCCTGAAATCGGTTTCCTGCAATTCTGCCCCGCTTTCAAGTCCTCTTGGCAGCCTTACTTCAGTCTATTTTTGGACGATAGCTGTCATTTATAACTCTGCAGGTTTGTGAATTACAGTGCCCCTGAGGTCCTTTCTTCATCTCGCTTTCTTGTGACCTGGCCGCAACACCGCAGGATGGCTTCAGGCCCTAATCTGGTTCCGGCACGGCACGCTGAGCCTTTGGTTAATTCCTCTTCCTGGTGGGAAATGAGAGTTAAATTTGCCCGTCCAGACACCTCCAGCTAGTCTCTCATTGGTTCTCGCTATTCCTGTTCATCTTCCGCAGAAATTGCAAACTGGGCCAAACAGGAGGTTAAAGGGACTGACTCTCCAAGTTGGGAGAGTGTTAGTAAAGCGTCTGGAATGTTGCACCCGAGTACCAGGGTACGAAAACTGAGACACATTTGAACACATCTCCCGATCCCATGGTTGATCATACTCTAGGTTCCACATGCATGTTTTAGCTGAAGGAGGAATACCTTAAACCTGGGTAGTTGAAACCTGTGGAATGGGTACCATGCAATATGACTTCAAAGGGTCTTCATTTGCTCACCGAACCTCACCAATCCTATCACTGCTGCGTTTATGCCCCTGTACACACGCTTGATTCTCTTTCGGAGACATAGCAATCCATAGGTTTTAAGATACTTACTAGTCAGGTACATTCTTAGGCGTTTAATATGCGGTGTTGAGTGCATTTCGTTGAGCAAGGAGTAGCTCTTGTCTATTCCATATTTGGCTTAAGGAACTTTATCTGTGCTCATTTCGATCTCTGGTTTTATGCAGCACCCCAACTCACCTTTCCCCTTAAGCAAGCATAAGTTGGTTTTCTAAATTTGAGACCCTGTTCTGTTCTGTAATTCAGTTCCTGTGTAGCCAAGTTTACATTCCATGCATTACTGATATCTTATGATGTTTCTTTTTCTGTGTGACTTATTTCAGTTAGAATCATCGTACCTGAATCCACTCATTATGCTGCTACGGGCCTGATGACATAGATTTCATTGTTGAGTGATACTGCATTGTACGTAAGTACCACAAGTTCTTTATCCATTTTTCACTTTCTGTGATATTGAACTTGTACGGTAAACGAGGTTCTTGTAAACAGAGGCCTCCCAAACTTTGGCGTGGCTGTGTCTTTTTGATTTTAATTTCCCTAAGCTATAGGACCATAAGTGGAAGTGCCCTAGGCTCTGTTGCTTTGTTTTTTAGATGTTTCAGGAAACACCATACACTTCTCCCGAGTTTCTGTTGGCAATTTACATCCCGCCCATCAGCATAACAAGGCTCCCAGTTCTCCATGGCCTGTCCTGCCTTTCTGGATTTTACACTTTTTTCAGATGGCCCTTTTGACCGGGGGGGGGGAAGTGAGACTTCATTGTAGTGCAGATTTCCTTTGCAAGCTTGCTTGGTTGGCCAAAAAGGGCGTATGTGTTTTTTCCTGAATATATTCAGGAAAAAACGCATACGCCCTTTTTGGCCAAGTGCATCATTGTGGACGTTCTGCCTCTTTTCCTATGCTTTCAATGCAATTCCAGTCTACCTCCTGAAATCGGTTTCCTGCAATTCTGCCCCGCTTTCAAGTCCTCTTGGCAGCCTTACTTCAGTCTATTTTTGGACGATAGCTGTCATTTATAACTCTGCAGGTTTGTGAATTACAGTGCCCCTGAGCTCCTTTCTTCAACTCGCTTTCTTTTAAGCTGGCCACAACACCGCAGGATGGCTTCAGGCCCTAATCTGGTTCCGGCACGGCACGCTGAGCCTTTGGTTATTTCCTCTTCCTGGTGGGAAATGAGAGTTAAATTTGCCCGTCCTGACACCTCCAGCCAGTCTCTCATTGGTTCTTGCTATTCCTGTTCATCTTCCGCAGAAATTGCAAACTGGGCCAAACAGGAGGTTAAAGGGACTGACTCTCCAAGTGGGGAGAGTGTTAGTAAAGCATCTGGAATGTTGCACCCGACTACCAGGGTACAAAAACTGAGACATATTTGAACATGTCTCCCCATCACATGGTTGATCATACTCTAGGTTCCACATGCATGTTTTAGCTGAAGGAAGAATACCTTAAACCTGGGTAGTTGAAACCCGTGGAATGGGTACCATGCAATATGACTTCAAAGGGTCTTCATTTGCTCACTGAACCTTTCCAATCCTATCACTGCTGCGTTTATGCACCTGTTCACACGCTTGATTCTCTTTCGGAGACATAGCAATCCATAGGTTTTAAGATACTTACTAGTCAGGTACATTCTTAGGCGTTTAATATGCGGTGTTGAGTCCATTTCGTTGAGCAAGGAGTAGCTCTTGTCTATTCCATATTTGGCTTAAGGAACTTTATCTGTGCTCATTTCAATCTCTGGTTTTATGCAGCACCCCAACTCACCTTTCCCCTTAAGCAAGCATAAGTTGGTTTTCTAAATTTGAGACCCTGTTCTGTTCTGTAATTCAGTTCCTGTGTAGCCAAGTTTACATTCCGTGTATTACTGATATCTTATGCTGTTTCTGTTTCTGTGTGACTTATTTCAGTTAGAATCATCGTACCTGAATCCACTCATTAGGCTGCTACGGGCCTGATGACATAGATTTCATTGCTGAGTGATACTGCATTGTACGTAAGTACCACAAGTTCTTTATCCATTTTTCACTTTCTGTGATATTGAACTTGTACGGTAAACGAGGTTCTTGTAAACAGAGGCATCCCAAACTTTGGGGTGGCTGTGTCTTTTTGATTTTAATTTCCCTATGCTATAGGACCATAAGTGGAAGTGCCCTAGGTTCTGTTGCTTTGATTCTTAGATGTTTCGGGAAACACCATACACTTCTCCTGAGTGTCTCTTGGCAATTTACATCCCGCCCATCAGCATAACAAGGCTACCAGTTCTCCATGGCCTGTCCTGCCTTTCTGGATTTTACACTTTTTTCAGATGGCCCTTTTGACTGGGGGGAAGTGAGACTTCATTGTAGTGCAGATTTCCTTTGCAAGCTTGCTTGGTTGGCCAAAAAGGGCGTATGCGTTTTTTCCTGAATATATTCAGGAAAAAACGCATACGCCCTTTTTGGCCAAGTGCCTCATTGTGGACGTTCTGCCTCTTTTCCTATGCTTTCAATGCAATTCCAGTCTACCTCCTGAAATCGGTTTCCTGCAATTCTGCCCCACTTTCAAGTCCTCTTGGCAGCCTTACTTCAGTATATTTTTGGACGATAGCTGTCATTTATAACTCTGCAGGTTTGTGAATTAGAGTGCCCCTGAGCTCCTTTCTTCAACTCGCTTTCTTTTGAGCTGGCCGCAACACCACAGGATGGCTTCAGGCCCTAATTTGGTTCCGGCACGGCATGCTGGGCCTTTGGTTAATTCCTCTTCCTGGTGGGAAATGAGAGTTAAATTTGCCCGTCCAGACACCTCCAGCTAGTCTCTCATTGGTTCTCGCTATTCCTGTTCATCTTCCGCAGAAATTGCAAACTGGGCCAAACAGGAGGTTAAAGGCGCTGACTCTCCAAGTGGGGAGAGTGTTAGTAAAGCGTCTGGAATGTTGCACCCGAGTACCAGGGTACGAAAACTGAGACATATTTGAACACGTCTCCCGATCACATGGTTGATCATACTCTAGGTTCCACATGCATGTATTAGCTGAAAGAAGAATACCTTAAACCTGGGTAGTTGAAACCCGTGGAATGGGTACCATGCAATATGACTTCAAAGGGTCTTCATTTGCTCACCGAACCTCTCCAATCCTATCACTGCTGCGTTTATGCCCCTGTACACATGCTTGATTCTCTTTCGGAGACATAGCAATCCATAGGTTTTAAGATACTTACTAGTCAGGTACATTCTTAGCTGTTTAATATGCGGAGTTGAGTCCATTTCGTTGAGCAAGGAGTAGCTCTTGTCTATTCCATATTTGGCTTAAGGAACTTTATCTGTGCTCATTTCAATCTCTGGTTTTATGCAGGACCCCAACTCACCTTTACCCTTAAGCAAGCATAAGTTGGTTTTCTAAATTTGAGACCTTGTTCTGTTTTGGAATTCAGTTCCTGTGAAGCCAAGTTTACATTCTGTGTATTAGTGATATCTTATGAAGTTTCTATTTCTGTGTGACTTATTTCAGTTAGAATCATCGTACCTGAATCCACTCATTATGCTGCTACGGGCCTGATGACATAGATTTCATTGCTGAGTGATACTGCATTGTACGTAAGTACCACAAGTTCTTTATCCATTTTTCACTTTCTGTGATATTGAACTTGTACGGTAAACGAGGTTCTTGTAAACAGAGGCGTCCCAAATTTTGGGGTGGCTGTGTCTTTTTGATTTTAATTTCGCTAAGCTATAGGACCATAAATGGAAGTGCCCTAGGCTCTGTTGCCTTGTTTTTTAGATGTTTTAGGAAACACCATACACTTCTCCCGACTGTCTGTTGGCAATTTACATCCCGCCCATCAGCATAACAAGGCTCCCAGTTCTCCATGGCCTGTCCTGCCTTTCTGGATTTTACACTTTTTTCAGATGGCCCTTTTGACCGGGGGGAAGTGAGACTTCATTGTAGTGCAGATTTCCTTTGCAAGCTTGCTTGGTTGGCCAAAAAGGGCGTATGCGTTTTCCCCTGAATATATTCAGGAAAAAACACATACGCCCTTTTTGGCCAAGTGCATCATTGTGGACGTTCTGCCTCTTTTCCTATGCTTTCAATGCAATTCCAGTCTATCTCCTGAAATCGGTTTCCTGCAATTCTGCTCCACTTTCAAGTCCTCTTGGCAGCCTTACTTCAGTATATTTTTGGACGATAGCTGTCATTTATAACTCTGCAGGTTTGTGAATTACAGTGCCCCTGAGCTCCTTTCTTCAACTCGCTTTCTTGTGACCTGGCCACAACACCGCAAGATGGCTTCAGGCCCTAATCTGGTTCCGGAACGGCACGCTGAGCCTTTGGTTATTTCCTCTTCCTGGTGGGAAATGAGAGTTAAATTTGCCCGTCCAGAAACCTCCCGCTAGTCTCTCATTGGTTCTCCCTATTCCTGTTCATCTTGCGCAGAAATTGCAAACTGGGCCAAACAGGAGGTTAAAGACGCTGACTCTCCAAGTGGGGAGAGTGTTAGTAAAGCGTCTGGAATGTTGCACCCGAGTACCAGGGGAGGAAAACTGAGACATATATGAACACACCTCCCATTCACACGGTTGATCATACTCTGGGTTCCACATGCATGTTTTAGCTGAAGGAAGAATATCTTAAACCTGGAGAGTTGAGACCCGTGGAATGGGTACAATGAAATATGACTTCAAAGGGTCTTCATTTGCTCACCGAACCTCTCCAATCCTATCACTGCTGCGTTTATGCCCCTGTACACACGCTTGATTCTCTTTTGGAGACATAGCAATCCATAGGTTTTAAGATACTTACTAGTCAGGTACATTCTTAGGCGTTTAATATGCGGTGTTGAGTCCATTTTGTTGAGCAAGGAGTAGCTCTTGTCTATTCCTTATTTGGCTTAAGGAACTTTATCTGTGCTCATTTCAATCTCTGGTTTTATGCAGCACCCCAACTCACCTTTCCCCTTAAGCAAGCATAAGTTGGTTTTCTAAATTTGAGACCCTATTCTGTTCTGTAATTCAGTTCCTGTGTAGCCAAGTTTACATTCCGTGTATTACTGATATCTTATGATGTTTCTTTTTCTGTGTGACTTATTTCAGTTAGAATCATCATACCTGAATCCACTCACTGTGCTGCTAAGGGCCTGATGACATAGATTTCATTGCTGAGTGATATTGCTTTGTAAGTAAATACCACAACTGCTTTATCCATTTTTCACTTTCTGCGATGTTGAACTTGTACGGTAAATGAGGCTCTTGTAAACACAGGCGTCCCAAACTTTGGGGTGGCTGTGTCTTTTTGATTTTAATTTCCTTAAGCTATAGGACCATAAGTGGAAGTGCGCTAGGCTCTATTGCTTTGTTTTTTAGATGTTTCAGGAAACACCATACACTTCTCCCGAGTGTCTGTTGGCAATTTACATCCCGCCCATGAGCATAACAAGGCTCCCAGTTCTCCATGGCCTGTCCTGCCTTTCTGGATTTTACACTTTTTTCAGATGGCCCTTTTGACCGGGGGGAAGTGAGACTTCACTGTAGTGCAGATTTCCTTTGCAAGTTTGCTTGGTTGGCCAAAAAGGGCGTATGCGTTTTTTCCTGAATATATTCAGGAAAAAACGCATACGCCCTGTTGGGCCAAGTGCATCATTGTGGACGTTCTGCCTCTTTTCCTATACTTTCAATGCAATTCCAGTCTACCTCCTGAAATCAGTTTCCTGCAATTCTGCCCCGCTTTCAAGTCCTCTTGGCAGCCTTACTTCAGTATATTTTTGGACGATAGCTGTCATTTATAACTCTGCAGGTTTGTGCATTACAGTGCCCCTGAGCTCCTTTCTTCAACTCGCTTTCTTGTGAGCTGGCCGCAACACCGCAGGATGGCTTCAGGCCCTAATCCGGTTCCGGCACGGCACGCTGAGCCTTTGGTTATTTCCTCTTCCTGGTGGGAAATGAGAGTTAAATTTGCCCGTCCAGACATCTCCAGCTAGTCTCTCATTGGTTCTCGCTATTCCTGTTCATCTTCCGCAGAAATTGCAAACTGGGCCAAACAGGAGGTTAAAGGGACTGACTCTCCAAGTCGGGAGAGTGTTAGTAAAGCGTCTGGAATGTTGCACCCGAGTACCAGGGTACGAAAACTGAGACATATTTCAACACGTCTCCCGATCACACGGTTGATCATACTCTGGGTTCCACATGCATGTTTTAGCTAAAGGAAGAATACCTTAAACCTGGAGAGTTGAGACCCGTGGAATGGGTACCATGCAATATGACTTCAAAGGGTCTTCATTTGCTCACCGAAACTCTCCAATCCTATCACTGCTGCGTTTGTGCCCCTGTACACACGCTTGATTCTCTTTAGGAGACATAGCAATCCATAGGTTTTAAGATACTTACTGATCAGGTACATTCTTAGGCGTTTAATATGGGGTGTTGAGTCCATTTCATTGAGCAAGGAGTAGCTCTTGTCTATACCATATTTGGCTAAGGAACTTTATCTGTGCTCATTTCAATCTCTGGTTTTATGCAGCACCCCAACTCACCTTTACCCTTAAGCCAGCATAAGTTGGTTTTCTAAATTTGAGACCCTGTTCTGTTTTGGAATTCAGTTCCTCTGTAGCCAAGTTTACTTTCCGTGTATTAGTGATATCTTATGATGTTTATTTCTCTGTGTGACTTATTTCAGTTAGAATCATCGTACCTGAATCCACTCATTATGCTGCTAAGGGCCTGATGACATAGATTTCATTGCTGAGTGATATTGCTTTGCAAGTAAATACCACAACTTCTTTATCCATTTTTCACTTTCTGCGATGTTGAACTTGTACTGTAAACGAGGTTCTTGTAAACAGAGGCGTCCCAAACTTTGGGGTGGCTGTGTCTTTTTGATTTTAATTTCCCTAAGCTGTAGGACCATAAGTGGAAGTGCCCTAGGCTCTGTTGCTTTGTTTTTTAGATGTTTCAGGAAACACCATACACTTCTCCCTAGTGTCTGTTTGCAATTTACATCCCGCCCATCAGCATAACAAGGCTCCCAGTTCTCCATAGCCTGTGCTGCCTTTCTGGTTTTTACACTTTTTCAGATGGCCTTTTTGACCGGGGGGAAGTGAGACTTCGTTGTAGTGCAGATTTCCTTTGCAAGTTTGCTTGGTTGGCCAAAAAGGGCATATGCGTGTTTTCTTGAATATATTCAGGAAAAATCGCATACGCCCTTTTTGGCCAAGTGCATCATTGTGGACGCTCTGCCTCTTTTCCTATGCTTTCAATGCAATTCCAGTCTACCTCCTGAAATCAGTTTCCTGCAATTTTGCCCCGCTTTCAAGTCCTCTTGGCAGCCTTACTTCAGTATATTTTTGGACGATAGCTGTCATTTATAACTCTGCAGGTTTGTGAATTACAGTGCCCCTGAGCTCCTTTCTTCAACTCGCTTTCTTGTGACCTGGCCGCAACACCGCAGGATGGCTTCAGGCCCTAATCTGGTTCCGGCATGGCACGCTGAGCCTTTGGTTATTTCCTCTTCCTGGTGGGAAATGAGAGTTAAATTTACCCGTCCAGACACCTCCAGCTAGTCTCTCATTGGTTCTCCCTATTCCTGTTCATCTTCCGCAGAAATTGTAAATTGGGCCAAACAGGAGGTTAAAGACGCTGACTCTCCAAGTGCGGAGAGTGTTAGTAAAGCATTTGGAATGTTGCATCCGAGTACCAGGGGAGGAAAATTGAGACATATTTGACCACCTCTCCCGTTCACACGGTTGATCATACTCTGGGTTCCACATGCATGTTTTAGCTGAAGGAAGAATACCTTAAACTTGGAGAGTTGAGACCCGTGGAATGGGTACCATGCAATATGACTTCAAAGGGTCTTCATTTGCTCACCGAACCTCTCCAATCCTATGACTGCTGCGTTTATGCCCCTGTACACACGCTTCATTCTCTTTTGGAGACATAGAAATCCATAGGTTTTAAGATACTTACTAGTCAGGTACATCCTTAGGCGTTTAATATGGGGTGTTGTGTCCATTTCGTTGAGCAAGGAGTAGCTCTTGTCTATTCCATATTTGGCTTAAGGAACTTTATCTGTGCTCATTTCAATCTGTGGTTTTATGCAGCACCCCAACTCACCTTTCCCCTTAAGCAAGCATAAGTTGGTTTTCTAAATTTGAGACCCTGTTCTGTTTTGGAATTCAGTTCCTGTGTAGCCAAGTTTATATTTCGTGTATTAGTGATATCTTATGATGTTTCTTTTTCTGTGTGACTTATTTCAGTTTGAATCATCGTACCTTAAATCACTTATTATGCTGCTACGGGCCTGATGACATAGATTTCATTGCTGAGTGATACTGCATTGTACGTAAGTACCACAAGTTCTTTATCCATTTTTCACTTTCTGTGATATTGAACTTGTACTGTAAACGAGGTTCTTGTAAACAGAGGCGTCCCACACTTTGGGGTGGCTGTGTCTTTTTGATTTTAATTTCCCTAAGCTATAGGACCATAAGTGGAAGTGACCTAGGCTCTGTTGCTTTGTTTCTTAGATGTTTCAGGAAACACCATACAATTCTCCCCAGTGTCTGTTGGCAATTTACATCCCGCCCATCAGCATAACAAGGCTCCCAGTTCTCCATGGCCTGTCCTGCCTTTCTGGATTTTACACTTTTTTCAGATGGCCCTTTTGACCGGGGGGAAGTGAGACTTCACTGTAATGCAGATTTCCTTTGCAAGCTTGCTTGGTTGGCCAAAAAGGGCGTATGCGTTTTTTCCTGAATATATTCAGGAAAAAACGCATACGCCCTTTTTGGCCAAGTGCATCATTGTGGACATTCTGCCTCTTTTCCTATGCTTTCAATGCAATTCCAGTCTACCTCCTGAAATCAGTTTCCTGCAATTCTGCCCCGCTTTCAAGTCCTCTTGGCAGCCTTACTTCAGTATATTTTTGGACGATAGCTGTCATTTATAACTCTGCAGGTTTGTGCATTACAGTGACCCTGAGCTCCTTTCTTCAACTCGCTTTCTTGTGAGCTGGCCGCAACACCGCAGGATGGCTTCAGGCCCTAATCTGGTTCCGGCATGGCACGCTGAGCCTTTGGTTAATTCCTCTTCCTGGTGGGAAATGAGAGTTAAATTTGCCCGTCCAGACACCTCCAGCTAGTCTCTCATTGGTTCTCCCTATTCCTGTTCATCTTCCGCAGAAATTGCAAACTGGGCCAAACAGGAGGTTAAAGGCGCTGACTCTCCAAGTGGGGAGAGTGTTAGTAAAGCGTCTGGAATGTTGCACCCGAGTACCAGGGGACGAAAACTGAGATATATTTGAACACGTCTCCCGTTCACACGGTTGATCATACTCTGGGTTCCACATGCATGTTTTAGCTGAAGGAAGAATACCTTAAACCTGGAGAGTTGAGACCCGTGGAATGGGTACCATGCAATATGACTTCAAAGGGTCTTCATTTGCTCATCGAAACTCTCCAATCCTATCACTGCTGCGTTTATGCCCCTGTACACACGCTTGATTCTCTTTTGGAGACATAGCAATCCATAGGTTTTAAGATACTTACTAGTCAGGTACATTCTTAGGCGTTTAATATGGGGTGTTGAGTCCATTTCGTTGAGCAAGGAGTAGCTCTTGTCTATTCCATATTTGGCTTAAGGAACTTTATCTGTGCTCATTTCAATCTCTGGTTTTATGCAGCACCCCAACTCACCTTTACCCTTAAGCAATTATAAGTTGGTTTTCTAAATTTGAGACCCTGTTTGTTTTGGAATTCAGTTCCTCTGTAGCCAAGTTTACATTCTGTGTATTAGTGATATCTTATGATGTTTCTTTTTCTGTGTGACTTATTTCAGTTAGAATCATTGTACCTGAATCCACTCATTATGCTGCTACGGGCCTGATGACATAGATTTCATTGCTGAGTGATACTGCATTGTACGTAAGTACCACAAGTTCTTTATCCATTTTTCACTTTCTCTGATATTGAACTTGTACGGTAAATGAGGCTCTTGTAAACAGAGGCGTCCCAAACTTTGGGGTGGCTGTGTCTTTTTGATTTTAATTTCCCTAAGCAATAGGACCATAAGTGGAAGTGCCCTAGGCTCTGTTGCTTTGTTTTTTAGATGTTTCAGAAAACACCATACACTTCTCCCGAGTGTCTGTTGGCAATTTACATCCCGCCCATCAGCATAACAAGGTTCCCAGTTCTCCATGGCCTGTCCTGCCTTTCTGGATTTTACACTTTTTTCAGATGGCCCTTTTGACCGGGGGGAAGTGAGACTTCACTGTAGTGCAGATTTCCTTTGCAAGCTTGCTTGGTTGGCCAAAAAGGGCGTATACGTTTTTTCCTGAATATATTCAGGAAAAAACGCATACGCCCTTTTTGGCCAAGTGCATCATTGTGGACGTTCTGCCTCTTTTCCTATGCTTTCAATGCAATTCCAGTCTACCTCCTGAAATCGGTTTCCTGCAATTCTGCCCCGCTTTCAAGTCCTCTTGGCAGCCTTACTTCAGTGTATTTTTGGACGATAGCTGTCATTTATAACTCTGCAGGTTTGTGAATTACAGTGCCCCTGAGCTCCTTTCTTCAACTCGCTTTCTTGTGAGCTGGCCGCAACACCGCAGGATGGCTTCAGACCCTAATCTGGTTCCGGCACGGCACGCTGAGCCTTTGGTTAATTCCTCTTCCTGGTGGGAAATGAGAGTTAAATTTGCCCGTCCAGACACCTCCAGCTAGTCTCTCATTGGATCTCGCTATTCCTGTTCATCTTCTGCAGAAATTGCAAACTGGGCCAAACAGGAGGTTAAAGGGACTGACTCTCCAAGTTGGGAGAGTGTTAGTAAAGCATCTGGAATGTTGCACCCGAGTACCAGGGGATCAAAACTGAGACATATTTGAACACCTCTCGCGTTCACACGGTTGATCATACTCTGGGTTCCACATGCATGTTTTATCTGAAGGAAGAATACCTTAAACCTGGAGAGTTGAGACCCGTGGAATGGGTACCATGCAATATGACTTCAAAGGGTCTTCATTTGCTCACCGAACCTCTCCAATCCTATCACTGCTGTGTTTATGCCCCTGTACACACGCTTGATTCTCTTTTGGAGACATAGCAATCCATAGGTTTTAAGATACTTACTAGTCAGGTACATTCTTAGGCGTTTAATATGGGGTGTTGAGTCCATTTCGTTGAGCAAGGAGTAGCTCTTGTCTATTCCATATTTGGCTTAAGGAACTTTATCTGTGCTCATTTCAATCTCTGGTTTTATGCAGCACCCCAACTCACCTTTCCCCTTAAGCAAGCATAAGTTGGTTTTCTAAATTTGAGACCCTGTTCTGTTCTGTAATTCAGTTCCTGTGTAGCCAAGTTTACATTCCGTGTATTACTGATATCTTATGATGTTTCTTTTTCTGTGTGACTTATTTCAGTTAGAATCATCATACCTGAATCCACTCACTGTGCTGCTAAGGGCCTGATGACATAGATTTCACTGCTGAGTGATATTGCTTTGTAAGTAAATACCACAACTGCTTTATCCATTTTTCACTTTCTGCGATGTTGAACTTGTACTGTAAACGAGGCTCTTGTAAACACAGGCGTCCCAAACTTTGGGGTGGCTCTGTCTTTTTTATTTTAATTTCCTTAAGCTATAGGACCATAAGTGGAAGTGCTCTAGGCTCTATTGCTTTGTTTTTTAGATGTTTCAGGAAACACCATACACTTCTCCCGAGTGTCTGTTGGCAATTTCCATCCCGCCCATCAGCATAACAAGGCTCCCAGTTCTCCATGGCCTGTCCTGCCTTTCTGGATTTTACACTTTTTTCAGATGGCCCTTTTGACCGGGGGGAAGTGAGACTTCACTGTAGTGCAGATTTCCTTTGCAAGTTTGCTTGGTTGGCCAAAAAGGGCGTATGCGTTTTTTCCTGAATATATTCAGGAAAAAACGCATACGCCCTTTTTGGCCAAGTGCATCATTGTGGACGTTCTGCCTCTTTCCCTATGCTTTCAATGCAATTCCAGTCTACCTCCTGAAATCAGTTTCCTGCAATTCTGCCCCGCTTTCAAGTCCTCTTGGCAGCCTTACTTCAGTATATTTTTGGACGATAGCTGTCATTTATAACTCTGCAGGTTTGTGCATTACAGTGCCCCTGAGCTCCTTTCTTCAACTCGCTTTCTTGTGAGCTGGCCGCAACACCGCAGGATGGGTTCAGGCCCTAATCTGCTTCCAGCACGGCACACTGAGCCTTTGGTTAATTCCTCTTCCTGGTGGGAAATGAGAGTTAAATTTGCCCGTCCAGACACCTCCAGCTAGTCTCTCATTGGTTCTCGCTATTCCTGTTCATCTTCCGCAGAAATTGCAAACTGGGCCAAACAGGAGGTTAAAGGGACTGACTCTCCAAGTCGGGAGAGTGTTAGTAAAGCGTCTGGAATGTTGCACCCGAGTACCAGGGTACAAAAAATGAGACATATTTCAACACGTCTCCCGATCACACGGTTGATCATACTCTGGGTTCCACATGCATGTTTTAGCTAAAGGAAGAATACCTTAAACCTGGAGAGTTGAGACCCGTGGAATGGGTACCATGCAATATGACTTCAAAGGGTCTTCATTTGCTCACCGAACCTCTCCAATCCTATCACTGCTGCGTTTGTGCCCCTGTACACATGCTTGATTCTCTTTCGGAGACATAGCAATCCATAGGTTTTAAGATACTTACTAGTCAGGTACATTCTTAGGCGTTTAATATGGGGTGTTGAGTCCATTTCATTGAGCAAGGAGTAGCTCTTGTCTATTCCATATTTGGCTTAAGGAACTTTATCTGTGCTCATTTCAATCTCTGGTTTTATGCAGCACCCCAACTCACCTTTCCCCTTAAGCAAGCATAAGTTGGTTTTCTAAATTTGAGACCCTGTTCTGTTCTGTAATTCAGTTCCTGTGTAGCCAAGTTTACATTCCGTGTATTAGTGATATCTTATGATGTTTCTTTTTCTGTGTGACTTATTTCAGTTAGAATCATCATACCTGAATCCACTCACTGTGCTTCTAAGGACCTGATGACATAGATTTCATTGCTGAGTGATATTGCTTTGTAAGTAAATACCACAACTTCTTTATCCATTTTTCACTTTCTGCGATGTTGAACTTGTACTGTAAACGAGGTTCTTGTAAACAGAGGCCTCCCAAACTTGGGGTGGCTGTGTCTTTTTGATTTTAATTTCCCTAAGCTATAGGACCATAAGTGGAAGTGCCCTAGGCTCTGTTGCTTTGTTTTTTAGATGTTTCAGGAAACACCATACACTTCTCCCGAGTGTCTGTTGGCAATTTACATCCCGCCCATCAGCATAACAAGGCTCCCAGTTCTCCATGGCCTGTCCTGCCTTTCTGGATTTTACACTTTTTTCAGATGGCCCTTTTGACCGGGGGGAAGTGAGACTTCACTGTAGTGCAGATTTCCTTTGCAAGTTTGCTTGGTTGGCCAAAAAGGGCGTATGCGTTTTTTCCTGAATATATTCAGGAAAAAACGCATACGCCCTTTTTGGCCAAGTGCATCATTGTGGACGTTCTGCCTCTTTTCCTATGCTTTCAATGCAATTCCAGTCTACAACCTGAAATCGGTTTCCTGCAATTCTGCCCCGCTTTCAAGTCCTCTTGGCAGCCTTACTTCAGTATATTTTTGGACGATAGCTGTCATTTATAATTCTGCAGGTTTGTGCATTACAGTGCCCCTGAGCTCCTTTCTTCAACTCGCTTTCTTGTGAGCTGGCCGCAACACCGCAGGATGGCTTCAGGCCCTAATCTGGTTCCGGCACGGCACGCTGAGCCTTTGGTTAATTCCTCTTCCTGGTGGGAAATGAGAGGTAAATTTGCCCGTCCAGACACCTCCAGCTAGTCTCTCATTGGTTCTCGCTATTCCTGTTCATCTTCCGCAGAAATTGCAAACTGCGCCAAACAGGAGGTTAAAGGGACTGACTCTCCAAGTCGCGAGAGTGTTAGTAAACCGTCTGGAATGTTGCACCCGAGTACCAGGGTACGAAAACTGAGACATATTTGAACACGTCTCCCGATCACATGGTTGATCATACTCTAGGTTCCACATGCATGTTTTAGCTGAAGGAAGAATACCTTAAACCTGGGTAGTTGCAACCCGTGGAATGGGTACCATGCAATATGACTTCAAAGGTTCTTCATTTGCTCACCGAACCTCTCCAATCCTATCACTTTTGCGTTTATGCCCCTGTACACATGCTTGATTCTCTTTTGGAGACATAGCAATCCATAGGTTTTAAGATACTTACTAGTCAGGTACATTCTTAGGCGTTTAATATGGGGTGTTGAGTCCATTTCGTTGAGCAAGGAGTAGCTCTTGTCTATTCCATATTTGGCTTAAGGAACTTTATCTGTGCTCATTTCAATCTCTGGTTTTATGCAGCACCCCAACTCACCTTTCCCCTTAAGCAAGCATAAGTTGGTTTTCTAAATTTGAGACCCTGTTCTGTTTTGGAATTCAGTTCCTGTGTAGCCAAGTTTACATTCCGTGTATTACTGATATCTTATGATGTTTCTTTTTCTGTGTGACTTATTTCAGTTAGAATCATCGTACCTGAATCCACTCATTATGCTGCTACAGGCCTGATGACGTAGATTTCATTGCTGAGTGATACTGCATTGTACGTAAGTACCACAAGTTCTTTATCCATTTTTCACTTTCTGTGATATTGAACTTGTACGGTAAACGAGGTTCTTGTAAACAGAGGCGTCCCAAACTTTGGGGTGGCTGTATCTTTTTGATTTTAATTTCCCTAAACTATAGGACCATAAGTGGAAGTGCCCTAGCCTCTGTTGCTTTGTTTTTTAGATGTTTCAGGAAACACCATACACTTCTCCCGAGTGTCTGTTGGCAATTTACATCCCGCCCATCAGCATAACAAGGCTCCCAGTTCTCCATGGCCTGTCCTGCCTTTCTGGATTTTACACTTTTTTCAGATGGCCCGTATGACTGGGGGGAAGTGAGACTTCATTGTAGTGCAGATTTCCTTTGCAAGCTTGCTTGGTTGGCCAAAAAGTGCGTATGCGTGTTTTCCTGAATATATTCAGGAGAAAACGCATACGCCCTTTTTGGCCAAGTGCATCATTGTGGACGCTCTGCCTCTTTTCCTATGCTTTCAATGCAAATCCTGTCTACCTCCTGAAATCGGTTTCCTGCAATTCTGCCCCGCTTTCAAGTCCTCTTGGCAGCCTTACTTCAGTATATTTTTGGACGATAGCTGTCATTTATAACTCTGCAGGTTTGTGCATTACAGTGCCCCTGAGCTCCTTTCTTCAACTCGCTTTCTTGTGAGCTGGCCGCAACACCGCAGAATGGCTGCAGGCCCTAATCTGGTTCCGGCACGGCATGCTGAGCCTTTGGTTATTTCCTCTTCCTGGTGGGAAATGAGAGTTAAATTTGCCCGTCCAGTCACCTCCAGCTAGTCTCTCATTGGTTCTGGCTATTCCTGTTTATCTTCTGCAGAAATTGCAAACTGAGCCAAACAGGAGGTTAAAGGGACTGACTCTCCAAGTCGGGAGAGTGTTAGTAAAGCGTCTGGAATGTTGCACCCGAGTACCACGGTACGAAAACTGAGACATATTTGAACACGTCTCCCGATCACATGGTTGATCATACTCTAGGTTCCACATGCATGTTTTAGCTGAAGGAAGAATACCTTAAACCTGGGTAGTTGCAACCCGTAGAATGGGTACCATGCAATATGACTTCAAAGGGTCTTCATTTGCTCACCGAACCTCTCCAATCCTATCACTGCTGCGTTTATGCCCCTGTACACATGCTTGATTCTCTTTCGGAGACATAGCAATCCATAGGTTTTAAGATACTTACTAGTCAGGTACATTCTTATGCGTTTAATATGGGGTGTTGAGTCCATTTCGTTGAGCAAGGAGTAGCTCTTGTCTATTCCATATTTGGCTTAAGGAACTTTATCTGTACTCATTTCAATCTCTGGTTTTATGCAGCACCCCAAGTCACCTTTACCCTTAAGCAAGCATAAGTTGGTTTTCTAAATTTGAGACCCTGTTCTGTTTTGGAATTCAGTTCCTGTGTAGCCAAGTTTACATTCCGTGTATTACTGATATCTTATGATGTTTCTTTTTCTGTGTGACTTATTTCAGTTAGAATCATCGTACCTGAATCCACTCATTATGCTGCTACGGACCTGATGACATAGATTTCATTGCTGAGTGATACTGCATTGTACGTAAGTACCACAAGTTCTTTATCCATTTTTCACTTTCTGTGATATTGAACTTGTACGGTAAACGAGCTTCTTGTAAAGAGAGGCGTCCCAAACTTTGGGATGGCTGTGTCTTTTTGATTTTAATTTCCCTAAGCTATAGGACCATAAGTGGAAGTGCCCTAGGCTCTGTTGCTTTGTTTTTTAGATGTTTCAGGAAACACCATACACTTCTCCCGAGTGTCTGTTGGCAAATTACATCCCGCCCATCAGCATAACAAGGCTCCCAGTTCTCCATGGCCTGTCCTGCCTTTCTGGATTTTACACTTTTTTCAGATGGCCCTTTTGACCGGGGGGAAGTGAGACTTCATTGTAGTGCAGATTTCCTTTGGAAGTTTGCTTGGTTGGCCAAAAAGGGCGTATGCGTTTTTTCCTGAATATATTCAGGAAAAAACGCATACGCCCTTTTTGGCCAAGTGCATCATTGTGGACGTTCTGCCTCTTTTCCTATGCTTTCAATGCAATTCCAGTCTACCTCCTGAAATCGGTTTCCTGCAATTCTGCCACGCATTCAAGTCCTCTTGGCAGCCTTACTTCAGTATATTTTTGGACGATAGCTGTCATTTATAACTCTGCAGGTTTGTGAATCACAGTGCCCCTGAGCTCCTTTCTTCAACTCGCTTTCTTATGACCTGGCCGCAACACCGCAGGATGGCTTCAGGCCCCAATCTGGTTCCGGCACGGCACGCTGAGCCTTTGGTTATTTCCTCTTCCTGGTGGGAAATGAGAGTTAAATTTGCCCGTCCAGACAGCTCCAGCTAGTCTCTCATTGGTTCTCGCTATTCCTGTTCATCTTCCGCAGAAATTGCAAACTGGGCCAAACAGGAGGTTAAAGGCGCTGACTCTCCAAGTGGGGAGAGTGTTAGTAAAGCGTGTGGAATGTTGCACCTGAGTACCAGGGGAGGAAAACTGAGACATATTTGAACACGTCTCCCAATCACACGGTTGATCATACTCTGGGTTCCACATGCATGTTTTAGCTGAAGGAAGAATACCTTAAACCTGGAGAGTTGAGACCCGTGGAATGGGTACCATGCAATATGACTTCAAAGGGTCTTCATTTGCTCACCAAACCTCTCCAATCCTATCACTGCTGCATTTATGCCCCTTTACACATGCTTGATTCTCTTTTGGAGACATAGCAATCCATAGGTTTTAAGATACTTACTAGTCAGGTACATTCTTAGGCGTTAAATATGCGGTGTTGAGTCCATTTCGTTGAGCAAGGCGTATCTCTTGTCTATTCCAAATTTGGCTTAAGGAACTTTATCTGTGCTCATTTCAATCTCTGGTTTTATGCAGCACCCCAACTCACCTTTACCCTTAAGCAAGCATAAGTTGGTTTTCTAAATTTGAGACCCTGTTCTGTTCTGTAATTCAATTCCTGTGTAGCCAAGTTTACATTCCGTGTATTACTGATATCTTATGATGTTTCTTTTTCTGTGTGACTTATTTCAGTTAGAATCATCATACCTGAATCCACTCATTGTGCTGCTACGGGCCTGATGACATAGATTTCATTGCTGAGTGATATTGCTTTGTACATAAATACCACAACTTCTTTATCCATTTTTCACTTTCGGCGATGTTGAACTTGTACTGTAAACGAGGTTCTTGTAAACAGAGGCGTCCCAAACTTTGGGGTTTCTGTGTCTTTTTGATTTTAATTTCCCTAAGCTATAGGACCATAAGTGGAAGTGCCCTAGGCTCTGTTGCTTTGTTTTTTAGATGTTTCAGGAAACATCATACACTTCTCCCGAGTGTCTGTTGGCAATTTACATCCCACCCATCAGCATAAGAAGGCTGCCAGTTCTCCATGGCCTGTCCTGCCTTTCTGGATTTTACACTTTTTTCAGATGGCCCTTTTGACCGGGGGGAAGTGAGACTTCATTGTAGTGCAGATTTCCTTTGCAAGCTTGCTTGGTTGGCCAAAAAGGGCGTATGCGTTTTTTCCTGAATATATTCAGGAAAAAACGCATACGCCCTTTTTGGCCAAGTGCATCATTGTGGACGTTCTGCCTCTTTTCCTATGCTTTCAATGCAATTCCAGTCTACCTCCTGAAATCGGTTTCCTGCAATTCTGCCCCGCTTTCAAGTCCTCTTGGCAGCCTTTCTTCAGTCTATTTTTGGACAATAGCTGTCATTTATAACTCTGCAGGTTTGTGAATTACAGTGCCCCTGAGCTCCTTTCTTCAACTCGCTTTCTTGTGACCTGGCCGCAACACCGCAGGATGGCTTCAGGCCCTAATCTGGTTCCGGCACGGCACGCTGAGCCTTTGGTTATTTCCTCTTCCTGGTGGGAAATGAGAGTTAAATTTGCCCGTCCAGACACCTCCAGCTAGTCTCTCATTGGTTCTCCCTATTCCTGTCCATCTTCCGCAGAAATTGCAAACTGGGCCAAACAGGAGATTAAAGGGACTGACTCTCCAAGTCGGGAGAGTGTTAGTAAAGCGTCTGGAATGTTGCACCCGAGTACCAGGGGAGGAAAACTGAGACATATTTGAACACGTCTCCCGTTCATATGGTTGATCATACTCTGGGTTCCACATGCATGTTTTAGCTGAAGGAAGAATACCTTAAACCTGGAGAGTTGAGACCCGTGTAATGGGTACCATGCAATATGACTTCAAAGGGTCTTCATTTGCTCACCGAACCTCTCCAATCCTATCACTGCTGCGTTTATGCCCCTGTACACATGCTTGATTCTCTTTCGGAGACATAGCAATCCATAGGTTTTAAGATACTTACTAGTCAGGTACATTCTTAGGCGTTTAATATGGGGTGTTGAGTCCATTTCGTTGAGCAAGGAGTAGCTCTTGGCTATTCCATATTTGGCTTAAGGAACTTTATCTGTGCTCATTTCAATCTCTGGTTTTATGCAGCACCCCAACTCACCTTTACCCTTAAGCAAGAATAAGTTGGTTTTCTAAATTTGAGACCCTGTTCTGTTCTGTAATTCAGTTCCTGTGTAGCCAAGTTTCCATTCCGTGTATTACTGATATCTTATGATGTTTCTTTTTCTGTGTGACTTATTTCAGTTAGAACCATCATACCTGAATCCACTCATTGTGCTGCTAAGGGCCTGATGACACAGATTTCATTGCTGAGTGATATTGCTTTGTAAGTAAATACCACAACTTCTTTATACATTTTTCACTTTCTGCGATGTTGAACTTGTACTGTAAACGAGGTTCTTGTAAACAGAGCCGTTCCAAACTTTGGGGTGGCTGTGTCTTTTTGATTTTAATTTCCCTAAGCTATAGGACCATAAGTGGAAGTGCCCTAGGTTCTGTTGCTTTGTTTTTTAGATGTTTCAGGAAACACCATACACTTCTCCCGAGTGGTTGTTGGCAATTTACATCCCGCCCATCAGCATAACAAGGCTCCCAGTTCTCCATGGCCTGTCCTGCCTTTCTGGATTTTACACTTTTTTCAGATGGCCCTTTTGACCGGGGGGAAGTGAGACTTCATTGTAGTGCAGATTTCCTTTGCAAGCTTGCTTGGTTGGCCAAAAAGGGCGTATGCGTTTTTTCCTGAATATATTCAGGAAAAAACGCATATGCCCTTTTTGGCCAAGTGCATCATTGTGGACGTTCTGCCTCTTTTCCTATGCTTTCAATGCAATTCCAGTCTACCTCCTGAAATCGGTTTCCTGCAATTCTGCCACGCATTCAAGTCCTCTTGGCAGCCTTACTTCAGTATATTTTTGGACGATAGCTGTCATTTATAACTCTGCAGGTTTGTGAATCACAGTGCCCCTGAGCTCCTTTCTTCAACTCGCTTTCTTATGACCTGGCCGCAACACCGCAGGATGGCTTCAGGCCCCAATCTGGTTCCGGCACGGCACGCTGAGCCTTTGGTTATTTCCTCTTCCTGGTGGGAAATGAGAGTTAAATTTGCCCGTCCAGACAGCTCCAGCTAGTCTCTCATTGGTTCTCGCTATTCCTGTTCATCTTCCGCAGAAATTGCAAACTGGGCCAAACAGGAGGTTAAAGGCGCTGACTCTCCAAGTGGGGAGAGTGTTAGTAAAGCGTGTGGAATGTTGCACCTGAGTACCAGGGGAGGAAAACTGAGACATATTTGAACACGTCTCCCAATCACACGGTTGATCATACTCTGGGTTCCACATGCATGTTTTAGCTGAAGGAAGAATACCTTAAACCTGGAGAGTTGAGACCCGTGGAATGGGTACCATGCAATATGACTTCAAAGGGTCTTCATTTGCTCACCAAACCTCTCCAATCCTATCACTGCTGCATTTATGCCCCTTTACACATGCTTGATTCTCTTTTGGAGACATAGCAATCCATAGGTTTTAAGATACTTACTAGTCAGGTACATTCTTAGGCGTTAAATATGCGGTGTTGAGTCCATTTCGTTGAGCAAGGCGTATCTCTTGTCTATTCCAAATTTGGCTTAAGGAACTTTATCTGTGCTCATTTCAATCTCTGGTTTTATGCAGCACCCCAACTCACCTTTACCCTTAAGCAAGCATAAGTTGGTTTTCTAAATTTGAGACCCTGTTCTGTTCTGTAATTCAATTCCTGTGTAGCCAAGTTTACATTCCGTGTATTACTGATATCTTATGATGTTTCTTTTTCTGTGTGACTTATTTCAGTTAGAATCATCATACCTGAATCCACTCATTGTGCTGCTACGGGCCTGATGACATAGATTTCATTGCTGAGTGATATTGCTTTGTACATAAATACCACAAATTCTTTATCCATTTTTCACTTTCGGCGATGTTGAACTTGTACTGTAAACGAGGTTCTTGTAAACAGAGGCGTCCCAAACTTTGGGGTTTCTGTGTCTTTTTGATTTTAATTTCCCTAAGCTATAGGACCATAAGTGGAAGTGCCCTAGGCTCTGTTGCTTTGTTTTTTAGATGTTTCAGGAAACATCATACACTTCTCCCGAGTGTCTGTTGGCAATTTACATCCCACCCATCAGCATAAGAAGGCTGCCAGTTCTCCATGGCCTGTCCTGCCTTTCTGGATTTTACACTTTTTTCAGATGGCCCTTTTGACCGGGGGGAAGTGAGACTTCATTGTAGTGCAGATTTCCTTTGCAAGCTTGCTTGGTTGGCCAAAAAGGGCGTATGCGTTTTTTCCTGAATATATTCAGGAAAAAACGCATACGCCCTTTTTGGCCAAGTGCATCATTGTGGACGTTCTGCCTCTTTTCCTATGCTTTCAATGCAATTCCAGTCTACCTCCTGAAATCGGTTTCCTGCAATTCTGCCCCGCTTTCAAGTCCTCTTGGCAGCCTTTCTTCAGTCTATTTTTGGACGATAGCTGTCATTTATAACTCTGCAGGTTTGTGAATTACAGTGCCCCTGAGCTCCTTTCTTCAACTCGCTTTCTTGTGACCTGGCCGCAACACCGCAGGATGGCTTCAGGCCCTAATCTGGTTCCGGCACGGCACGCTGAGCCTTTGGTTATTTCCTCTTCCTGGTGGGAAATGAGAGTTAAATTTGCCCGTCCAGACACCTCCAGCTAGTCTCTCATTGGTTCTCCCTATTCCTGTCCATCTTCCGCAGAAATTGCAAACTGGGCCAAACAGGAGATTAAAGGGACTGACTCTCCAAGTCGGGAGAGTGTTAGTAAAGCGTCTGGAATGTTGCACCCGAGTACCAGGGGAGGAAAACTGAGACATATTTGAACACGTCTCCCGTTCATATGGTTGATCATACTCTGGGTTCCACATGCATGTTTTAGCTGAAGGAAGAATACCTTAAACCTGGAGAGTTGAGACCCGTGTAATGGGTACCATGCAATATGACTTCAAAGGGTCTTCATTTGCTCACCGAACCTCTCCAATCCTATCACTGCTGCGTTTATGCCCCTGTACACATGCTTGATTCTCTTTCGGAGACATAGCAATCCATAGGTTTTAAGATACTTACTAGTCAGGTACATTCTTAGGCGTTTAATATGGGGTGTTGAGTCCATTTCGTTGAGCAAGGAGTAGCTCTTGGCTATTCCATATTTGGCTTAAGGAACTTTATCTGTGCTCATTTCAATCTCTGGTTTTATGCAGCACCCCAACTCACCTTTACCCTTAAGCAAGAATAAGTTGGTTTTCTAAATTTGAGACCCTGTTCTGTTCTGTAATTCAGTTCCTGTGTAGCCAAGTTTCCATTCCGTGTATTACTGATATCTTATGATGTTTCTTTTTCTGTGTGACTTATTTCAGTTAGAACCATCATACCTGAATCCACTCATTGTGCTGCTAAGGGCCTGATGACACAGATTTCATTGCTGAGTGATATTGCTTTGTAAGTAAATACCACAACTTCTTTATACATTTTTCACTTTCTGCGATGTTGAACTTGTACTGTAAACGAGGTTCTTGTAAACAGAGCCGTTCCAAACTTTGGGGTGGCTGTGTCTTTTTGATTTTAATTTCCCTAAGCTATAGGACCATAAGTGGAAGTGCCCTAGGTTCTGTTGCTTTGTTTTTTAGATGTTTCAGGAAACACCATACACTTCTCCCGAGTGGTTGTTGGCAATTTACATCCCGCCCATCAGCATAACAAGGCTCCCAGTTCTCCATGGCCTGTCCTGCCTTTCTGGATTTTACACTTTTTTCAGATGGCCCTTTTGACCGGGGGGAAGTGAGACTTCATTGTAGTGCAGATTTCCTTTGCAAGCTTGCTTGGTTGGCCAAAAAGGGCGTATGCGTTTTTTCCTGAATATATTCAGGAAAAAACGCATATGCCCTTTTTGGCCAAGTGCATCATTGTGGACGTTCTGCCTCTTTTCCTATGCTTTCAATGCAATTCCAGTCTACCTCCTGAAATCGGTTTCCTGCAATTCTGCCCCGCTTTCAAGTCCTCTTGGCAGCCTTACTTCAGTCTATTTTTGGACGATAGCTGTCATTTATAACTCTGCAGGTTTGTGAATTACAGTGCCCCTGAGCTCCTTTCTTCAACTCGCTTTCTTGTGACCTGGCCGCAACACCGCAGGATGGCTTCATGCCCTAATCTGGTTCCGGCACGGCACGCTGAGCCTTTGGTTAATTCCTCTTCCTGGTGGGAAATGAGAGTTAAATTTGCCCGTCCAGACACCTCCAGCTAGTCTCTCATTGGTTCTCGCTATTCCTGTTCATCTTCCGCAGAAATTGCAAACTGGGCCAAACAGGAGGTTAAAGGCGCTGACTCTCCAAGTGGGGAGAGTGTTAGTAAAGCGTCTGGAATGTTGCACCCCAGTACCAGGGGAGGAAAACTGAGACATATTTGAACACGTCTCCCGTTCACATGGTTGATCATACTTGGGTTCCACATGCATGTTTTAGCTGAAGGAAGAATACCTTAAACCTGGAGAGTTGAGACCCGTGGAATGGGTACCATGCAATATGACTTCAAAGGGTCTTCATTTGCTCACCGAACCTCTCCAATCCTATCACTGCTGCGTTTATTCCCCTGTACACACGCTTGATTCTCTTTTGGAGACATAGCAATCCATAGGTTTTACGATACTTACTAGTCAGGTACATTCTTAGGCGTTTAATATGCGGTGTTGAGTCCATTTCGTTGAGCAAGGAGTAGCTCTTGTCTATTCCATATTTGACTTAAGGAACTTTATCTGTGCTAATTTCAATCTCTGGTTTTATGCAGCACCCCAACTCACCTTTACCCTTAAGCAAGCATAAGTTGGTTTTCTAAATTTGAGACCCTGTTCTGTTCTGTAATTCAGTTCCTGTGTAGCCAAGTTTACATTCCGTGTATTACTGATATGATGTTTCTTTTTTTGTGTGACTTATTTCAGTTAGAATCATCATACCTGAATCCACTCATTGTGATGCTAAGGGCCTGATGACATAGATTTCATTGCTGAGTGATATTGCTTTGTAAGTAAATACCACAACTTCTTTATCCATTTTTCACTTTCTGCGATGTTGAACTTGTACTGTAAACGAGGTTCTTGTAAACAGAGGCGTCCCAAACTTTGGGGTGGCTGTGTCTTTTTGATTTTAATTTCCCAAAGCTATAGGACCATAAGTGGCAGTGCCCTAGGCTCTGTTGCTTTGTTTTTTAGATGTTTCAGGAAACACCATACACTTCTCCCGAGTGTCTGTTGGCAATTTACATCCCGCCCATCAGCATAACAAGGCTCCCAGTTCTCCATGGCCTGTCCTGCCTTTCTGGATTTTACACTTTTTTCAGATGGCCCTTTTGACCGGGGGGAAGTGAGACTTCATTGTAGTGCAGATTTCCTTTGCAAGCTTGCTTGGTTGGCCAAAAAGGGCGTATGCGTTTTTTCCTGAATATATTCAGGAAAAAAGGCATATGCCCTTTTTGGCCAAGTGCATCATTGTGGACGTTCTGCCTCTTTTCCTATGCTTTCAATGCAATTCCAGTCTACCTCCTGAAATCAGTTTCCTGCAATTCTGCCCCGCTTTCAAGTCCTCTTGGCAGCCTTACTTCAGTCTATTTTTGGACGATAGCTGTCATTTATAACTCTGCAGGTTTGTGAATTACAGTGCCCCTGAGCTCCTTTCTTCAACTCGCTTTCTTTTGAGCTGGACGCAACACCGCAGGATGGCTTCAGGCCTTAATCTGGTTCCGGTACGGCACGCTGAGCCTTTGGTTATTTCCTCTTCCTGGTGGGAAATGAGAGTTAAATTTGCCCGTCCAGACACCTCCAGCTAGCCTCTCATTGGTTCTGCTATTCCTGTTCATCTTCCGCAGAAATTGCAAACTGGGCCAAACAGGAGGTTAAAGGGACTGACTCTCCAAGTCGGGAGAGTGTTAGTAAAGCGTCTGGAATGTTGCAGCCGAGTACCAGGGTACGAAAACTGACATATTTGAACACATCTCCCGATCACATGGTTGATCATACTCTAGGTTCCACATGCATGTTTTAGCTGAAGGAAGAATACCTTAAACCTGGGTAGTTGAAACCCGTGGAATGGGTACCATGCAATATGACTTCAAAGGGTCTTCATTTGCTCACCGAACCTCTCCAATCCTATCACTGCTGCGTTTATGCCCCTGTACACATGCTTGATTCTCTTTCGGAGACATAGCAATCCATAGGTTTTAAGATACTTACTAGTCAGGTACATTCTTAGGCGTTTAATATGCGGTGTTGAGTCCATTTCGTTGAGCAAGGAGTAGCTCTTGTCTATTCCATATTTGACTTAAGGAACTTTATCTGTGCTCATTTCAATCTCTGGTTTTATGCAGCACCCCAACTCACCTTTACCCTTAAGCAAGCATAAGTTGGTTTTCTAAATTTGAGTCCCTGTTCTGTTCTGTAATTCAGTTCCTGTGTAGCCAAGTTTCCATTCCGTGTATTACTGATATCTTATGATGTTTCTTTTTCTGTGTGACTTACTTCAGTTAGAATCATCATACCTGAATCCACTCATTGTGCTGGTAACGGCCTGATGACACAGATTTCATTGCTGAGTGATATTGCTTTGTAAGTAAATACCACAACTTCTTTATCCATTTTTCACTTTCTGCGATGTTGAACTTGTACTGTAAACGAGGTTCTTGTAAACAGAGCCGTTCCAAACTTTGGGGTGGCTGTGTCTTTTTGATTTTAATTTCCCTAAGCTATAGGACCATAAGTGGAAGTGCCCTAGGCTCTGTTGCTTTGTTTTTTAGATGTTTCAGGAAACACCATACACTTCTCCCGAGTGGTTGTTGGCAATTTACATCCCGCCCATCAGCATAACAAGGCTCCCAGTTCTCCATGGCCTGTCCTGCCTTTCTGGATTTTACACTTTTTTCAGATGGCCCTTTTGACCGGGGGGAAGTGAGACTTCATTGTAGTGCAGATTTCCTTTGCAAGCTTGCTTGGTTGGCCAAAAAGGGCGTATGCGTTTTTTCCTGAATATATTCAGGAAAAAACGCATAAGCCCTTTTTGGCCAAGTGCATCATTGTGGACGTTCTGCCTCTTTTCCTATGCTTTCAATGCAATTCCAGTCTACCTCCTGAAATCGGTTTCCTGCAATTCTGCCCCGCTTTCAAGTCCTCTTGGCAGCCTTACTTCAGTCTATTTTTGGACGATAGCTGTCATTTATAACTCTGCAGGTTTGTGAATTACAGTGCCCCTGAGCTCCTTTCTTCAACTCGCTGTCTTGTGACCTGGCCGCAACACCGCAGGATGGCTTCAGGCCCTAATCTGGTTCCGGTACGGCACGCTGAGCCTTTGGTTATTTCCTCTTCCTGGTGGGAAATGAGAGTTAAATTTGCCCGTCCAGACACCTCCAGCTAGTCTCTCATTGGTTCTCGCTATTCCTGTTCATCTTCCGCAGAAATTGCAAACTGGGCCAAACAGGAGGTTAAAGGCGCTGACTCTCCAAGTGGGGAGAGTGTTAGTAAAGCGTCTGGAATGTTGCACCCGAGTACCAGGGGAGGAAAACTGAGACATATTTGAACACGTCTCCCGTTCACATGGTTGATCATACTTGGGTTCCACATGCATGTTTTAGCTGAAGGAAGAATACCTTAAACCTGGAGAGTTGCAACCCGTGTAATGGGTACCATGCAATATGACTTCAAAGGGTCTTCATTTGCTCACCGAACCTCTCCAATCCTATCACTGCTGCGTTTATGCCCCTGTACACATGCTTGATTCTCTTTTGGAGACATAGCAATCCATAGGTTTTCCGATACTTACTAGTCAGGTACATTCTTAGGCGTTTAATATGCGGTGTTGAGTCCATTTCGTTGAGCAAGGAGTAGCTCTTGTCTATTCCATATTTGACTTAAGGAACTTTATCTGTGCTCATTTCAATCTCTGGTTTTATGCAGCACCCCAACTCACCTTTCCCCTTAAGCAAGCATAAGTTGTTTTTCTAAATTTGAGACCCTGTTCTGTTCTGTAATTCAGTTCCTGTGTAGCCAAGTTTACATTCCGTGTATTACTGATATCTTATGATGTTTCTTTTTCTGTGTGACTTATTTCAGTTAGAATCATCATAGCTGAATCCACTCATTGTGCTGCTATGGGCCTGATGACACAGATTTCATTGCTGAGTGATATTGCTTTGTAAGTAAATACCACAACTTCTTTATCCATTTTTCACTTTCTGCGATGTTGAACTTGTACTGTAAACGAGGTTCTTGTAAACAGAGCCGTTCGAAAGTTTGGGGTGGCTGTGTCTTTTTGATTTTAATTTCCCTAAGCTATAGGACCATAAGTGGAAGTGCTCTAGGCTCTGTTGCTTTGTTTTTTAGATGTTTCAGGAAACACCATACACTTCTCCCGAGTGTCTGTTGGCAATTTACATCCCGCCCATCAGCATAACAAGGCTCCCAGTTCACCATGGCCTGTCCTGCCTTTCTGGATTTTACACTTTTTTCAGATGGCCCTTTTGACCGGGGGGAAGTGAGACTTCATTGTAGTGCAGATTTCCTTTGCAAGCTTGCTTGGTTGGCCAAAAAGGGCGTATGCGTTTTTTCCTGAATATATTCAGGAAAAAACGCATACGCCCTTTTTGGCCAAGTGCATCATTGTGGACGTTCTGCCTCTTTTCCTATGCTTTCAATGCAATTCCAGTCTACCTCCTGAAATCGGTTTCCTGCAATTCTGCCCCGCTTTCAAGTCCTCTTGGCAGCCTTACTTCAGTCTATTTTTGGACAATAGCTGTCATTTATAACTCTGCAGGTTTGTGAATTACAGTGCCCCTGAGCTCCTTTCTTCAACTCGCTTTCTTTTGAGCTGGCCGCAACACCGCAGGATGGCTTCAGGCCCTAATCTGGTTCCGGCCCGGCATGCTGAGCCTTTGGTTATTTCCTCTTCCTGTTGGGAAATGAGAGTTAAATTTGCCCGTCCAGACACCTCCAGCTAGCCTCTCATTGGTTCTCGCTATTCCTGTTCATCTTCCGCAGAAATTGCAAACTGGGCCAAACAGGAGGTTAAAGGCGCTGACTCTCCAAGTGGGGAGAGTGTTAGTAAAGCGTCTGGAATGTTGCACCCGAGTACCAGGGGATGAAAACTGAGACATATTTGAACACGTCTCCCGTTCACATGGTTGATCATACTTGGGGTCCACATGCATGTTTTAGCTGAAGGAAGAATACCTTAAACCTGGAGAGTTGAGACCTGTGTAATGGGTACCATGCAATATGACTTCAAAGGGTCTTCATTTGCTCACCGAACCTCTCCAATCCTATCACTGCTGCGTTTATGCCCCTGTACACATGCTTGATTCTCTTTTGGAGACATAGCAATCCATAGGTTTTACGATACTTACTAGTCAGGTACATTCTTAGGCGTTTAATATGCGGTGTTGAGTCCATTTCGTTGAGCAAGGTGTAGCTCTTGTCTATTCCATATTTGACTTAAGGAACTTTATCTGTGCTCATTTCAATCTCTGGTTTTATGCAGCACCCCAACTCACCTTTACCCTTAAGCAAGCATAAGTTGTTTTTCTAAACTTGAGACCCTGTTCTGTTCTGTAATTCAGTTCCTGTGTAGCCAAGTTTCCATTCCGTGTATTACTGATATCTTATGATGTTTCTTTTTCTGTGTGACTTATTTCAGTTAGAATCATCATACCTGAATCCAATCATTGTGATGCTAAGGGCCTGATGACATAGATTTCATTGCTGAGTGATATTGCTTTGTAAGTAAATACCACAACTTCTTTATCCATTTTTCACTTTCTGCGATGTTGAACTTGTACTGTAAACGAGGTTCTTGTAAACAGAGACGTCCCAAACTTTGGGGTGGCTGTGTCTTTTTGATTTTAATTTCCCTAAGCTATAGGACCATAAGTGGCAGTGCCCTAGGCTCTGTTGCTTTGTTTTTTAGATGTTTCAGGAAACACCATACACTTCTCCCGAGTGTCTGTTGGCAATTTACATCCCGCCCATCAGCATAACAAGGCTCCCAGTTCTCCATGGCCTGTCCTGCCTTTCTGGATTTTACACTTTTTTCAGATGGCCCTTTTGACCGGGGGGAAGTGAGACTTCATTGTAGTGCAGATTTCCTTTGCAAGCTTGCTTGGTTGGCCAAAAAGGGCGTATGCGTTTTTTCCTGAATATATTCAGGAAAAAACGCATACGCCCTTTTTGGCCAAGTGCATCATTGTGGAAGTTCTGCCTCTTTTCCTATGCTTTCAATGCAATTCCAGTCTACCTCCTGAAATCGGTTTCCTGCAATTCTGCCCCGCTTTCAAGTCCTCTTGGCAGCCTTACTTCAGTCTATTTTTGGACAATAGCTGTCATTTATAACTCTGCAGGTTTGTGAATTACAGTGCCCCTGAGCTCCTTTCTTCAACTCGCTTTCTTTTGAGCTGGCCGCAACACCGCAGGATGGCTTCAGGCCCTAATCTGGTTCCGGTACGGCACGCTGAGCCTTTGGTTATTTCCTCTTCCTGTTGGGAAATGAGAGTTAAATTTGCCCGTCCAGACACCTCCAGCTAGCCTCTCATTGGTTCTCGCTATTCCTGTTCATCTTCCGCAGAAATTGCAAACTGGGCCATACAGGAGGTTAAAGGGACTGACTCTCCAAGTGGGGAGAGTGTTAGTAAAGCATCTGGAATGTTGCACCCGAGTACCAGGGGAGGAAAACTGAGACATATTTGAACACGTCTCCCGTTCACATGGTTGATCATACTTGGGTTCCACATGCATGTTTTAGCTGAAGGAAGAATACCTTAAACCTGGAGAGTTGAGACCTGTGTAATGGGTACCATGCAATATGACTTCAAAGGGTCTTCATTTGCTCACCGAACCTCTCCAATCCTATCACTGCTGCGTTTATGCCCCTGTACACATGCTTGATTCTCTTTTGGAGACATAGCAATCCATAGGTTTTCCGATACTTACTAGTCAGGTACATTCTTAGGCGTTTAATATGCGGTGTTGAGTCCATTTCGTTGAGCAAGGAGTAGCTCTTGTCTATTCCATATTTGACTTAAGGAACTTTATCTGTGCTCATTTCAATCTCTGGTTTTATGCAGCACCCCAACTCACCTTTCCCCTTAAGCAAGCATAAGTTGGTTTTCTAAATTTGAGACCCTGTTCTGTTCTGTAATTCAGTTCCTGTGTAGCCAAGTTTACATTCCGTGTATTACTGATATCTTATGATGTTTCTTTTTCTGTGTGACTTATTTCAGTTAGAATCATCATACCTGAATCCACTCATTGTGATGCTAAGGGCCTGATGACATAGATTTCATTGCTGAGTGATATTGCTTTGTAAGTAAATACCACAACTTCTTTATCCATTTTTCACTTTCTGCGATGTTGAACTTGTACTGTAAACGAGGTTCTTGTAAACAGAGCCGTTCCAAACTTTGGGGTGGCTGTGTCTTTTTGATTTTAATTTCCATAAGCTATAGGACCATAAGTGGCAGTGCCCTAGGCTCTGTTGCTTTGTTTTTTAGGTGTTTCAGGAAACACCATACACTTCTCCCGAGTGTCTGTTGGCAATTTACATCCCGCCCATCAGCATAACAAGGCTCCCAGTTCTCCATGGCCTGTCCTGCCTTTCTGGATTTTACACTTTTTTCAGATGGCCCTTTTGACCGGGGGGAAGTGAGACTTCATTGTAGTGCAGATTTCCTTTGCAAGCTTGCTTGGTTGGCCAAAAAGGGCGTATGCGTTTTTTCCTGAATATATTCAGGAAAAAACGCATACGCCCTTTTTGGCCAAGTGCATCATTGTGGACGTTCTGCCTCTTTTCCTATGCTTTCAATGCAATTCCAGTCTACCTCCTGAAATCGGTTTCCTGCAATTCTGCCCCGCTTTCAAGTCCTCTTGGCAGCCTTACTTCAGTCTATTTTTGGACAATAGCTGTCATTTATAACTCTGCAGGTTTGTGAATTACAGTGCCCCTGAGCTCCTTTCTTCAACTCGCTTTCTTTTGAGCTGGCCGCAACACCGCAGGATGGCTTCAGGCCCTAATCTGGTTCCGGTATGGCACGCTGAGCCTTTGGTTATTTCCTCTTCCTGTTGGGAAATGAGAGTTAAATTTGCCCGTCCAGACACCTCCAGCTAGCCTCTCATTGGTTCTCGCTATTCCTGTTCATCTTCCGCAGAAATTGCAAACTGGGCCAAACAGGAGGTTAAAGGCGCTGACTCTCCAAGTGGGGAAAGTTTTAGTAAAGCGTCTGGAATGTTGCACCCGAGTACCAGGGGAGGAAAACTGAGACATATTTGAACACGTCTCCCGTTCACATGGTTGATCATACTTGGGTTCCACATGCATGTTTTAGCTGAAGGAAGAATACCTTAAACCTGGAGAGTTGAGACCCGTGTAATGGGTACCATGCATTATGACTTCAAAGGGTCTTCATATGCTCACCGAACCTCTCCAATCCTATCACTGCTGCGTTTATGCCCCTGTACACATGCTTGATTCTCTTTTGGAGACATAGCAATCCATAGGTTTTCCGATACTTACTAGTCAGGTACATTCTTAGGCGTTTAATATGCGGTGTTGAGTCCATTTCGTTGAGCAAGGAGTAGCTCTTGTCTATTCCATATTTGACTTAAGGAACTTTATCTGTGCTCATTTCAATCTCTGGTTTTATGCAGCACCCCAACTCACCTTTCCCCGTAAGCAAGCATAAGTTTGTTTTCTAAATTTGAGACCCTGTTCTGTTCTGTAATTCAGTTCCTGTATAGCCAAGTTTACATTCCGTGTATTACTGATATCTTATGATGTTTCTTTTTCTGTGTGACTTATTTCAGTTAGAATCATCATACCTGAATCCACTCATTGTGATGCTAAGGGCCTGATGACATAGATTTCATTGCTGAGTGATATTGCTTTGTAAGTAAATACCACAACTTCTTTATCCATTTTTCACTTTCTGCGATGTTGAACTTGTACTGTAAACGAGGTTCTTGTAAACAGAGCCATTCCAAACTTTGGGGTGGCTGTGTCTTTTTATTTTTAATTTCCCTAAGCTATAGGACCATAAGTGGAAGTGCCCTAGGTTCTGTTGCTTTGTTTTTTAGATGTTTCAGGAAACACCATATACTTCTCCTGAGTGGTTGTTGGCAATTTACATCCCGCCCATCAGCATAACAAGGCTCCCAGTTCTCCATGGCCTGTCCTGCCTTTCTGGATTTTACACTTTTTTCAGATGGCCCTTTGGACCGGGGGGAAGTGAGACTTCATTGTAGTGCAGATTTCCTTTGCAAGCTTGCTTGGTTGGCCAAAAAGGGCGTATGCGTTTTTTCCTGAATATATTCAGGAAAAAACGCATACGCCCTTTTTGGCCAAGTGCATCATTGTGGACGTTCTGCCTCTTTTCCTATGCTTTCAATGCAATTCCAGTCTACCTCCTGAAATCGGTTTCCTGCAATTCTGCCCCGCTTTCAAGTCCTCTTGGCAGCCTTACTTCAGTCTATTTTTGGACGATAGCTGTCATTTATAACTCTGCAGGTTTGTGCATTACAGTGCCCCTGGGCTCCTTTCTTCAACTCGGTTTCTTTTGAGCTGGCCGCAACACCGCAGGATGGCTTCAGGCCCTAATCTGGTTCCGGTACGGCACGCTGAGCCTTTGGTTATTTCCTCTTCCTGGTGGGAAATGAGAGTTAAATTTGCCCGTCCAGACACCTCCAGCTAGCCTCTCATTGGTTCTCGCTATTCCTGTTCATCTTCCGCAGAAATTGCAAACTGGGCCAAACAGGTGGTTAAAGGGACTGACTCTCCAAGTCGGGAGAGTGTTAGTAAAGCGTCTGGAATGTTGCACCCGAGTACCAGGGGAGGAAAACTGAGACATATTTGAACACGTCTCCCGTTCATATGGTTGATCATACTCTGGGTTCCACATGCATGTTTTAGCTGAAGGAAGAATACCTTAAACCTGGAGAGTTGAGACCCGTGTAATGGGTACCATGCAATATGACTTCAAAGGGTCTTCATTTGCTCACTGAACCTCTCCAATCCTATCACTGCTGCGTTTATGCCCCTGTACACATGCTTGATTCTCTTTTGGAGACATAGCAATCCATAGGTTTTAAGATACTTACTAGTCAGGTACATTCTTAGGCGTTTAATATGGGGTGTTGAGTCCATTTCGTTGAGCAAGGAGTAGCTCTTGTCTATTCCATATTTGACTTAAGGAACTTTATCTGTGCTCATTTCAATCTCTGGTTTTATGCAGCACCCCAACTCACCTTTAGCCTTAAGCAAGCATAAGTTGGTTTACTAAATTTGAATCCCTGTTCAGTTCTGTAATTCAGTTCCTGTGTAGCCAAGTTTACATTCCGTGTATTACTGATATCTTATGATGCTTCTTTTTCTGTGTGACTTACTTCAGTTAGAATCATCATACCTGAATCCACTCATTGTGCTGCTACGGGCCTGATGACACAGATTTCATTGCTGAGTGATATTGCTTTGTAAGTAAATACCACAACTTCTTTATCCATTTTTCACTTTCTGCGATGTTGAACTTGTACTGTAAACGAGGTTCTTGTAAACAGAGCCATTCCAAACTTTGGGGTGGCTGTGTCTTTTTTATTTTAATTTCCCTAAGCTATAGGACCATAAGTGGAAGTGCCGTAGGTTCTGTTGCTTTGTTTTTTAGATGTTTCAGGAAACACCATACACTTCTCCCAAGTGGTTGTTGGCAATTTACATCCCGCCCATCAGCATAACAAGGCTCCCAGTTCTCCATGGCCTGTCCTGCCTTTCTGGATTTTACACTTTTTTCAGATGGCCCTTTTGACCGGGGGGAAGTGAGACTTCATTGTAGTGCAGATTTCCTTTGCAAGCTTGCTTGGTTGGCCAAAAAGGGCGTATGCGTTTTTTCCTGAATATATTCAGGAAAAAACGCATACGCCCTTTTTGGCCAAGTGCATCATTGTGGACGTTCTGCCTCTTTTCCTATGCTTTCAATGCAATTCCAGTCTACCTCCTGAAATCGGTTTCCTGCAATTCTGCCCCGCTTTCAAGTCCTCTTGGCAGCCTTACTTCAGTCTATTTTTGGACGCTAGCTGTCATTTATAACTCTGCAGGTTTGTGAATTACAGTGCCCCTGAGCTCCTTTCTTCAACTCGCTTTCTTGTGACCTGGCCGCAACACTGCAGGATGGCTTCAGGCCCTAATCTGGTTCTGGCACGGCACGCTGAGCCTTTGGTTAATTCCTCTTCCTGGTGGGAAATGAGAGTTAAATTTGCCCGTCCAGACACCTCCAGCTAGTCTCTCATTGGTTCTCGCTATTCCTGTTCATCTTCCGCAGAAATTGCAAACTGGGCCAAACAGGAGGTTAAAGGGACTGACTCTCCAAGTCGGGAGAGTGTTAGTAAAGCGTCTGGAATGTTGCACCCGAGTACCAGGGTACGAAAACTGAGACATATTTGAACACGTCTCCCGATCACATGGTTGATCATACTCTAGGTTCCACATGCATGTTTTAGCTGAAGGAAGAATACCTTAAACCTGGAGAGTTGAGACCCGTGTAATGGGTACCATGCAATATGACTTCAAAGGGTCTTCATTTGCTCACCGAACCTCTCCAATCCTATCACTGCTGCGTTTATGTCCCTGTACACATGCTTGATTCTCTTTTGGAGACATAGCAATCCATAGGTTTTCCGATACTTACTAGTCAGGTACATTCTTAGGCGTTTAATATGCGGTGTTGAGTCCATTTCGTTGAGCAAGGAGTAGCTCTTGTCTATTCCATATTTGGCTTAAGGAATTTTATCTGTGCTCATTTCAATCTCTGGTTTTATGCAGCACCCCAACTCACCTTTACCCTTAAGCAAGCATAAGTTGTTTTTCTAAATTTGAGTCCCTGTTCTGTTCTGTAATTCAGTTCCTGTGTAGCCAAGTTTACATTCCGTGTATTACTGATATCTTATGATGTTTCTTTTTCTGTGTGACTTACTTCAGTTAGAATCATCATACCTGAATCCACTCATTGTGCTGCTAAGGGCCTGATGACACAGATTTCATTGCTGAGTGATATTGCTTTGTAAGTAAATACCACAACTTCTTTATCCATTTTTCACTTTCTGCGATGTTGAACTTGTACTGTAAACGAGGTTCTTGTAAACAGAGCCGTTCCAAACTTTGGGGTGGCTGTGTCTTTTTGATTTTAATTTCCCTAAGCTATAGGACTATAAGTGGCAGTGCCCTAGGCTCTGTTGCTTTGTTTTTTAGATGTTTCAGGAAACACCATACACTTCTCCCAAGTGGTTGTTGGCAATTTACATCCCGCCCATCAGCATAACAAGGCTCCCAGTTCTCCATGGCCTGTCCTGCCTTTCTGGATTTTACACTTTTTTCAGATGGCCCTTTGGACCGGGGGGGATGTGAGACTTCATTGTAGTGCAGATTTCCTTTCCAAGCTTGCTTGGTTGGCCAAAAAGGGTGTATGCGTTTTTTACTGAATATATTCAGGAAAAAACGCGTACGCCCTTTTTGGCCAAGTGCATCATTGTGGACGTTCTGCCTCTTTTCCTATGCTTTCAATGCAATTCCAGTCTACCTCCTGAAATCGGTTTCCTGCAATTCTGCCCCGCTTTCAAGTCCTCTTGGCAGCCTTACTTCAGTCTATTTTTGGACGATAGCTGTCATTTATAACTCTGCAGGTTTGTGAATTACAGTGCCCCTGAGCTGCTTTGTTCAACTCGCTTTCTTTTGAGCTGGCCGCAACACCGCAGGATGGCTTCAGGCCCTAATCTGGTTCCGGTATGGCACGCTGAGCCTTTGGTTATTTCCTCTTCCTGGTGGGAAATTAGAGTTAAATTTGCCCGTCCAGACACCTCCAGCTAGCCTCTCATTTGTTCTCGCTATTCCTGTTCATCTTCCGCAGAAATTGCAAACTGGGCCAAACAGGAGGTTAAAGGCGCTGACTCTCCAAGTGGGGAGAGTGTTAGTAAAGCGTCTGGAATGTTGCACCCGAGTACCAGGGGAGGAAAACTGAGACATATTTGAACACGTCTCCCGTTCACATGGTTGATCATACTTGGGTTCCACATGCATGTTTTAGCTGAAGGAAGAATACCTTAAACCGGGAGAGTTGAGACCCGTGTAATGGGTACCATGCAATATGACTTCAAAGGGTCTTTATTTGCTCACCGAACCTCTCCAATCATATCACTGCTGCGTTTATGCCCCTGTACACATGCTTGATTCTCTTTCGGAGACATAGCAATCCATAGGTTTTAAGATACTTACTAGTCAGGTACATTCTTAGGCGTTTAATATGCGGTGTTGAGTCCATTTCGTTGAGCAAGGAGTAGCTCTTGTCTATTCCATATTTGACTTAAGGAACTTTATCTGTGCTCATTTCAATCTCTGGTTTTATGCAGCACCCCAACTCACCTTTACCCTTAAGGAAGCATAAGTTGGTTTTCTAAATTTGAGTCCCTGTTCTGTTCTGTAATTCTGTTCCTGTGTAGCCAAGTTTACATTCCGTGTATTACTGATATCTTATGATGTTTCTTTTTCTGTGTGACTTACTTCAGTTAGAATCATCATACCTGAATCCACTCATTGTGCTGTTAAGGGCCTGATGACACAGATTTCATTGCTGAGTGATATTGCTTTGTAAGTAAATACCACAACTTCTTTATCCATTTTTCACTTTCTGCGATGTTGAACTTGTACTGTAAACGAGGTTCTTGTAAACAGAGGCGTCCCAAACTTTGGGGTGGCTGTGTCTTTTTGATTTTAATTTCCCTAAGCTATAGGACCATAAGTGGAAGTGCCCTAGGTTCTGTTGCTTTGTTTTTTAGATGTTTCAGGAAACACCATACACTTCTCCCAAGTGGTTGTTGGCAATTTACATCCCGCCCATCAGCATAACAAGGCTCCCAGTTCTCCATGGCCTGTCCTGCCTTTCTGGATTTTACACTTTTTTCAGATGGCCCTTTTGACCGGGGGGAAGTGAGACTTCATTGTAGTGCAGATTTCCTTTGCAAGCTTGCTTGGTTGGCCAAAAAGGGCGTATGCGTTTTTTCCTGAATATATTCAGGAAAAAACGCATACGCCCTTTTTGGCCAAGTGCATCATTGTGGACGTTCTGCCTCTTTTCCTATGCTTTCAATGCAATTCCAGTCTACCTCCTGAAATCGGTTTCCTGCAATTCTGCCCCGCTTTCAAGTCCTCTTGGCAGCCTTACTTCAGTCTATTTTTGGACGCTAGCTGTCATTTATAACTCTGCAGGTTTGTGAATTACAGTGCCCCTGAGCTCCTTTCTTCAACTCGCTTTCTTGTGACCTGGCCGCAACACCGCAGGATGTCTTCAGGCCCTAATCTGGTTCTGGCACGGCACGCTGAGCCTTTGGTTAATTCCTCTTCCTGGTGGGAAATGAGAGTTAAATTTGCCCGTCCAGACACCTCCAGCTAGTCTCTTATTGGTTCTCGTTATTCCTGTTCATCTTCCGCAGAAATTGCAAACTGGGCCAAACAGGAGGTTAAAGGGACTGACTCTCCAAGTCGGGAGAGTGTTAGTAAAGCGTCTGGAATGTTGCACCCGAGTACCAGGGGAGGAAACCTGAGACATTTGAACACGTCTCCCGATCACATGGTTGATCATACTCTAGGTTCCACATGCATGTTTTAGCTGAAGGAAGAATACCTTAAACCTGGAGAGTTGAGACCCGTGTAATGGGTACCATGCAATATGACTTCAAAGGGTCTTCATTTGCTCACCGAACCTCTCCAATCCTATCACTGCTGCGTTTATGCCCCTGTACACATGCTTGATTCTCTTTTGGAGACATAGCAATCCATAGGTTTTCCGATACTTACTAGTCAGGTACATTCTTAGGCGTTTAATATGCAGTGTTGAGTCCATTTCGTTGAGCAAGGAGTAGCTCTTGTCTATTCCATATTTGGCTTAAGGAACTTTATCTGTGCTCATTTCAATCTCTGGTTTTATGCAGCACCCCAACTCACCTTTATCCTTAAGCAAGCATAAGTTGGTTTTCTAAATTTGAGTCCCTGTTCTGTTCTGTAATTCAGTTCCTGTGTAGCCAAGTTTACATTCCGTGTATTACTGATATCTTATGATGTTTCTTTTTCTGTGTGACTTACTTCAGTTAGAATCATCATACCTGAATCCACTCATTGTGCTGCTAAGGGCCTGATGACACAGATTTCATTGCTGAGTGATATTGCTTTGTAAGTAATTACCACAACTTCTTTATCCATTTTTCACTTTCTGCGATGTTGAACTTCTACTGTAAATGAGGTTCTTGTAAACAGAGCCGTTCCAAACTTTGGGGTGGCTGTGTCTTTTTGATTTTAATTTCCCTAAGCTATAGGACCATAAGTGGCAGTGCCCTAGGCTCTGTTGCTTTGTTTTTTAGATGTTTCAGGAAACACCATACACTTCTCCCGAGTGGTTGTTGGCAATTTACATCCCGCCAATCAGCATAACAAGGCTCCCAGTTCTCCATGGCCTGTCCTGCCTTTCTGGATTTTACACTTTTTTCAGATGGCCCTTTTGACCGGGGGGAAGTGAGACTTCATTGTAGTGCACATTTCCTTTGCAAGCTTGCTTGGTTGGCCAAAAAGGGCGTATGCGTTTTTTCCTGAATATATTCAGGAAAAAACGCATACGCCCTTTTTGGCCAAGTGCATCATTGTGGACGTTCTGCCTCTTTTCCTATGCTTTCAATGCAATTCCAGTCTACCTCCTGAAATCGGTTTCCTGCAATTCTGCCCCGCTTTCAAGTCCTCTTGGCAGCCTTACTTCAGTATATTTTTGGACGATAGCTGTCATTTATAACTCTGCAGGTTTGTGAATTACAGTGCCCCTGAGCTCCTTTCTTCAACTTGCTTTCTTGTGACCTGGCCGCAACACCGCAGGATAGCTTCAGGCCCTAATCTGGTTCCGGCACGGCACGCTGAGCCTTTGGTTATTTCCTCTTCCTGGTGGAAATGAGAGTTAAATTTGCCCGTCCAGACACCTCCAGCTAGCCTCTCATTGGTTCTCGCTATTCCTGTTCATCTTCCGCAGAAATTGCAAACTGGGCCAAACAGGAGGTTAAAGGCGCTGACTCTCCAAGTGGGGAGAGTGTTAGTAAAGCGTCTGGAATGTTGCACCCGAGTACCAGGGGAGGAAAACTGAGACATATTTGAACACGTCTCCCGTTCACATGGTTGATCATACTTGGGTTCCACATGCATGTTTTAGCTGAAGGAAGAATACCTTAAACCTGGAGAGTTGAGACCCGTGTAATGGGTACCATGCAATATGACTTCAAAGGGTCTTCATTTGCTCACCGAACCTCTCCAATCCTATCACTGCTGCGTTTATGCCCCTGTACACATGCTTGATTCTCTTTTGGAGACATAGCAATCCATAGGTTTTAAGATACTTACTAGTCAGGTACATTCTTAGGCGTTTAATATGCGGTGTTGAGTCCATTTCGTTGAGCAAGGAGTAGCTCTTGTCTATTCCATATTTGACTTAAGGAACTTTATCTGTGCTCATTTCAATCTCTGGTTTTATGCAGCACCCCAACTCACCTTTCCCCTTAAGCAAGCATAAGTTTGTTTTCTAAATTTGAGACCCTGTTCTGTTCTGTAATTCAGTTCCTGTATAGCCAAGTTTCCATTCCGTGTATTACTGATATCTTATGATGTTTCTTTTTCTGTGTGACTTATTTCAGTTAGAATCATCATACCTGAATCCACTCATTGTGATGCTAAGGGCCTGATGACATAGATTTCATTGCTGAGTGATATTGCTTTGTAAGTAAATACCACAACTTCTTTATCCATTTTTCACTTTCTGCGATGTTGAACTTGTACTGTAAATGAGGTTCTTGTAAACAGAGCCTTTCCAAACATTGGGGTGGCTGTGTCTTTTTGATTTTAATTTCCCTAAGCTATAGGACCATAAGTGGAAGTGCCCTAGGTTCTGTTGCTTTGTTTTTTAGATGTTTCAGGAAACACCATATACTTCTCCCGAGTGGTTGTTGGCAATTTACATCCCGCCCATCAGCATAACAAGGCTCCCAGTTCTCCATGGCCTGTCCTGCCTTTCTGGATTTTACACTTTTTTCAGATGGCCCTTTGGACCGGGGGGAAGTGAGACTTCATTGTAGTGCAGATTTCCTTTCCAAGCTTGCTTGGTTGGCCAAAAAGGGTGTATGCGTTTTTTACTGAATATATTCAGGAAAAAACGCGTACGCCCTTTTTGGCCAAGTGCATCATTGTGGACGTTCTGCCTCTTTTCCTATGCTTTCAATGCAATTCCAGTCTACCTCCTGAAATCGGTTTCCTGCAATTCTGCCCCGCTTTCAAGTCCTCTTGGCAGCCTTACTTCAGTCTATTTTTGGACGATAGCTGTCATTTATAACTCTGCAGGTTTGTGAATTACAGTGCCCCTGAGCTGCTTTGTTCAACTCGCTTTCTTTTGAGCTGGCCGCAACACCGCAGGATGGCTTCAGGCCCTAATCTGGTTTCGGTACGGCACGCTGAGCCTTTGGTTATTTCCTCTTCCTGGTGGGAAATTAGAGTTAAATTTGCCCGTCCAGACACCTCCAGCTAGCCTCTCATTTGTTCTCGCTATTCCTGTTCATCTTCCGCAGAAATTGCAAACTGGGCCAAACAGGAGGTTAAAGGCGCTGACTCTCCAAGTGGGGAGAGTGTTAGTAAAGCGTCTGGAATGTTGCACCCGAGTACCAGGGGAGGAAAACTGAGACATATTTGAACACGTCTCCCGTTCACATGGTTGATCATACTTGGGTTCCACATGCATGTTTTAGCTGAAGGAAGAATACCTTAAACCTGGAGAGTTGAGACCCGTGTAATGGGTACCATGCAATATGACTTCAAAGGGTCTTCATTTGCTCACCGAACCTCTCCAATCCTATCACTGCAGCGTTTATGCCCCTGTACACATGCTTGATTCTCTTTCGGAGACATAGCAATCCACAGGGATTAAGATACTTACTAGTCAGGTACATTCTTAGGCGTTTAATATGCGGTGTTGAGTCCATTTCGTTGAGCAAGGAGTAGCTCTTGTCTATTACATATTTGACTTAAGGAACTTTATCTGTGCTCATTTCAATCTCTGGTTTTATGCAGCACCCCAACTCACCTTTACCCTTAAGCAAGCATAAGTTGTTTTTCTAAATTTGAGTCCCTGTTCTGTTCTGTAATTCAGTTCCTGTGTAGCCAAGTTTACATTCCGTGTATTACTGATATCTTATGATGTTTCTTTTTCTGTGTGACTTACTTCAGTTAGAATCATCATACCTGAATCCACTCATTGTGCTGCTAAGGGCCTGATGACACAGATTTCATTGCTGAGTGATATTGCTTTGTAAGTAAATACCACAACTTCTTTATCCATTTTTCACTTTCTGCGATGTTGAACTTGTACTGTAAACGAGGTTCTTGTAAACAGAGCCGTTCCAAACTTTGGGGTGGCTGTGTCTTTTTGATTTTAATTTCCCTAAGCTATAGGACCATAAGTGGCAGTGCCCTAGGCTCTGTTGCTTTGTTTTTTAGATGTTTCAGGAAACACCATACACTTCTCCCGAGTGTCTGTTGGCAATTTACATCCCGCCCATCAGCATAACAAGGCTCCCAGTTCTCAATGGCCTGTTGCCTTTCTGGATTTTACACTTTTTTCAGATGGCCCTTTTGACCGGGGGGAAGTGAGACTTCATTGTAGTGCAGATTTCCTTTGCAAGCTTGCTTGGTTGGCCAAAAAGGGCGTATGCGTTTTTTCCTGAATATATTCAGGAAGAAACGCATACACTCTTTTTGGCCAAGTGCATCATTGTGGACGTTCTGCCTCTTTTCCTATGCTTTCAATGCAATTCCAGTCTGCCTCCTGAAATCGGTTTCCTGCAATTCTGCCCCGCTTTCAAGTCCTCTTGGCAGCCTTACTTCAGTCTATTTTTGGACGATAGCTGTCATTTATAACTCTGCAGGTTTGTGAATTACAGTGCCCCTGAGCTCCTTTCTTCAACTCGCTTTCTTGTGACCTGGCCGCAACACCGCAGGATGGCTTCAGGCCCTAATCTGGTTCTGGCCCGGCATGCTGAGCCTTTGGTTAATTCCTCTTCCTGGTGGGAAATGAGAGTTAAATTTGCCCGTTCAGACACCTCCAGCTAGTCTCTCATTGGTTCTCACTATTCCTGTTCATCTTCCGCAGAAATTGCAAACTGGACCAAACAGGAGGTTAAAGGGACTGACTCTCCAAGTCGGGAGAGTGTTAGTAAAGCGTCTGGAATGTTGCACCCGAGTACCAGGGGAGGAAAACTGAGACATATTTGAACACGTCTCCCGTTCACATGGTTGATCATACTCTGGGTTCCACATGCATGTTTTAGCTGACGGAAGAATACCTTAAACCTGGAGAGTTGAGACCCGTGGAATGGGTACCATGCAATATGACTTCAAAGGGACTTCATTTGCTCACCGAACCTCTCCAATCCTATCACTGCTGCGTTTATGCCCCTGTACACACGCTTGATTCTCTTTTGGAGACATAGCAGTCCATAGGTTTTAAGATACTTACTAGTCAGGTACATTCTTAGGCGTTTAATATGGGGTGTTGAGTCCATTTCGTTGAGCAAGGAGTAGCTCTTGTCTATTCCATATTTGGCTTAAGGAACTTTATCTGTGCTCATTTCTATCTCTGGTTTTATGCAGCACCCCAACTCACCTTTACCCTTAAGCAAGCATAAGTTGTTTTTCTAAATTTGAGACCCTGTTCTGTTCTGTAATTCAGTTCCTGTGTAGCCAAGTTTACATTCCGTGTATTAGTGATATCTTATGATGTTTCTTTTTCTGTGTGACTTATTTCAGTTAGAATCATCGTACCTGAATCCACTCATTATGCTGCTACGGGCCTGATAACATAGATTTCATTGCTGAGTGATACTGCATTATACGTCAGTACCACAAGTTCTTTATCCATTTTTCACTTTCTGTGATATTGAACTTGTACGGTAAACGAGGTTCTTGTAAACGGAGGCGTCCCAAACTTTGGGGTGGCTGTGTCTTTTTGATTTTAATTTCCCTAAGCTATAGGACCATAAGTGGAAGTGCCCTAGGCTCTGTTGCTTTGTTTTTTAGATGTTTCAGGAAACACCATACACTTCTCCCGAGTGGTTGTTGGCAATTTACATCCCGCCCATCAGCATAACAAGGCTCCCAGTTCTCCATGGCCTGTCCTGCCTTTCTGGATTTTACACTTTTTTCAGATGGCCCTTTTGACCGGGGGGAAGTGAGACTTCATTGTAGTGCAGATTTCCTTTGCAAGCTTGCTTGGTTGGCCAAAAAGGGCGTATGCGTTTTTTCCTGAATATATTCAGGAAAAAACGCATACGCCCTTTTTGGCCAAGTGCATCATTGTGGACGTTCTGCCTCTTTTCCTATGCTTTCAATGCAATTCCAGTCTACCTCCTGAAATCGGTTTCCTGCAATTCTGCCCCGCTTTCAAGTCCTCTTGGCAGCCTTACTTCAGTCTATTTTTGGACGATAGCTGTCCTTTATAACTCTGCAGGTTTGTGAATTACAGTGCCCCTGAGCTCCTTTCTTCAACTCGCTTTCTTTTGAGCTGGCCGCAACACCGCAGGATGGCTTCAGGCCCTAATCTGGTTCCGGTATGGCGCGCTGAGCCTTTGGTTATTTCCTCTTCCTGGTGGGAAATGAGAGTTAAATTTGCCCGTCCAGACACCTCCAGCTAGCCTCTCATTGGTTCTCGCTATTCCTGTTCATCTTCCGCAGAAATTGCAAACTGGGCCAAACAGGAGGTTAAAGGCGCTGACTCTCCAAGTGGGGAGAGTGTTAGTAAACTGTCTGAAATGTTGCACCCGAGTACCAGGGGAGGAAAACTGAGACATATTTGAACACGTCTCCAGTTCACATGGTTGATCATACTTGGGTTCCACATGCATGTTTTAGCTGAAGGAAGAATACCTTAAACCTGGAGAGTTGAGACCCGTGTAATGGGTACCATGCAATATGATTTCAAAGGGTCTTCATTTGCTCACCGAACCTCTCCAATCCTATCACTGCTGCGTTTATGCCCCTGTACACATGCTTGATTCTCTTTTGGAGACATAGCAATCCATAGGTTTTACGATACTTACTAGTCAGGTACATTCTTAGGCGTTTAATATGCGGTGTTGAGTCCATTTCGTTGAGCAAGGAGTAGCTCTTGTCTATTCCATATTTGACTTAAGGAACTTTATCTGTGCTCATTTCAATCTCTGGTTTTATGCAGCACCCCAACTCACCTTTCCCCTTAAGCAAGAATAAGTTGGTTTTCTAAATTTGAGACCCTGTTCTGTTCTGTAATTCAGTTCCTGTGTAGCCAAGTTTACATTCCGTGTATTACTGATATCTTATGATGTTTCTTTTTCTGTGTGACTTATTTCAGTTAGAATCATCATACCTCAATCCACTCATTGTGCTGCTAAGGGCCTGATGACATAGATTTCATTGCTGAGTGATATTGCTTTGTAAGTAAATACCACAACTTCTTTATCCATTTTTCACTTTCTGCGATGTTGAACTTGTACTGTAAATGAGGTTCTTGTAAACAGAGGCGTCCCAAACTTTGGGGTGGCTGTGTCTTTTTGATTTTAATTTCCCTAAGCTATAGGACCATAAGTGGAAGTGCCCTAGGCTCTGTTGCTTTGTTTTTTAGATGTTTCAGGAAACACCATACACTTCTCCCGAGTGTCTGTTGGCAATTTACATCCCGCCCATCAGCATAACAAGGCTCCCAGTTCTCCATGGCCTGTCCTGCCTTTCTGGATTTTACACTTTTTTCAGATGGCCCTTTTGACCGGGGGGAAGTGAGACTTCATTGTAGTGCAGATTTCCTTTGCAAGCTTGCTTGGTTGGCCAAAAAGGGCGTATGCGTTTTTTCCTGAATATATTCAGGAAAAAACGCATACGCCCTTTTTGGCCAAGTGCATCATTGTGGACGTTCTGCCTCTTTTCCTATGCTTTCAATGCAATTCCAGTCTACCTCCTGAAATCGGTTTCCTGCAATTCTGCCCCGCTTTCAAGTCCTCTTGGCAGCCTTACTTCAGTCTATTTTTGGACGATAGCTGTCATTTATAACTCTGCAGGTTTGTGAATTACAGTGCCCCTGAGCTCCTTTCTTCAACTCGCTTTCTTGTGACCTGGCCGCAACACCGCAGGATGGCTTCAGGCCCTAATCTGGTTCCGGCACGGCACGCTGAGCCTTTGGTTATTTCCTCTTCCTGGTGGGAAATGAGAGTTAAATTTGCCCGTCCAGACACCTCCAGCTAGCCTCTCATTGGTTCTCGCTATTCCTGTTCATCTTCCGCAGAAATTGCAAACTGGGCCAAACAGGAGGTTAAAGGCGCTGACTCTCCAAGTGGGGAGAGTGTTAGTAAAGCGTCTGGAATGTTGCACCCGAGTACCAGGGGAGGAAAACTGAGACATATTTGAACACGTCTCCCGTTCACATGGTTGATCATACTTGGGTTCCACATGCATGTTTTAGCTGAAGGAAGAATACCTTAAACCTGGAGAGTTGAGACCCGTGTAATGGGTACCATGCAATATGACTTCAAAGGGTCTTCATTTGCTCACCGAACCTCTCCAATCCTATCACTGCTGCGTTTATGCCCCTGTACACATGCTTGATTCTCTTTCGGAGACATAGCAATCCATAGGTTTTACGATACTTACTAGTCAGGTACATTCTTAGGCGTTTAATATGCGGTGTTGAGTCCATTTCGTTGAGCAAGGAGTAGCTCTTGTCTATTCCATATTTGGCTTAAGGAACTTTATCTGTGCTCATTTCAATCTCTGGTTTTATGCAGCACTCCAACTCACCTTTACCCTTAAGCAAGCATAAGTTGGTTTTCTAAATTTGAGACCCTGTTCTGTTCTGTAATTCAGTTCCTGTGTAGCCAAGTTTACATTCCGTGTATTACTGATATCTTATGATGTTTCTTTTTCTGTGTGACTTACTTCAGTTAGAATCATCATACCTGAATCCACTCATTGTGCTGCTACGGGCCTGATGACACAGATTTCATTGCTGAGTGATATTGCTTTGTAAGTAAATACCACAACTTCTTTATCCATTTTTCACTTTCTGCGATGTTGAACTTGTACTGTAAACGAGGTTCTTGTAAACAGAGCCGTTCCAAACTTTGGGGTGGCTGTGTCTTTTTGATTTTAATTTCCCTAAGCTATAGGACCATAAGTGGCAGTGCCCTAGGCTCTGTTGCTTTGTTTTTTAGATGTTTCAGGAAACACCATACACTTCTCCCGAGTGTCTGTTGGCAATTTACATCCCGCCCATCAGCATAACAAGGCTCCCAGTTCTCAATGGCCTGTTGCCTTTCTGGATTTTACACTTTTTTCAGATGGCCCTTTTGACCGGGGGGAAGTGAGACTTCATTGTAGTGCAGATTTCCTTTGCAAGCTTGCTTGGTTGGCCAAAAAGGGCGTATGCGTTTTTTCCTGAATATATTCAGGAAGAAACGCATACACACTTTTTGGCCAAGTGCATCATTGTGGACGTTCTGCCTCTTTTCCTATGCTTTCAATGCAATTCCAGTCTGCCTCCTGAAATCGGTTTCCTGCAATTCTGCCCCGCTTTCAAGTCCTCTTGGCAGCCTTACTTCAGTCTATTTTTGGACGATAGCTGTCATTTATAACTCTGCAGGTTTGTGAATTACAGTGCCCCTGAGCTCCTTTCTTCAACTCGCTTTCTTGTGACCTGGCCGCAACACCGCAGGATGGCTTCAGGCCCTAATCTGGTTCTGGCCCGGCATGCTGAGCCTTTGGTTAATTCCTCTTCCTGGTGGGAAATGAGAGTTAAATTTGCCCGTTCAGACACCTCCAGCTAGTCTCTCATTGGTTCTCACTATTCCTGTTCATCTTCCGCAGAAATTGCAAACTGGACCAAACAGGAGGATAAAGGGACTGACTCTCCAAGTCGGGAGAGTGTTAGTAAAGCGTCTGGAATGTTGCACCCGAGTGCCAGGGGAGGAAAACTGAGACATATTTGAACACGTCTCCCGTTCACATGGTTGATCATACTTGGGTTCCACATGCATGTTTTAGCTGAAGGAAGAATACCTTAAACCTGGAGAGTTAAGACCCGTGTAATGGGTACCATGCAATATGACTTCAAAGGGTCTTCATTTGCTCACCGAACCTCTCCAATCCTATCACTGCTGCGTTTATGCCCCTGTACACATGCTTGATTCTCTTTCGGAGACATAGCAATCCATAGGTTTTAAGATACTTACTAGTCAGGTACATTCTTAGGCGTTTAATATGCGGTGTTGAGTCCATTTTGTTGAGCAAGGAGTAGCTCTTGTCTATACCATATTTGACTTAAGGAACTTTATCTGTGCTCATTTCAATCTCTGGTTTTATGCAGCACCCCAACTCACCTTTACCCTTAAGCAAGCATAAGTTGGTTTTCTAAATTTGAGACCCTGTTCTGTTCTGTAATTCAGTTCCTGTGTAGCCAAGTTTACATTCCGTGTATTACTGATATCTTATGATGTTTCTTTTTCTGTGTGACTTACTTCAGTTAGAATCATCATACCTGAATCCACTCATTGTGCTGCTAAGGGCCTGATGACACAGATTTCATTGCTGAGTGATATTGCTTTGTAAGTAAATACCACAACTTCTTTATCCATTTTTCACTTTCTGCGATGTTGAACTTGTACTGTAAACGAGGTTCTTGTAAACAGAGCCGTTCCAAACTTTGGGGTGGCTGTGTCTTTTTGATTTTAATTTCCCTAAGCTATAGGACCATAAGTGGAAGTGCCCTAGGTTCTGTTGCTTTGTTTTTTAGATGTTTCAGGAAACACCATACACTTCTCCCGAATGGTTGTTGGCAATTTACATCCCGCCCATCAGCATAACAAGGCTCCCAGTTCTCCATGACCTGTCCTGCCTTTCTGGATTTTACACTTTTTTCAGATGGCCCTTTTGACCGGGGGGAAGTGAGACTTCATTGTAGTGCAGATTTCCTTTGCAAGCTTGCTTGGTTGGCCAAAAAGGGCGTATGCGTTTTTTCCTGAATATATTCAGGAAAAAACGCATACGCCCTTTTTGGCCAAGTGCATCATTGTGGACGTTCTGCCTCTTTTCCTATGCTTTCAATGCAATTCCAGTCTACCTCCTGAAATCGGTTTCCTGCAATTCTGCCCCGCTTTCAAGTCCTCTTGGCAGCCTTACTTCAGTCTATTTTTGGACGATAGCTGTCATTTATACCTCTGCAGGTTTGTGAATTACAGTGCCCCTGAGCTCCTTTCTTCAACTCGCTTTCTTTTGAGCTGGCCGCAACACCGCAGGATGGCTTCAGGCCCTAATCTGGTTCCGGTACGGAACGCTGAGCCTTTGGTTATTTCCTCTTCCTGGTGGGAAATGAGAGTTAAATTTGCCCGTCCAGACACCTCCAGCTAGCCTCTCATTGGTTCTCGCTATTCCTGTTCATCTTCCGCAGAAATTGCAAACTGGGCCAAACAGGAGGTTAAAGGCGCTGACTCTCCAAGTGGGGAGAGTGTTAGTAAAGCGTCTGGAATGTTGCACCCGAGTACCAGGGGAGGAAAACTGAGACATATTTGAACATGTCTCCCGATCACATGGTTGATCATACTCTAGGTTCCACATGCATGTTTTAGCTGAAGGAAGAATACCTTAAACCTGGAGAGTTGAGACCCGTGTAATGGGTACCATGCAATATGACTTCAAAGGGTCTTCATTTGCTCACCGAACCTCTCCAATCCTATCACTGCTGCGTTTATGCCCCTGTACACATGCTTGATTCTCTTTCGGAGACATAGCAATCCATAGGTTTTAATATACTTACAAGTCAGGTACATTCTTAGGCGTTTAATATGCGGTGTTGAGTCCATTTCGTTGAGCAAGGAGTAGCTCTTGTCTATTCCATATTTGGCTTAAGGAACTTTATCTGTGCTCATTTCAATCTCTGGTTTTATGCAGCACCCCAACTCACCTTTACCCTTAAGCAAGCATAAGTTGTTTTTCTAAATTTGAGGCCCTGATCTGTTCTGTAATTCAGTTCCTGTGTAGCCAAGTTTCCATTCCGTGTATTACTGATATCTTATGATGTTTCTTTTTCTGTGTGACTTATTTCAGTTTGAATCATCATACCTGAATCCACTCATTGTGATGCTAAGGGCCTGATGACATAGATTTCATTGCTGAGTGATATTGCTTTGTAAGTGAATACCACAACTTCTTTATGCATTTTTCACTTTCTGCGATGTTGAACTTGTACTGTAAATGAGGTTCTTGTAAACAGAGCCATTCCAATCTTTGGGGTGGCTGTGTCTTTTTGATTTTAATTTCCGTAAGCTATAGGACCATAAGTGGAACTGCCCTAGGCTCTGTTGCTTTGTTTTTTAGATGTTTCAGGAAACACCATACACTTCTCCCAAGTGTCTGTTGGCAATTTACATCCCGCCCATCAGCATAACAAGGCTCCCAGTTCTCAATGGCCTGTTGCCTTTCTGGATTTTACACTTTTTTCAGATGGCCCTTTTGACCGGGGGGAAGTGAGACTTCATTGTAGTGCAGATTTCCTTTGCAAGCTTGCTTGGTTGGCCAAAAAGGGCGTATGCGTTTTTTCCTGAATATATTCAGGAAAAAACGCATACGCCCTTTTTGGCCAAGTGCATCATTGTGGACGTTCTGCCTCTTTTCCTATGCTTTCAATGCAATTCCAGTCTACCTCCTGAAATCGGTTTCCTGCAATTCTGCCCCGCTTTCAAGTCCTCTTGGCAGCCTTACTTCAGTCTATTTTTGGACGATAGCTGTCATTTATAACTCTGCAGGTTTGTGAATTACAGTGCCCCTGAGCTCCTTTCTTCAACTCGCTTTCTTGTGACCTGGCCGCAACACCGCAGGATGGCTTCAGGCCCTAATCTGGTTCCGGCCCAGCATGCTGAGCCTTTGGTTAATTCCTCTTCCTGGTGGGAAATGAGAGTTAAATTTGCCCGTCCAGACACCTCCAGCTAGCCTCTCATTGGTTCTCGCTATTCCTGTTCATCTTCCGCAGAAATTGCAAACTGGGCCAAACATGAGGTTAAAGGCGCTGACTCTCCAAGTGGGGAGAGTGTTAGTAAAGCGTCTGGAATGTTGCACCCGAGTACCAGGGGAGGAAAACTGAGACATATTTGAACACGTCTCCCGTTCACATGGTTGATTATACTTGGGTTCCACATGCATGTTTTAGCTGAAGGAAGAATACCTTAAACCTGGGTAGTTGAAACCCGTGGAATGGGTACCATGCAATATGACTTCAAAGGGTCTTCATTTGCTCACCGAACCTCTCCAATCCTATCACTGCTGCGTTTATGCCCCTGTACACATGCTTGATTCTCTTTCGGAGACATAGCAATCCATAGGTTTTAAGATACTTACAAGTCAGGTACATTCTTAGGCGTTTAATATGCGGTGTTGAGTCCATTTCGTTGAGCAAGGAGTAGCTCTTGTCTATTCCATATTTGGCTTAAGGAACTTTATCTGTGCTCATTTCAATCTCTGGTTTTATGCAGCACCCCAACTCACCTTTACCCTTAAGCAAGCATAAGTTGTTTTTCTAAATTTGAGGCCCTGTTCTGTTCTGTAATTCAGTTCCTGTGTAGCCAAGTTTCCATTCCGTGTATTACTGATATCTTATGATGTTTCTTTTTCTGTGTGACTTATTTCAGTTAGAATCATCATACCTGAATCCACTCATTGTGCTGCTAAGGGCCTGATGACATAGATTTCATTGCTGAGTGATATTGCTTTGTAAGTGAATACCACAACTTCTTTATCCATTTTTCACTTTCTGCGATGTTGAACTTGTACTGTAAACGAGGTTCTTGTAAACAGAGCCATTCCAAACTTTGGGGTGGCTGTGTCTTTTTGATTTTAATTTCCCTAAGCTATAGGACCATAAGTGGAAGTGCCCTAGGCTCTGTTGCTTTGTTTTTTAGATGTTTCAGGAAACACCATACACTTCTCCCAAGTGTCTGTTGGCAATTTACATCCCGCCCATCAGCATAACAAGGCTCCCAGTTCTCCATGGCCTGTTGCCTTTCTGGATTTTACACTTTTTTCAGATGGCCCTTTTGACCGGGGGGAAGTGAGACTTCATTGTAGTGCAGATTTCCTTTGCAAGCTTGCTTGGTTGGCCAAAAAGGGCGTATGCGTTTTTTCCTGAATATATTCAGGAGAAAACGCATACGCCCTTTTTGGCCAAGTGCATCATTGTGGACGTTCTGCCTCTTTTCCTATGCTTTCAATGCAATTCCAGTCTACCTCCTGAAATCGGTTTCCTGCAATTCTGCCCCGCTTTCAAGTCCTCTTGGCAGCCTTACTTCAGTCTATTTTTGGACGATAGCTGTCATTTATAACTCTGCAGGTTTGTGAATTACAGTGCCCCTGAGCTCCTTTCTTCAACTCGCTTTCTTTTGAGCTGGCCGCAACACCGCAGGATGGCTTCAGGCCCTAATCTGGTTCCGGTACGGCACACTGAGCCTTTGGTTATTTCCTCTTCCTGGTGGGAAATGAGAGTTAAATTTGCTCGTCCAGACTCCTCCAGCTAGCCTCTCATTGGTTCTCGCTATTCCTGTTCATCTTCCGCAGAAATTGCAAACTGGGCCGAACAGGAGGTTAAAGGCACTGACTCTCCAAGTGGGGAGAGTGTTAGTAAAGCGTCTGGAATGTTGCACCCGAGTACCAGGGGAGGAAAACTGAGACATATTTGAACACGTCTCCCATTCACATGGTTGATCATACTTGGGTTCCACATGCATGTTTTAGCTGAAAGAAGAATACCTTTAACCTGGAGAGTTGAGACCCGTGTAATGGGTACCATGCAATATGACTTCAAAGGGTCTTCATTTGCTCACCGAACCTCTCCAATCCTATCACTGCTGCGTTTATGCCCCTGTACACATGCTTGATTCTCTTTTGGAGACATAGCAATCCATAGGTTTTACGATACTTACTAGTCAGGTACATTCTTAGGCGTTTAATATGCGGTGTTGAGTCCATTTCATTGAGCAAGGAGTAGCTTTTGTCTATTTCATATTTGACTTAAGGAACTTTATCTGTGCTCATTTCAATCTCTGGTTTTATGCAGCACCCCAACTCACCTTTACCCTTAAGCAAGCATAAGTTGGTTTTCTAAATTTGAGACCCTGTTCTGTTCTGTAATTCAGTTCCTGTGTCGCCAAGTTTCCATTCCGTTTATTACTGATATCTTATGATGTTTCTTTTTCTGTGTGACTTATTTCAGTTAGAATCATCATACCTGAATCCACTCATTGTGCTGCTAAGGGCCTGATGACACAGATTTCATTGCTGAGTGATATTGCTTTGTAAGTAAATACCACAACTTCTTTATCCATTTTTCACTTTCTGCGATGTTGAACTTGTACTGTAAATGAGGTTCTTGTAAACAGAGCCGTTCCAAACTTTGGGGTGGCTGTGTCTTTTTGATTTTAATTTCCCTAAGCTATCGGACCATAAGTGGAAGTGCCCTAGGTTCTGTTGCTTTGTTTTTTAGATGTTTCAGGAAACACCATACACTTCTCCCGAGTGGTTGTTGGCAATTTACATCCCGCCCATCAGCATAACAAGGCTCCCAGTTCTCCATGGCCTGTCCTGCCTTTCTGGGTTTTACACTTTTTTCAGATGGCCCTTTTGACCGGGGGATAGTGAGACTTCATTGTAGTTCAGATTTCCTTTGCAAGCTCGCTTGGTTGGCCAAAAAGGGCGTATGCGTTTTTTCCTGAATATATTCAGGAAAAAACGCATACGCCCTTTTTGGCCAAGTGCATCATTGTGGACGTTCTGCCTCTTTTCCTATGCTTTCAATGCAAATCCAGTCTACCTCCTGAAATCGGTTTCCTGCAATTCTGCCCCGCTTTCAAGTCCTCTTGGCAGCCTTACTTCAGTATATTTTTGGACGATAGCTGTCATTTATAACTCTGCAGGTTTGTGCATTACAGTGCCCCTGAGCTCCTTTCTTCAACTCGCTTTCTTTTGAGCTGGCCGCAACACCGCAGGATGGCTTCACGCCCTAATCTGTTTCCGGTACAGCACGCTGAGCCTTTGGTTAGTTCCTCTTCCTGGTGGGAAATGAGAGTTAAATTTGCCCGTCCAGACACCTCCAGCTAGCCTCTCATTGGTTCTCGCTATTCCTGTTCATCTTCCGCAGAAATTGCAAACTGTGCCAAACAGGAGGTTAAAGGCGCTGACTCTCCAAGTGGGGAGAGTTTTAGTAAAGCGTCTGGAATGTTGCACCCGAGTACCAGGGGAGGAAAACTGAGACATATTTGAACACGTCTCCCGATCACATGGTTGATCATACTCTGGGTTCCACATGCATGTTTTATCTGAAGGAAGAATACCTAAAACCTGGGTAGTTGAAACCCGTGGAATGGGTACCATGCAATATGACTTCAAAGGGTCTTCATTTGCTCACCGAATCTCTCCAATCCTATCACTGCTGCGTTTATGCCCCTGTACACATGCTTGATTCTCTTTCGGAGACATAGCAATCCATAGGTTTTAAGATACTTACTAGTCAGGTACATTCTTAGGCGTTTAATATGCGGTGTTGAGTCCATTTCGTTGAGCAAGGAGTAGCTCTTGTCTATTCCATATTTGACTTAAGGAACTTTATCTGTGCTCATTTCAATCTCTGGTTTTATGCAGCACCCCAACTCACCTTTACCCTTAAGCAAGCATAAGTTTGTTTTCTAAATTTGAGACCCTGTTCTGTTCTGTAATTCAGTTCCTGTGTAGCCAAGTTTACATTCCGTGTATTACTGATATCTTATGATGTTTCTTTTTCTGTGTGACTTATTTCAGTTACAATCATCATACCTGAATCCACTCATTGTGATGCTAAGGGCCTGATGACATAGATTTCATTGCTGAGTGATATTGCTTTGTAAGTAAATACCACAACTTCTTTATCCATTTTTCACTTTCTGCGATGTTGAACTTGTACTGTAAACGAGGTTCTTGTAAACAGAGGCATCCCAAACTTTGGGGTGGCTGTGTCTTTTTGATTTTAATTTCCCTAAGCTATAGGACCATAAGTGGCAGTGCCCTAGGCTCTGTTGCTTTGTTTTTTAGATGTTTCAGGAAACACCATACACTTCTCCCGAGTGTCTGTTGGCAATTTACATCCCGCCCATCAGCATAACAAGGCTCCCAGTTCTCCATGGCCTGTCCTGCCTTTCTGGATTTTACACTTTTTTCAGATGGCCCTTTTGACCGGGGGGAAGTGAGACTTCATTGTAGAGCAGATTTCCTTTGCAAGCTTGCTTGGTTGGCCAAAAAGGGCGTATGCGTTTTTTCCTGAATATATTCAGGAAAAAACGCATACGCCCTTTTTGGCCAAGTGCATCATTGTGGACGTTCTGCCTCTTTTCCTATGCTTTCAATGCAATTCCAGTCTACCTCCTGAAATCGGTTTCCTGCAATTCTGCCCCGCTTTCAAGTCCTCTTGGCAGCCTTACTTCAGTCTATTTTTGGACGATAGCTGTCATTTATAACTCTGCAGGTTTGTGAATTACAGTGCCCCTGAGCTCCTTTCTTCAACTCGCTTTCTTGTGACCTGGCCGCAACACCGCAGGATGGCTTCAGGCCCTAATCTGGTTCCGGCACGGCACGCTGAGCCTTTGGTTATTTCCTCTTCCTGGTGGGAAATGAGAGTTAAATTTGCCCGTCCAGACACCTCCAGCTAGTCTCTCATTGGTTCTCGCTATTCCTGTTCATCTTCCGCAGAAATTGCAAACTGGGCCAAACAGGAGGTTAAAGGGACTGACTCTCCAAGTGGGGAGAGTGTTAGTAAAGCGTCTGGAATGTTGCACCCGAGTACCAGGGGAGGAAAACTGAGACATATTTGAACACGTCTCCCGTTCACATGGTTGATCATACTTGGGTTCCACATGCATGTTTTAGCTGAAGGAAGAATATCTTAAACCTGGAAAGTTAAGACCCGTGTAATGGGTACCATGCAATATGACTTCAAAGGGTCTTCATTTGCTCACCGAACCTCTCCAATCCTATCACTGCTGCGTTTATGCCCCTGTACACATGCTTGATTCTCTTTCGGAGACATAGCAATCCATAGGTTTTAAGATACTTACTAGTCAGGTACATTCTTAGGCGTTTAATATGGGGTGTTGAGTCCATATTGTTGAGCAAGGAGTAGCTCTTGTCTATTCCATATTTGGCTTAAGGAACTTTATCTGTGCTCATTTCAATCTCTGGTTTTATGCAGCACCCCAACTCACCTTTACCTTTAAGCAAGAATAAGTTGTTTTTCTAAATTTGAGGCCCTGTTCTGTTCTGTAATTCAGTTCCTGTGTAGCCAAGTTTACATTCCGTGTATTACTGATATCTTATGATGTTTCTTTTTCTGTGTGACTTATTTCAGTTACAATCATCATACCTGAATCCACTCATTGTGCTGCTAAGGGCCTGATGACATAGATTTCATTGCTGAGTGATATTGCTTTGTAAGTAAATACCACAACTTCTTTATCCATTTTTCACTTTCTGCGATGTTGAACTTGTACTGTAAACGAGGTTCTTGTAAACAGAGGCGTCCCAAACTTTGGGGTGGCTGTGTCTTTTTGATTTTAATTTCCCTAAGCTATAGGACCATAAGTGGCAGTGCCCTAGGCTCTGTTGCTTTGTTTTTTAGATGTTTCAGGAAACACCATACACTTCTCCCGAGTGGTTGTTGGCAATTTACATCCCGCCCATCAGCATAACAAGGCTCCCAGTTCTCCATGGCCTGTCCTGCCTTTCTGGATTTTACACTTTTTTCAGATGGCCCTTTTGACCGGGGGGAAGTGAGACTTCATTGTAGTGCAGATTTCCTTTGCAAGCTTGCTTGGTTGGCCAAAAAGGGCGTATGCGTTTTTTCCTGAATATATTCAGGAAAAAACGCATACGCCCTTTTTGGCCAAGTGCATCATTGTGGACGTTCTGCCTCTTTTCCTATGCTTTCAATGCAATTCCAGTCTACCTCCTGAAATCGGTTTCCTGCAATTCTGCCCCGCTTTCAAGTCCTCTTGGCAGCCTTACTTCAGTCTATTTTTGGACGATAGCTGTCATTTATAACTCTGCAGGTTTGTGAATTACAGTGCCCCTGAGCTCCTTTCTTCAACTCGCTTTCTTTTGAGCTGGCCGCAACACCGCAGGATGGCTTCAGGCCCTAATCTGGTTCCGGTACGGCACGCTGAGCCTTTGGTTATTTCCTCTTCCTGGTGGGAAATGAGAGTTAAATTTGCCCGTCCAGACACCTCCAGCTAGTCTTTCATTGGTTCTCGCTATTCCTGTTCATCTTCCGCAGAAATTGCAAACTGGGCCAAACAGGAGGTTAAAGGCGCTGACTCTCCAAGTGGGGAGAGTGTTAGTAAAGCGTCTGGAATGTTGCACCCGAGTACCAGGGGAGGAAAACTGAGACATATTTGAACTCGTCTCCCGTTCACATGGTTGATCATACTTGGGTTCCACATGCATGTTTTAGCTGAAGGAAGAATACCTTAAACCTGGAGAGTTGAGACCCGTGTAATGGGTACCATGTAATATGACTTCAAAGGGTCTTCATTTGCTCACCGAACCTCTCCAATCCTATCACTGCTGCGTTTATGCCCCTGTACACATGCTTGATTCTCTTTTGGAGACATAGCAATCCATAGGTTTTACGATAATTACTAGTCAGGTACATTCTTAGGCGTTTAATATGCGGTGTTGAGTCCATTTCGTTGAGCAAGGAGTAGCTCTTGTCTATTCCATATTTGACTTAAGGAACTTTATCTGTGCTCATTTCAATCTCTGGTTTTATGCAGCACCCCAACTCACCTTTACCTTTAAGCAAGAATAAGTTGGTTTTCTAAATTTGAGACCCTGTTCTGTTCTGTAATTCAGTTCCTGTGTAGCCAAGTTTACATTCCGTGTATTACTGATATCTTATGATGTTTCTTTTTCTGTGTGACTTATTTCAGTTAGAATCATCATACCTGAATCCACTCATTGTGCTGCTAAGGGCCTGATGACACAGATTTCATTGCTGAGTGATATTGCTTTGTAAGTAAATACCACAACATCTTTATCCATTTTTCACTTTCTGCCATGTTGAACTTGTACTGTAAACGAGGTTCTTGTAAACAGAGCCGTTCCAAACTTTGGGGTGGCTGTGTCTTTTTGATTTTAATTTCCCTAAGCTATAGGACCATAAGTGGAAGTGCCCTAGGTTCTGTTGCTTTGTTTTTTAGATGTTTCAGGAAACACCATACACTTCTCCCGAGTGTCTGTTGGCAATTTACATCCCGCCCATCAGCATAACAAGGCTCCCAGTTCTCCATGGCCTGTCCTGCCTTTCTGGATTTTACACTTTTTTCAGATGGCCCTTTTGACCGGGGGGAAGTGAGACTTCATTGTAGTGCACATTTCCTTTGCAAGCTTGCTTGGTTGGCCAAAAAGGGCGTATGCGTTTTTTCCTGAATATATTCAGGAAAAAACGCATACGCCCTTTTTGGCCAAGTGCATCATTGTGGACGTTCTGCCTCTTTTCCTATGCTTTCAATGCAATTCCAGTCTACCTCCTGAAATCGGTTTCCTGCAATTCTGCCCCGCTTTCAAGTCCTCTTGGCAGCCTTACTTCAGTCTATTTTTGGACGATAGCTGTCATTTATAACTCTGCAGGTTTGTGAATTACAGTGCCCCTGAGCTCCTTTCTTCAACTCGCTTTCTTGTGAGCTGGCCGCAACACCGCAGGATGGCTTCAGGCCCTAATCTGGTTCCGGTACGGCACGCTGAGTCTTTGGTTATTTCCTCTTCCTGGTGGGAAATGAGAGTTAAATTTGCCCGTCCAGACACCTCCAGCTAGCCTCTCATTGGTTCTCGCTATTCCTGTTCATCTTCCGCAGAAATTGCAAACTGGGCCAAACAGGAGGTTAAAGGCGCTGACTCTCCAAGTGGGGAGAGTGTTAGTAAAGCGTCTGGAATGTTGCACCCCAGTACCAGGGGAGGAAAACTGAGACATATTTGAACACGTCTCCCGATCACATGGTTGATCATACTCTAGGTTCCACATGCATGTTTTAGCTGAAGGAAGAATACCTTAAACCTGGGTAGTTGAAACCCGTGGAATGGGTATCATGCAATATGACTTCAAAGGGTCTTCATTTGCTCACCGAACCTCTCCAATCCTATCACTGCTGCGTTTATGCCCCTGTACACATGCTTGATTCTCTTTCGGAGACATAGCAATCCATAGGTTTTAAGATACTTACTAGTCAGGTACATTCTTAGGCGTTTAATATGGGGTGTTGAGTCCATTTCGTTGAGCAAGGAGTAGCTCTTGTGTATTCCATATTTGCCTTAAGGAACTTTATCTGTGCTCATTTCAGTCTCTGGTTTTATGCAGCACCCCAACTCACCTTTACCCTTAAGCAAGAATAAGTTGGTTTTCTAAATTTGAGACCCTGTTCTGTTCTGTAATTCAGTTCCTGTGTAGCCAAGTTTCCATTCCGTGTATTACTGATATCTTATGATGTTTCTTTTTCTGTGTGACTTATTTCAGTTAGAATCATCATACCTGAATCCACTCATTGTGCTGCTAAGGGCCTGATGACACAGATTTCATTGTTGAGTGATATTGCTTTGTAAGTAAATACCACAACTTCTTTATCCATTTTTCACTTTCTGCGATGTAGAACTTGTACTGTAAACGAGGTTCTTGTAAACAGAGCCGTCCCAAACTTTGGGGTGGCTGTGTCTTTTTGATTTTAATTTCCCTAAGCTATAGGACCATAAGTGGAAGTGCCCTAGGCTCTGTTGCTTTGTTTTTTAGATGTTTCAGGAAACACCATACACTTCTTCCAAGTGGTTGTTGGCAATTTACATCCCGCCCATCAGCATAACAAGGCTCCCAGTTCTCAATGGCCTGTTGCCTTTCTGGATTTTACACTTTTTTCAGATGGCCCTTTTGACCGGGGGGAAGTGAGACTTCATTGTAGTGCAGATTTCCTTTGCAAGCTTGCTTGGTTGGCCAAAAAGGGCGTATGCGTTTTTTCCTGAATATATTCAGGAAAAAAACGCATACGCCCTTTTTGGCCAAGTGCATCATTGTGGACGTTCTGCCTCTTTTCCTATGCTTTCAATGCAATTCCAGTCTACCTCCTGAAATCGGTTTCCTGCAATTCTGCCCCGCTTTCAAGTCCTCTTGGCAGCCTTACTTCAGTCTATTTTTGGACGATAGCTGTCATTTATAACTCTGCAGGTTTGTGAATTACAGTGCCCCTGAGCTCCTTTCTTCAACTCGCTTTCTTGTGACCTGGCCGCAACACCGCAGGATGGCTTCAGGCCCTAATCTGGTTCCGGCCCGGCATGCTGAGCCATTGGTTAATTCCTCTTCCTGGTGGGAAATGAGAGTTAAATTTGCCCGTCCAGACACCTCCAGCTAGCCTCTCATTGGTTCTCGCTATTCCTGTTCATCTTCCGCAGAAATTGCAAACTGGGCCAAACAGGAGGTTAAAGGGACTGACTCTCCAAGTGGGGAGAGTGTTAGTAAAGCGTCTGGAATGTTGCACCCGAGTACCAGGGGAGGAAAACTGAGACATATTTGAACACGTCTCCCGATCACATGGTTGATCATACTCTAGGTTCCACATGCATGTTTTAGCTGAAGGAAGAATACCTTAAACCTGGGTAGTTGAAACCCGTGGAATGGGTACCATGCAATATGACTTCAAAGGGTCTTCATTTGCTCACCGCACCTCTCCAATCCTATCACTGCTGCGTTTATGCCCCTGTACACATGCTTGATTCTCTTTCGGAGACATAGCAATCCATAGGTTTTAAGATACTTACAAGTCAGGTACATTCTTAGGTGTTTAATATGGGGTGTTGAGTCCATTTCGTTGAGCAAGGAGTAGCTCTTGTCTATTCCATATTTGGCTTAAGGAACTTTATCTGTGCTCATTTCAATCTCTGGTTTTATGCAGCACCCCAACTCACCTTTACTCTTAAGCAAGCATAAGTTGTTTTTCTAAATTTGAGACCCTGTTCTGTTCTGTAATTCAGTTCCTGTGTAGCCAAGTTTCCATTCCGTGTATTACTGATATCTTATGATGTTTCTTTTTCTATGTGACTTATTTCAGTTAGAATCATCATACCTGAATCCACTCATTGTGCTGCTAAGGGCCTGATGACACAGATTTCATTGCTGCGTGATATTGCTTTGTAAGTAAATACCACAACTTCTTTATCCATTTTTCACTTTCTGCGATGTTGAACTTGTACTGTAAACGAGGTTCTTGTAAACAGAGCCGTTCCAAACTTTGGGGTGGCTGTGTCTTTTTGATTTTAATTTCCCTAAGCTATAGGACCATAAGTGGCAGTGCCCTAGGCTCTGTTGCTTTGTTTTTTAGATGTTTCAGGAAACACCATACACTTCTCCCAGGTGTCTGTTGGCAATTTACATCCCGCCCATCAGCATAACAAGGCTCCCAGTTCTCAATTGCCTGTTGCCTTTCTGGATTTTACACTTTTTTCAGATGGCCCTTTTGGCCGGGGGGAAGTGCGACTTCATTGTAGTGCAGATTTCCTTTGCAAGCTTGCTTGGTTGGCCAAAAAGGGCGTATGCGTTTTTTCCTGAATATATTCAGGAAAAAACGCATACGCCCTTTTTGGCCAAGTGCATCATTGTGGACGTTCTGCCTCTTTTCCTATGCTTTCAATGCAATTCCAGTCTACCTCCTGAAATCGGTTTCCTGCAATTCTGCCCCGCTTTCAAGTCCTCTTGGCAGCCTTACTTCAGTCTATTTTTGGACGATAGCTGTCATTTATAACTCTGCAGGTTTGTGAATTACAGTGCCCCTGAGCTCCTTTCTTCAACTCGCTTTCTTGTGACCTGGCCGCAACACCGCAGGATGGTTTCAGACCCTAATCTGGTTCCGGCCCGGCATGCTGAGCCTTTGGTTAATTCCTCTTCCTGGTGGGAAATGAGAGTTAAATTTGCCCGTCCAGACACCTCCAGCTAGCCTCTCATTGGTTCTCGCTATTCCTGTTCATCTTCCGCAGAAATTGCAAACTGGGCCAAACAGGAGGTTAAAGGCACTGACTCTCCAAGTGGGGAGAGTGTTAGTAAAGCGTCTGGAATGTTGCACCCGAGTACCAGGGGAGGAAAACTGAGACATATTTGAACACGTCTCCCGATCACATGGTTGATCATACTCTAGGTTCCACATGCATGTTTTAGCTGAAGGAAGAATACCTTAAACCTGGGTAGTTGAAACCCGTGGAATGGGTACCATGCAATATGACTTCAAAGGGTCTTCATTTGCTCACCGAACCTCTCCAATCCTATCACTGCTGCGTTTATGCCCCTGTACACATGCTTGATTCTCTTTCGGAGACATAGCAATCCATAGGTTTTAAGATACTTACTAGTCAGGTACATTCTTAGGCGTTTAATATGGGGTGTTGAGTCCATTTCGTTGAGCAAGGAGTAACTCTTGTCTATTCCATATTTGGCTTAAGGAACTTTATCTGTGCTCATTTCAATCTCTGGTTTTATGCAGCACCCCAACTCACCTTTACCCTTAAGCAAGAATAAGTTGGTTTTCTAAATTTGAGACCCTGTTCTGTTCTGTAATTCAGTTCCTGTGTAGCCAAGTTTACATTCCGTGTATTACTGATATCTTATGATGTTTCTTTTTCTGTGTGACTTATTTCAGTTAGAATCACCATACCTGAATCCACTCATTGTGCTGCTAAGGGCCTGATGACACAGATTTCATTGCTGAGTGATATTGCTTTGTAAGTGAATACCACAACTTCTTTATCCATTTTTCACTTTCTGCGATGTTGAACTTGTACTGTAAACGAGGTTCTTGTAAACAGAGCCGTTCCAAACTTTGGGGTGGCTGTGTCTTTTTGATTTTAATTTCCCTAAGCTATAGGACCATAAGTGGAAGTGCCCTAGGCTCTGTTGCTTTGTTTTTTAGATGTTTCAGGAAACACCATACACTTCTCCCGAGTGTCTGTTGGCAATTTACATCCCGCCCATCAGCATAACAAGGCTCCCAGTTCTCCATGGCCTGTCCTGCCTTTCTGGATTTTACACTTTTTTCAGATGGCCCTTTTGACCGGGGGGAAGTGAGACTTCATTGTAGTGCAGATTTCCTTTGCAAGCTTGCTTGGTTGGCCAAAAAGGGCGTATGCGTTTTTTCCTGAATATATTCAGGAAAAAACGCATACGCCCTTTTTGGCCAAGTGCATCATTGTGGACGTTCTGCCTCTTTTCCTATGCTTTCAATGCAATTCCAGTCTACCTCCTGAAATCGGTTTCCTGCAATTCTGCCCCGCTTTCAAGTCCTCTTGGCAGCCTTACTTCAGTCTATTTTTGGACGATAGCTGTCATTTATAACTCTGCAGGTTTGTGAATTACAGTGCCCCTGAGCTCCTTTCTTCAACTCGCTTTCTTTTGAGCTGGCCGCAACACCGCAGGATGGCTTCAGGCCCTAATCTGGTTCCGGTACGGCACGCTGAGCCTTTGGTTATTTCCTCTTCCTGGTGGGAAATGAGAGTTAAATTTGCCCGTCCAGACACCTCCAGCTAGCCTCTCATTGGTTCTCGCTATTCCTGTTCATCTTCCGCAGAAATTGCAAACTGGGCCAAACAGGAGGTTAAAGCCGCTGACTCTCCAAGTGGGGAGAGTGTTAGTAAAGCGTCTGGAATGTTGCACCCGAGTACCAGGGGAGGAAAACTGAGACATATTTGAACACGTCTCCCGTTCACATGGTTGATCATACTTGGGTTCCACATGCATGTTTTAGCTGAAGGAAGAATACCTTAAACCTGGAGAGTTGAGACCCGTGTAATGGGAACCATGCAATATGACTTCAAAGGGTCTTCATTTGCTCATCGAACCTCTCCAATCCTATCACTGCTGCGTTTATGCCCCTGTACACATGCTTGATTCTCTTTTGGAGACATAGCAATCCATAGGTTTTAAGATACTTACTAGTCAGGTACATTCTTAGGCGTTAAATATGCGGTGTTGAGTCCATTTCGTTGAGCAAGGAGTAGCTCTTGTCTATTCCATATTTGGCTTAAGGAACTTTATCTGTGCTCATTTCAATCTCTGGTTTTATGCAGCACCCCAACTCACCTTTACCCTTAAGCAAGCATAAGTTGGTTTTCTAAATTTGAGACCCTGTTCTGTTCTGTAATTCAGTTCCTGTGTAGCCAAGTTTACATTCAGTGTATTACTGATATCTTATGATGTTTCTTTTTCTGTGTGACTTATTTCAGTTAGAATCATCATACCTGAATCCACTCATTGTGCTGCTAAGGGCCTGATGACACAGATTTCATTGCTGAGTGATATTGCTTTGTAAGTAAATACCACAACTTCTTTATCCATTTTTCACTTTCTGCGATGTTGAACTTGTACTGTAAACGAGGTTCTTGTAAACAGAGCCATTCCAAACTTTGGGGTGGCTGTGTCTTTTTGATTTTAATTTCCCTAAGCTATAGGACCATAAGTGGAAGTGCCCTAGGCTCTGTTGCTTTGTTTTTTAGATGTTTCAGGAAACACCATACACTTCTCCCGAGTGGTTGTTGGCAATTTACATCCCGCCCATCAGCATAACAAGGCTCCCAGTTCTCCATGGCCTGTCCTGCCTTTCTGGATTTTACACTTTTTTCAGATGGCCCTTTTGACCGGGGGGAAGTGCGACTTCATTGTAGTGCAGATTTCCTTTGCAAGCTTGCTTGGTTGGCCAAAAAGGGCGTATGCGTTTTTTCCTGAATATATTCAGGAAAAAACGCATACGCCCTTTTTGGCCAAGTGCATCATTGTGGACGTTCTGCCTCTTTTCCTATGCTTTCAATGCAATTCCAGTCTACCTCCTGAAATCGGTTTCCTGCAATTCTGCCCCGCTTTCAAGTCCTCTTGGCAGCCTTACTTCAGTGTATTTTTGGACGATAGCTGTCATTTATAACTCTGCAGGTTTGTGAATTACAGTGCCCCTGAGCTCCTTTCTTCAACTCGCTTTCTTTTGAGCTGGCCGCAACACCGCAGGATGGCTTCAGGCCCTAATCTGGTTCCGGTACGGCACGCTGAGCCTTTGGTTATTTCCTCTTCCTGTTGGGAAATGAGAGTTAAATTTGCCCGTCCAGACACCTCCAGCTAGCCTCTCATTGGTTCTCGCTATTCCTGTTCATCTTCCGCAGAAATTGCAAACTGTGCCAAACAGGAGGTTAAAGGCGCTGACTCTCCAAGTGGGGAGAGTGTTAGTAAAGCGTCTGGAATGTTGCACCCGAGTACCAGGGGAGGAAAACTGAGACATATTTGAACACGTCTCCCGATCACATGGTTGACCATACTCTCGGTTCCACATGCATATTTTAGCTGAAGGAAGAATACCTAAAACCTGGGTAGTTGAAACCGGTGGAATGGGTACCATGCAATATGACTTCAAAGGGTCTTCATTTGCTCACCGAACCTCTCCAATCCTATCACTGCTGCGTTTATGCCCCTGTACACATGCTTGATTCTCTTTCGGAGACATAGCAATCCATAGGTTTTAAGATACTTACAAGTCAGGTACATTCTTAGGCGTTTAATATGCGGTGTTGAGTCCATTTCGTTGAGCAAGGAGTAGCTCTTGTCTATTCCATATTTGGCTTAAGGAACTTTATCTGTGCTCATTTCAATCTCTGGTTTTATGCAGCAACCCAACTCACCTTTCCCCTTAAGCAAGAATAAGTTGGTTTTCTAAATTTGAGAACCTGTTCTGTTTTGGAATTCAGTTCCTGTGTAGCCAAGTTTACATTCCGTGTATTAGTGATATCTTATGATGTTTCTTTTTCTGTGTGACTTACTTCAGTTAGAATCATCATACCTGAATCCACTCATTGTGCTGCTAAGGGCCTGATGACACAGATTTCATTGCTGAGTGATATTGCTTTGTAAGTAAATACCACAAGTTCTTCATCCATTTTTCACTTTCTGCGATGTTGTACTTGTACTGTAAACGAGGTTCTTGTAAACAGAGCCGTTCCAAACTTTGGGGTGGATGTGTCTTTTTGATTTTAATTTCCCTAAGCTATAGGACCATAAGTGGAAGTGCCCTAGGCTCTGTTGCTTTGTTTTTTAGATGTTTCAGGAAACACCATACACTTCTCCCGAGTGGTTGTTGGCAATTTACATCCCGCCCATCAGCATAACAAGGCTCCCAGTTCTCCATGGCCTGTCCTGCCTTTCTGGATTTTACACTTTTTTCAGATGGCCCTTTTGACCGGGGGGAAGTGAGACTTCATTGTAGTGCAGATTTCCTTTGCAAGCTTGCTTGGTTGGCCAAAAAGTGCGTATGCGTTTTTTCCTGAATATATTCAGGAAAAAACGCATACGCCCTTTTTGGCCAAGTGCATCATTGTGGACGTTCTGCCTCTTTTCCTATGCTTTCAATGCAATTCCAGTCTACCTCCTGAAATCGGTTTCCTGCAATTGTGCCCCGCTTTCAAGTCCTCTTGGCAGCCTTACTTCAGTCTATTTTTGGACGATAGCTGTCATTTATAACTCTGCAGGTTTGTGAATTACAGTGCCCCTGAGCTCCTTTCTTCAACTCGCTTTCTTTTGAGCTGGCCGCAACACCGCAGGATGGCTTCAGGCCCTAATCTGGTTCTGGCCCGGCACGCTGAGCCTTTGGTTATTTCCTCTTCCTGGTGGGAAATGAGAGTTAAATTTGCCCATCCAGACACCTCCAGCTAGCCTCTCATTGGTTCTCGCTATTCCTGTTCATCTTCCGCAGAAATTGCAAACTGGGCCAAACAGGAGGTTAAAGGGACTGACTCTCCAAGTGGGGAGAGTGTTAGTAAAGCGTCTGGAATGTTGCACCCGAGTACTAGGGGAGGAAAACTGAGACATATTTGAACACGTCTCCCGTTCACATGGTTGATCATACTTGGGTTCCACATGCATGTTTTAGCTGAAGGAAGAATACCTTAAACCTGGAGAGTTAAGACCCGTGTAATGGATACCATGCAATATGACTTCAAAGGGTCTTCATTTGCTCACCGAACCTCTCCAATCCTATCACTGCTGCGTTCATGCCCCTGTACACATGCTTGATTCTCTTTCGGAGACATAGCAATCCATAGGTTTTAAGATACTTACTAGTCAGGTACATTCTTAGGCGTTTAATATGCGGTGTTGAGTCCATTTCGTTGAGCAAGGAGTAGCTCTTGTCTATTCCATATTTGGCTTAAGGAACTTTATCTGTGCTCATTTCAATCTCTGGTTTTATGCAGCACCCCAACTCACCTTTACCCTTAAGCAAGAATAAGTTGGTTTTCTAAATTTGAGACCCTGTTCTGTTCTGTAATTCAGTTCCTGTGTAGCCAAGTTTACATTCCGTGTATTACTGATATCATATGATGTTTCTTTTTCTGTGTGACTTATTTCAGTTAGAATCATCATACCTGAATCCACTCATTGTGCTGCTAAGGGCCTGATGACACAGATTTCATTGCTGAGTGATATTGCTTTGTAAGTAAATACCACAACTTCTTTATCCATTTTTCACTTTCTGCGATGTTGAACTTGTACTGTAAACGAGGTTCTTGTAAACAGAGCCGTTCCAAACTTTGGGGTGGCTGTGTCTTTTTGATTTTAATTTCCCTAAGCTATAGGACCATAAGTGGCAGTGCCCTAGGTTCTGTTGCTTTGTTTTTTAGATGTTTCAGGAAACACCATACACTTCTCCCGAGTGGTTGTTGGCAATTTACATCCCGCCCATCAGCATAACAAGGCTCCCAGTTCTCAATGGCCTGTTGCCTTTCTGGATTTTACACTTTTTTCAGATGGCCCTTTTGACCGGGGGGAAGTGAGACTTCATTGTAGTGCAGATTTCCTTTGCAAGCTTGCTTGGTTGGCCAAAAAGGGCGTATGCGTTTTTTCCTGAATATATTCAGGAAAAAACGCATACGCCCTTTTTGGCCAAGTGCATCATTGTGGACGTTCTGCCTCTTTTCCTATGCTTTCAATGCAATTCCAGTCTACCTCCTGAAATCGGTTTCCTGCAATTCTGCCCCGCTTTCAAGTCCTCTTGGCAGCCTTACTTCAGTCTATTTTTGGACGATAGCTGTCATTTATAACTCTGCAGGTTTGTGAATTACAGTGCCCCTGAGCTCCTTTCTTCAACTCGCTTTCTTTTGAGCTGGCCGCAACACCGCAGGATGGCTTCAGCCCCTAATCTGGTTCCGGTACGGCACGCTGAGCCTTTGGTTATTTCCTCTTCCTGGTGGGAAATGAGAGTTAAATTTGCCCGTCCAGACACCTCCAGCTAGTCTCTCATTGGTTCTCGCTATTCCTGTTCATCTTCCGCAGAAATTGCAAACTGGGCCAAACAGGAGGTTAAAGGCGCTGACTCTCCAAGTGGGGAGAGTGTTAGTAAAGCGTCTGGAATGTTGCACCCGAGTACCAGGGGAGGAAAACTGAGACATATTTGAACACGTCTCCCTATCACATGGTTGATCATACTCTGGGTTCCACATGCATGTTTTAGCTGAAGGAAGAATACCTAAAACCTGGGTAGTTGAAACCCGTGGAATGGGTACCATGCAATATGACTTCAAAGGGTCTTCATTTGCTCACCGAACCTCTCCCATCCTATCACTGCTGCGTTTATGCCCCTGTACACATGCTTGATTCTCTTTCGGAGACATAGCAATCTATAGGTTTTAAGATACTTACTAGTCAGGTACATTCTTAGGCGTTTAATATGCGGTGTTGAGTCCATTTCATTGAGCAAGGAGTAGCTCTTGTCTATTCCATATTTGGCTTAAGGAACTTTATCTGTGCTCATTGCAATCTCTGGTTTTATGCAGCACCCCAACTCACCTTTACCCTTAAGCAAGCATAAGTTGGTTTTCTAAATTTGAGACCCTGTTCTGTTCGGTAATTCAGTTCCTGTGTAGCCAAGTTTACATTCCGTTTATTACTGATATCTTATGGTGTTTCTTTTTCTGTGTGACTTATTTCAGTTAGAATCATCATACCTGAATCCACTCATTGTGCTGCTAAGGGCCTGATGACACAGATTTCATTGCTGAGTGATATTGCTTTGTAAGTAAATACCACAACTTCTTTATCCATTTTTCACTTTCTGCGATGTTGAACTTGTACTGTAAACGAGGTTCTTGTAAACAGAGCCGTTCCCAACTTTGGGGTGGCTGTGTCTTTTTGATTTTAATTTCCCTAAGCTATAGGACCATAAGTGGAAGTGCCCTAGGTTCTGTTGCTTTGTTTTTTAGATGTTTCAGGAAACACCATACACTTCTCCCGAGTGGTTGTTGGCAATTTACATCCCGCCCATCAGCATAACAAGGCTCCCAGTTCTCCATGGCCTGTCCTGCCTTTCTGGATTTTACACTTTTTTCAGATGGCCCTTTTGACCGGGGGGAAGTGAGACTTCATTGTAGTGCAGATTTCCTTTGCAAGCTTGCTTGGTTGGCCAAAAAGGGCGTATGCGTTTTTTCCTGAATATATTCAGGAAAAAACGCATACGCCCTTTTTGGCCAAGTGCATCATTGTGGACGTTCTGCCTCTTTTCCTATGCTTTCAATGCAATTCCAGTCTACCTCCTGAAATCGGTTTCCTGCAATTCTGCCCCGCTTTCAAGTCCTCCTGGCAGCCTTACTTCAGTCTATTTTGGATGATAGCTGTCATTTATAACTCTGCAGGTTTGTGAATTACAGTGCCCCTGAGCTCCTTTCTTCAACTCGCTTTCTTGTGACCTGGCCGCAACACCGCAGGATGGCTTCAGGCCCTAATCTTGTTCCGGCACGGCACGCTGAGCCTTTGGTTATTTCCTCTTCCTGGTGGGAAATGAGAGTTAAATTTGCCCGTCCAGACACCTCCAGCTAGTCTCTCATTGGTTCTCACTATTCCTGTTCATCTTCCGCAGAAATTGCAAACTGGGCCAAACAGGAGGTTAAAGGGACTGACTCTCCAACTGGGGAGAGTGTTAGTAAAGTGTCTGGAATGTTGCACCCGAGTACTACGGGAGGAAAACTGAGACATATTTGAACACGTCTCCCGATCACATGGTTGATCATACTCTAGGTTCCACATGCATGTTTTAGCTGAAGGAAGAATACCTTAAACCTGGGTAGTTGAAACCCGTGGAATGGGTACCATGAAATATGACTTCAAAGGGTCTTCATTTGCTCACCGAACCTCTCCAATCCTATCACTGCTGCGTTTATGCCCCTGTACACATGCTTGATTCTCTTTCGGAGACATAGCAATCCATAGGTTTTAAGATACTTACTAGTCAGGAACATTCTTAGGCGTTTAATATAGGGTGTTGAGTCCATTTCGTTGAGCAAGGAGTAGCTCTTGTCTATTCCATATTTGACTTAAGGAACTTTATCTGTGCTCATTTCAATCTCTGGTTTTATGCAGCACCCCAACTCACCTTTCCCCTTAAGCAAGCATAAGTTGTTTTTCTAAATTTGAGACCCTGTTCTGTTCTGTAATTCAGTTCCTGTGTAGCCAAGTTTACATTCCGTGTATTACTGATATCTTATGATGTTTCTTTTTCTGTGTGACTTACTTCAGTTAGAATCATCATACCTGAATCCACTCATTGTGCTGCTAAGGGCCTGATGACACAGATTTCATTGCTGAGTGATATTGCTTTGTAAGTAAATACCACAACTTCTTTATCCATTTTTCACTTTCTGCGATGTTGAACTTGTACTGTAAACGAGCTTCTTGTAAACAGAGCCGTTCCAAACTTTGGGGTGGCTGTGTCTTTTTGATTTTAATTTCCCTAAGCTATAGGACCATAAGTGGAAGTGCCCTAGGCTCTGTTGCTTTGTTTTTTAGATGTTTCAGGAAACACCATACACTTCTCCCGAGTGGTTGTTGGCAATTTACATCCCGCCCATCAGCATAACAAGGCTCCCAGTTCTCCATGGCCTGTCCTGCCTTTCTGGATTTTACACTTTTTTCAGATGGCCCTTTTGACCGGGGGGAAGTGAGACTTCATTGTAGTGCAGATTTCCTTTGCAAGCTTGCTTGGTTGGCCAAAAAGGGCGTATGCGTTTTTTCCTGAATATATTCAGGAAAAAACGCATACGCCCTTTTTGGCCAAGTGCATCATTGTGGACGTTCTGCCTCTTTTCCTATGCTTTCAATGCAATTCCAGTCTACCTCCTGAAATCGGTTTCCTGCAATTCTGCCCCGCTTTCAAGTCCTCTTGGCAGCCTTACTTCAGTCTATTTTTGGACGATAGCTGTCATTTATAACTCTGCAGGTTTGTGAATTACAGTGCCCCTGAGCTCCTTTCTTCAACTCGCTTTCTTTTGAGCTGGCCGCAACACCGCAGGATGGCTTCAGGCCCTAATCTGGTTCTGGCCCGGCACGCTGAGCCTTTGGTTATTTCCTCTTCCTGGTGGGAAATGAGAGTTAAATTTGCCCATCCAGACACCTCCAGCTAGCCTCTCATTGGTTCTCGCTATTCCTGTTCATCTTCCGCAGAAATTGCAAACTGGGCCAAACAGGAGGTTAAAGGGACTGACTCTCCAAGTGGGGAGAGTGTTAGTAAAGCGTCTGGAATGTTGCACCCGAGTACTAGGGGAGGAAAACTGAGACATATTTGAACACGTCTCCCGTTCACATGGTTGATCATACTTGGGTTCCACATGCATGTTTTAGCTGAAGGAAGAATACCTTAAACCTGGAGAGTTAAGACCCGTGTAATGGATACCATGCAATATGACTTCAAAGGGTCTTCATTTGCTCACCGAACCTCTCCAATCCTATCACTGCTGCGTTCATGCCCCTGTACACATGCTTGATTCTCTTTCGGAGACATAGCAATCCATAGGTTTTAAGATACTTACTAGTCAGGTACATTCTTAGGCGTTTAATATGCGGTGTTGAGTCCATTTCGTTGAGCAAGGAGTAGCTCTTGTCTATTCCATATTTGGCTTAAGGAACTTTATCTGTGCTCATTTCAATCTCTGGTTTTATGCAGCACCCCAACTCACCTTTACCCTTAAGCAAGAATAAGTTGGTTTTCTAAATTTGAGACCCTGTTCTGTTCTGTAATTCAGTTCCTGTGTAGCCAAGTTTACATTCCGTGTATTACTGATATCATATGATGTTTCTTTTTCTGTGTGACTTATTTCAGTTAGAATCATCATACCTGAATCCACTCATTGTGCTGCTAAGGGCCTGATGACACAGATTTCATTGCTGAGTGATATTGCTTTGTAAGTAAATACCACAACTTCTTTATCCATTTTTCACTTTCTGCGATGTTGAACTTGTACTGTAAACGAGGTTCTTGTAAACAGAGCCGTTCCAAACTTTGGGGTGGCTGTGTCTTTTTGATTTTAATTTCCCTAAGCTATAGGACCATAAGTGGCAGTGCCCTAGGTTCTGTTGCTTTGTTTTTTAGATGTTTCAGGAAACACCATACACTTCTCCCGAGTGGTTGTTGGCAATTTACATCCCGCCCATCAGCATAACAAGGCTCCCAGTTCTCAATGGCCTGTTGCCTTTCTGGATTTTACACTTTTTTCAGATGGCCCTTTTGACCGGGGGGAAGTGAGACTTCATTGTAGTGCAGATTTCCTTTGCAAGCTTGCTTGGTTGGCCAAAAAGGGCGTATGCGTTTTTTCCTGAATATATTCAGGAAAAAACGCATACGCCCTTTTTGGCCAAGTGCATCATTGTGGACGTTCTGCCTCTTTTCCTATGCTTTCAATGCAATTCCAGTCTACCTCCTGAAATCGGTTTCCTGCAATTCTGCCCCGCTTTCAAGTCCTCTTGGCAGCCTTACTTCAGTCTATTTTTGGACGATAGCTGTCATTTATAACTCTGCAGGTTTGTGAATTACAGTGACCCTGAGCTCCTTTCTTCAACTCGCTTTCTTTTGAGCTGGCCGCAACACCGCAGGATGGCTTCAGCCCCTAATCTGGTTCCGGTACGGCACGCTGAGCCTTTGGTTATTTCCTCTTCCTGGTGGGAAATGAGAGTTAAATTTGCCCGTCCAGACACCTCCAGCTAGTCTCTCATTGGTTCTCGCTATTCCTGTTCATCTTCCGCAGAAATTGCAAACTGGGCCAAACAGGAGGTTAAAGGCGCTGACTCTCCAAGTGGGGAGAGTGTTAGTAAAGCGTCTGGAATGTTGCACCCGAGTACCAGGGGAGGAAAACTGAGACATATTTGAACACGTCTCCCTATCACATGGTTGATCATACTCTGGGTTCCACATGCATGTTTTAGCTGAAGGAAGAATACCTAAAACCTGGGTAGTTGAAACCCGTGGAATGGGTACCATGCAATATGACTTCAAAGGGTCTTCATTTGCTCACCGAACCTCTCCCATCCTATCACTGCTGCGTTTATGCCCCTGTACACATGCTTGATTCTCTTTCGGAGACATAGCAATCTATAGGTTTTAAGATACTTACTAGTCAGGTACATTCTTAGGCGTTTAATATGCGGTGTTGAGTCCATTTCATTGAGCAAGGAGTAGCTCTTGTCTATTCCATATTTGGCTTAAGGAACTTTATCTGTGCTCATTGCAATCTCTGGTTTTATGCAGCACCCCAACTCACCTTTACCCTTAAGCAAGCATAAGTTGGTTTTCTAAATTTGAGACCCTGTTCTGTTCGGTAATTCAGTTCCTGTGTAGCCAAGTTTACATTCCGTTTATTACTGATATCTTATGGTGTTTCTTTTTCTGTGTGACTTATTTCAGTTAGAATCATCATACCTGAATCCACTCATTGTGCTGCTAAGGGCCTGATGACACAGATTTCATTGCTGAGTGATATTGCTTTGTAAGTAAATACCACAACTTCTTTATCCATTTTTCACTTTCTGCGATGTTGAACTTGTACTGTAAACGAGGTTCTTGTAAACAGAGCCGTTCCCAACTTTGGGGTGGCTGTGTCTTTTTGATTTTAATTTCCCTAAGCTATAGGACCATAAGTGGAAGTGCCCTAGGTTCTGTTGCTTTGTTTTTTAGATGTTTCAGGAAACACCATACACTTCTCCCGAGTGTCTGTTGGCAATTTACATCCCGCCCATCAGCATAACAAGGCTCCCAGTTCTCCATGGCCTGTCCTGCCTTTCTGGATTTTACACTTTTTTCAGATGGCCCTTTTGACCGGGGGGAAGTGAGACTTCATTGTAGTGCAGATTTCCTTTGCAAGCTTGCTTGGTTGGCCAAAAAGGGCGTATGCGTTTTTTCCTGAATATATTCAGGAAAAAACGCATACGCCCTTTTTGGCCAAGTGCATCATTGTGGACGTTCTGCCTCTTTTCCTATGCTTTCAATGCAATTCCAGTCTACCTCCTGAAATCGGTTTCCTGCAATTCTGCCCCGCTTTCAAGTCCTCCTGGCAGCCTTACTTCAGTCTATTTTGGATGATAGCTGTCATTTATAACTCTGCAGGTTTGTGAATTACAGTGCCCCTGAGCTCCTTTCTTCAACTCGCTTTCTTGTGACCTGGCCGCAACACCGCAGGATGGCTTCAGGCCCTAATCTTGTTCCGGCACGGCACGCTGAGCCTTTGGTTATTTCCTCCTCCTGGTGGGAAATGAGAGTTAAATTTGCCCGTCCAGACACCTCCAGCTAGTCTCTCATTGGTTCTCACTATTCCTGTTCATCTTCCGCAGAAATTGCAAACTGGGCCAAACAGGAGGTTAAAGGGACTGACTCTCCAACTGGGGAGAGTGTTAGTAAAGCGTCTGGAATGTTGCACCCGAGTACTAGGGGAGGAAAACTGAGACATATTTGAACACGTCTCCCGATCACATGGTTGATCATACTCTAGGTTCCACATGCATGTTTTAGCTGAAGGAAGAATACCTTAAACCTGGGTAGTTGAAACCCGTGGAATGGGTACCATGAAATATGACTTCAAAGGGTCTTCATTTGCTCACCGAACCTCTCCAATCCTATCACTGCTGCGTTTATGCCCCTGTACACATGCTTGATTCTCTTTCGGAGACATAGCAATCCATAGGTTTTAAGATACTTACTAGTCAGGTACATTCTTAGGCGTTTAATATAGGGTGTTGAGTCCATTTCGTTGAGCAAGGAGTAGCTCTTGTCTATTCCATATTTGACTTAAGGAACTTTATCTGTGCTCATTTCAATCTCTGGTTTTATGCAGCACCCCAACTCACCTTTCCCCTTAAGCAAGCATAAGTTGTTTTTCTAAATTTGAGACCCTGTTCTGTTCTGTAATTCAGTTCCTGTGTAGCCAAGTTTACATTCCGTGTATTACTGATATCTTATGATGTTTCTTTTTCTGTGTGACTTACTTCAGTTAGAATCATCATACCTGAATCCACTCATTGTGCTGCTAAGGGCCTGATGACACAGATTTCATTGCTGAGTGATATTGCTTTGTAAGTAAATACCACAACTTCTTTATCCATTTTTCACTTTCTGCGATGTTGAACTTGTACTGTAAACGAGCTTCTTGTAAACAGAGCCGTTCCAAACTTTGGGGTGGCTGTGTCTTTTTGATTTTAATTTCCCTAAGCTATAGGACCATAAGTGGAAGTGCCCTAGGTTCTGTTGCTTTGTTTTTTAGATGTTTCAGGAAACACCATACACTTCTCCCGAGTGTCTGTTGGCAATTTACATCCCGCCCATCAGCATAACAAGGCTCCCAGTTCTCCATGGCCTGTCCTGCCTTTCTGGATTTTACACTTTTTTCAGATGGCCCTTTTGACCGGGGGGAAGTGAGACTTCATTGTAGTGCAGATTTCCTTTGCAAGCTTGCTTGGTTGGCCAAAAAGGGCGTATGCGTTTTTTCCTGAATATATTCAGGAAAAAACGCATACGCCCTTTTTGGCCAAGTGCATCATTGTGGACGTTCTGCCTCTTTTCCTATGCTTTCAATGCAATTCCAGTCTACCTCCTGAAATCGGTTTCCTGCAATTCTGCCCCGCTTTCAAGTCCTCTTGGCAGCCTTACTTCAGTCTATTTTGGATGATAGCTGTCATTTATAACTCTGCAGGTTTGTGAATTACAGTGCCCCTGAGCTCCTTTCTTCAACTTGCTTTCTTGTGACCTGGCCGCAACACCGCAGGATGGCTTCAGGCCCTAATCTGGTTCCGGCACGGCACGCTGAGCCTTTGGTTATTTCCTTTTCCTGGTGGGAAATGAGAGTTAAATTTGCCCGTCCAGACACCTCCAGCTAGTCTCTCATTGGTTCTCGCTATTCCTGTTCATCTTCCGCAGAAATTGCAAACTGGGCCAAACAGGAGGTTAAAGGCGCTGACTCTCCAAGTGGGGAGAGTGTTAGTAAAGCGTCTGGAATGTTGCACCCGAGTACCAGGGGAGGAAAACTGAGACATCTTTGAACACGTCTCCCGTTCACATGGTTGATCATACTTGGGTTCCACATGCATGTTTTAGCTGAAGGAAGAATACCTTAAACCTGGAGAGTTGAGACCCGTGGAATGGGTACCATGCAATATGACTTCAAAGGGTCTTCATTTGCTCACCGAACCTCTCCAATCCTATGACTGCTGCGTTTATGCCCCTGTACACATGCTTGATTCTCTTTCGGAGACATAGCAATCCATAGGTTTTAAGATACTTACTAGTCAGGTACATTCTTAGGCGTTTAATATGCGGTGTTGAGTCCATTTCGTTGAGCAAGGAGTAGCTCTTGTCTATTCCATATTTGACTTAAGGAACTTTATCTGTGCTCATTTCAATCTCTGGTTTTATGCAGCACCCCAACTCACCTTTACCCTTAAGCAAGCATAAGTTGTTTTTCTAAATTTGAGACCCTGTTCTGTTCTGTAATTCAGTTCCTGTGTAGCCAAGTTTACATTCCGTGTATTACTGATATCTTATGATGTTTCTTTTTCTGTGTGACTTACTTCAGTTAGAATCATCATACCTGAATCCACTCATTGTGCTGTTAAGGGCCTGATGACACAGACTTCATTGCTGAGTGATATTGCTTTGTAAGTAAATACCACAACTTCTTTATCCATTTTTCACTTTCTGCGATGTTGAACTTGTACTGTAAACGAGGTTCTTGTAAACAGAGCCGTTCCAAACTTTGGGGTGGCTGTGTCTTTTTGATTTTAATTTCCCTAAGCTATAGGACCATAAGTGGAAGTGCCCTAGGTTCTGTTGCTTTGTTTTTTAGATGTTTCAGGAAACACCATACACTTCTCCCGAGTGTCTGTTGGCAATTTACATCCCGCCCATCAGCATAACAAGGCTCCCAGTTCTCCATGGCCTGTCCTGCCTTTCTGGATTTTACACTTTTTTCAGATGGCCCTTTTGACCGGGGGGAAGTGAGACTTCATTGTAGTGCAGATTTCCTTTGCAAGCTTGCTTGGTTGGCCAAAAAGGGCGTATGCGTTTTTTCCTGAATATATTCAGGAAAAAACGCATACGCCCTTTTTGGCCAAGTGCATCATTGTGGACGTTCTGCCTCTTTTCCTATGCTTTCAATGCAATTCCAGTCTACCTCCTGAAATCGGTTTCCTGCAATTCTGCCCCGCTTTCAAGTCCTCTTGGCAGCCTTACTTCAGTCTATTTTTGGACGATAGCTGTCATTTATAACTCTGCAGGTTTGTGAATTACAGTGCCCCTGAGCTCCTTTCTTCAACTCGCTTTCTTGTGACCTGGCCGCAACACCGCAGGATGGCTTCAGGCCCTAATCTGGTTCCGGCACGGCACGCTGAGCCTTTGGTTATTTCCTCTTCCTGGTGGGAAATGAGAGTTAAATTTGCCCGTCCAGACACCTCCAGCTAGCCTCTCATTGGTTCTCGGTATTCCTGTTCATCTTCCGCAGAAATTGCAAACTGGGCCAAACAGGAGGTTAAAGGGACTGACTCTCCAAGTGGGGAGAGTGTTAGTAAAGCGTCTGGAATGTTGCACCCGAGTATCAGGGGAGGAAAACTGAGACATATTTGAACACGTCTCCCGTTCACATGGTTGATCATACTTGGGTTCCACATGCATGTTTTAGCTGAAGGAAGAATACCTTAAACCTGGAGAGTTGAGACCCGTGGAATGGGTACCATGCAATATGACTTCAAAGGGTCTTCATTTGCTCACCGAACCTCTCCAATCCTATCACTGCTGCGTTTATGCCCCTGTACACATGCTTGATTCTCTTTTGGAGACATAGCAATCCATAGGTTTTACAATACTTACTAGTCAGGTACATTCTTAGGCGTTTAATATGCGGTGTTGAGTCCATTTCGTTGAGCAAGAAGTAGCTCTTGTCTATTCCATATTTGACTTAAGGAACTTTATCTGTGCTCATTTCAATCTCTGGTTTTATGCAGCACCCCAACTCACCTTTACCCTTAAGCAAGCATAAGTTGGTTTTCTAAATTTGAGACCCTGTTCTGTTCTGTAATTCAGTTCCTGTGTAGCCAAGTTTCCATTCCGTGTATTACTGATATCTTATGATGTTTCTTTTTCTGTGTGACTTATTTCAGTTAGAATCATCATACCTGAATCCACTCATTGTGATGCTAAGGGCCTGATGACATAGATTTCATTGCTGAGTGATATTGCTTTGTAAGTAAATACCACAACTTCTTTATCCATTTTTCACTTTGTGCGATGTTGAACTTGTACTGTAAACGATGTTCTTGTAAACAGAGGCGTCCCAAACTTTGGGGTGGCTGTGTCTTTTTGATTTTAATTTCCCTAAGCTATAGGACCATAAGCGGCAGTGCCCTAGGCTCTGTTGCTTTGTTTTTTAGATGTTTCAGGAAACACCATACACATCTCCTGAGTGTCTGTTGGCAATTTACATCCCGCCCATCAGCATAACAAGGCTCCCAGTTCTCCATGGCCTGTCCTGCCTTTCCGGATTTTACACTTTTTTCAGATGGCCCTTTTGACCGGGGGGAAGTGAGACTTCATTGTAGTGCAGATTTCCTTTGCAAGCTTGCTTGGTTGGCCAAAAACGGCGTATGCGTTTTTTCCTGAATATATTCAGGAAGAATTTGCCCGTCCAGACACCTCCAGCTAGCCTCTCATTGGTTCTCGCTATTTCTGTTCATCTTCCGCAGAAATTGCAAACTGGGCCAAACAGGAGGTTAAAGGCGCTGACTCTCCAAGTGGGGAGAGTGTTAGTAAAGCGTCTGGAATGTTGCACCCAAGTACCACGGGAGGAAAACTGAGACATATTTGAACACGTCTCCCGTTCACATGGTTGATCGTACTTGGGTTCCACATGCATGTTTTAGCTGAAGGAAGAATACCTTAAACCTGGAGAGTTGAGACCCGTGGAATGGGTATCATGCAATATGACTTCAAAGGGTCTTCATTTGCTCACCGAACCTCTCCAATCCTATCACTGCTGCGTTTATGCCCCTGTACACATGCTTGATTCCCTTTTGGAGACATAGGAATCCATAGGTTTTACGATACTTACTAGTCAGGTACATTCTTAGACGTTTAATATGCGGTGTTGAGTCCATTTCGTTGAGCAAGGAGTAGCTCTTGTCTATTCCATATTTGACTTAAGGAACTTTATCTGTGCTCATTTCAATCTCTGGTTTTATGCAGCACCCCAACTCACCTTTACCCTTAAGCAAGCATAAGTTGGTTTTCTAAATTTGAGACCCTGTTCTGTTCTGTAATTCAGTTCCTGTGTAGCCAAGTTTCCATTCCGTGTATTACTGATATCTTATGATGTTTCTTTTTCTGTGTGACTTATTTCAGTTAGAATCATCATACCTGAATCCACTCATTGTGATGCTAAGGGCCTGATGACATAGATTTCATTGCTGAGTGATATTGCTTTGTAAGTAAATACCACAACTTCTTTATCCATTTTTCACTTTCTGCGATGTTGAACTTGTACTGTAAACGAGGTTCTTGTAAACAGAGCCGTTCCAAACTTTGGGGTGGCTGTGTCTTTTGGATTTTAATTTCCGTAAGCTATAGGACCATAAGTGGAAGTGCCCTAGGCTCTGTTGCTTTGTTTTTTAGATGTTTCAGGAAACACCATACACTTCTCCCAAGTGTCTGTTGGCAATTTACATCCCGCCCATCAGCATAACAAGGTTCCCAGTTCTCAATGGCCTGTTGCCTTTCTGGATTTTACACTTTTTTCAGATGGCCCTTTTGACCGGGGGGAAGTGAGACTTCATTGTAGTGCAGATTTCCTTTGCAAGCTTGCATGGTTGGCCAAAAAGGGCGTATGCGTTTTTTCCTGAATATATTCAGGAAAAAACGCATACGCCCTTTTTGACCAAGTGCATCATTGTGGACGTTCTGCCTCTTTTCCTATGCTTTCAATGCAATTCCAGTCTACCTCCTGAAATCGGTTTCCTGCAATTCTGCCCCGCTTTCAAGTCCTCTTGGCAGCCTTACTTCAGTCTATTTTTGGACGATAGCTGTCATTTATAACTCTGCAGGTCTGTGAATTACAGTGTCCCTGAGCTCCTTTCTTCAACTCGCTTTCTTGTGACCTGGCCGCAACACCGCAGGATGGCTTCAGGCCCTAATCTGGTTCCGGCCCGGCATGCTGAGCCTTTGGTTAATTCCTCTTCCTGGTGGGAAATGAGAGTTAAATTTGCCCGTCCAGACACCTCCAGCTAGCCTCTCATTGGTTCTCGCTATTCCTGTTCATCTTCCGCAGAAATTGCAAACTGGGCCAAACAGGAGGTTAAAGAGACTGACTCTCCAAGAGGGGAGAGTGTTAGTAAAGCGTCTGGAATGTTGCACCCGAGTACCAGGGGAGGAAAACAGACATATTTGAACACGTCTCCCGATCACATGGTTGATCATACTCTAGGTTCCACATGCATGTTTTAGCTGAAGGAAGAATACTTTAAACTTGGGTAGTTGAAACCCGTGGAATGGGTACCATGCAATATGACTTCAAAGGGTCTTCATTTGCTCACCGAACCTCTCCAATCCTATCACTGCTGCGTTTATGCCCCTGTACACATGCTTGATTCTCTTTCGGAGACATAGCAATCCATAGGTTTTAAGATTCTTACAAGTCAGGTACATTCTTAGGCGTTTAATATGCGGTGTTGAGTCCATTTCGTTGAGCAAGGAGTAGCTCTTGTCTATTCCATATTTGGCTTAAGGAACTTTATCTGTGCTCATTTCAATCTCTGGTTTTATGCAGCACCCCAACTCACCTTTACCCTTAAGCAAGCATAAGTTGTTTTTCTAAATTTGAGACCCTGTTCTGTTCTGTAATTCAGTTCCTGTGTAGCCAAGTTTCCATTCCGTGTATTACTGATATCTTATGATGTTTCTTTTTCTGTGTGACTTATTTCAGTTAGAATCATCATACCTGAATCCACTCATTGTGCTGCTAAGGGCCTGATGACATAGATTTCATTGCTGAGTGATATTGCTTTGTAAGTGAATACCACAACTTCTTTATCCATTTTTCACTTTCTGCGATGTTGAACTTGTACTGTAAACGAGGTTCTTGTTAACAGAGCCGTTCCAAACTTTGGGGTGGCTGTGTCTTTTTGATTTTAATTTCCCTAAGCTATAGGACCATAAGTGGAAGTGCCCTAGGCTCTGTTGCTTTGTTTTTTAGATGTTTCAGGAAACACCATACAATTCTCCCGAGTGGTTGTTGGCAATTTACATCCCGCCCATCAGCATAACAAGGCTCCCAGTTCTCCATGGTCTGTCCTGCCTTTCTGGATTTTACACTTTTTTCAGATGGCCCTTTTGACCGGGGGGAAGTGAGACTTCATTGTAGTGCAGATTTCCTTTGCAAGCTTGCTTGGTTGGCCAAAAAGGGCGTATGCGTTTTTTCCTGAATATATTCAGGAAAAAACGCATACGCCCTTTTTGGCCAAGTGCATCATTGTGGACGTTCTGCCTCTTTTCCTATGCTTTCAATGCAATTCCAGTCTACCTCCTGAAATCGGTTTCCTGCAATTCTGCCCCGCTTTCAAGTCCTCTTGGCAGCCTTACTTCAGTCTATTTTTGGACGATAGCTGTCATTTATAACTCTGCAGGTTTGTGAATTACAGTGCCCCTGAGCTCCTTTCTTCAACTTGCTTTCTTGTGACCTGGCCGCAACACCGCAGGATGGCTTCAGGCCCTAATCTGGTTCCGGCACGGCACGCTGAGCCTTTCATTATTTCCTTTTCCTGGTGGGAAATGAGAGTTAAATTTGCCCGTCCAGACACCTCCAGCTAGTCTCTCATTGGTTCTCGCTATTCCTGTTCATCTTCCGCAGAAATTGCAAACTGGGCCAAACAGGAGGTTAAAGGCGCTGACTCTCCAAGTGGGGAGAGTGTTAGTAAAGCGTCTGGAATGTTGCACCCGAGTACCAGGGGAGGAAAACTGAGACATATTTGAACACGTCTCCCGTTCACATGGTTGATCATACTTGGGTTCCACACGCATGTTTTAGCTGAAGGAAGAATACCTTAAACCTGGAGAGTTGAGACCCGTGTAATGGGTCCCATGCAATATGACTTCAAAGGGTCTTCATTTGCTCACCGAACCTCTCCAATCCTATCACTGCTGCGTTTATTCCCCTGTACACACGCTTGATTCTCTTTTGGAGACATAGCAATCCATAGGTTTTAAGATACTTACTAGTCAGGTACATTCTTAGGGGTTTAATATGGGGTTTTGAGTCCATTTCGTTGAGCAAGGAGTAGCTCTTGTCTATTCCATATTTGGCTTAAGGAACTTTATCTGTGCTCATTTCAATCTCTGGTTTTATGCAGCACCCCAACTCACCTTTACCCTTAAGCAAGAATAAGTTGGTTTTCTAAATTTGAGACCCTGTTCTGTTTTGTAATTCAGTTCCTGTGTAGTCAAGTTTCCATTCCGTGTATTACTGATATCTTAGGATGTTTCTTTTTCTGTGTGACTTATTTCAGTTAGAATCATCATACCTGAATCCACTCATTGCGCTGCTAAGGGCCTGATGACACAGATTTCATTGCTGAGTAATATTGCTTTGTAAGTAAATACCACAACTTCTTTATCCATTTTTCACTTTCTGCGATGTTGAACTTGTACTGTAAACGAGGTTCTTGTAAACAGAGGCGTCCCAAAATTTGGGGTGGCTGTGTCTTTTTGATTTTAATTTCCCTAAGCTATAGGACCATAAGTGGCAGTGCCCTAGGCTCTGTTGCTTTGTTTTTTAGATGTTTCAGGAAACACCATACACTTCTCCCGAGTGTCTGTTGGCAATTTACATCCCGCCCATCAGCATAACAAGGCTCCCAGTTCTCCATGGCCTGTCCTGCCTTTCTGGATTTTACACTTTTTTCAGATGGCCCTTTTGACCGGGGGGAAGTGAGACTTCATTGTAGTGCAGATTTCCTTTGCAAGCTTGCTTGGTTGGCCAAAAAGGGCGTATGCGTTTTTTCCTGAATATATTCAGGAAAAAACGCATACGCCCTTTTTGGCCAAGTGCATCATTGTGGACGTTCTGCCTCTTTTCCTATGCTTTCAATGCAATTCCAGTCTACCTCCTGAAATCGGTTTCCTGCAATTCTGCCCCGCTTTCAAGTCCTCTTGGCAGCCTTACTTCAGTCTATTTTTGGACGATAGCTGTCATTTATAACTCTGCAGGTTTGTGAATTACAGTGCCCCTGAGCTCCTTTCTTCAACTCGCTTTCTTTTGAGCTTGACGCAACACCGCAGGATGGCTTCAGGCCCTAATCTGGTTCCGGTACGGCACGCTGAGCCTTTGGTTATTTCCTCTTCCTGGTGGGAAATGAGAGTTAAATTTGCCCGTCCAGACACCTCCAGCTAGCCTCTCATTGGTTCTTGCTATTCCTGTTCATCTTCCGCAGAAATTGCAAACTGGGCCAAAGAGGAGGTTAAAGGGACTGACTCTCCAAGTCGGGAGAGTGTTAGTAAAGCGTCTGGAATGTTGCAGCCGAGTACCAGGGTACGAAAACTGACATATTTGAACACGTCTCCCGATCACATGGTTGATCATACTCTAGGTTCCACATGCATGTTTTAGCTGAAGGAAGAATACCTTAAACCTGGGTAGTTGAAACCCGTGGAATGGGTACCATGCAATATGACTTCAAAGGTTCTTCATTTGCTCACCGAACCTCTCCAATCCTATCACTGCTGTGTTTATGCCCCTGTACACATGCTTGATTCTCTTTCGGAGACATAGCAATCCATAGGTTTTAAGATACTTACTAGTCAGGTACATTCTTAGGCGTTTAATATGCGGTGTTGAGTCCATTTCGTTGAGCAAGGAGTAGCTCTTGTCTATTCCATATTTGACTTAAGGAACTTTATCTGTGCTCATTTCAATCTCTGGTTTTATGCAGCACCCCAACTCACCTTTACCCTTAAGCAAGCATAAGTTGGTTTTCTAAATTTGAGTCCCTGTTCTGTTCTGTAATTCAGTTCCTGTGTAGCCAAGTTTACATTCCGTGTATTACTGATATCTTATGATGTTTCTTTTTCTGTGTGACTTACTTCAGTTAGAATCATCATACCTGAATCCACTCATTGTGCTGCTAAGGGCCTGATGACACAGATTTCATTGCTGAGTGATATTGCTTTGTAAGTAAATACCACAACTTCTTTATCCATTTTTCACTTTCTGCGATGTTGAACTTGTACTGTAAACGAGGTTCTTGTAAACAGAGCTGTTCCAAACTTTGGGGTGGCTGTGTCTTTTTGATTTTAATTTCCCTAAGCTATAGGACCATAAGTGGAAGTGCCCTAGGTTCTGTTGCTTTGTTTTTTAGATGTTTCAGGAAACACCATACACTTCTCCCAAGTGGTTGTTGGCAATTTACATCCCGCCCATCAGCATAACAAGGCTCCCAGTTCTCCATGGCCTGTCCTGCCTTTCTGGATTTTACACTTTTTTCAGATGGCCCTTTTGACCGGGGGGAAGTGAGACTTCATTGTAGTGCAGATTTCCTTTGCAAGCTTGCTTGGTTGGCCAGAAAGGGCGTATGCGTTTTTTCCTGCATATATTCAGGAAAAAACGCATACGCCCTTTTTGGCCAAGTGCATCATTGTGGACGTTCTGCCTCTTTTCCTATGCTTTCAATGCAATTCCAGTCTACCTCCTGAAATCGGTTTCCTGCAATTCTGCCCCGCTTTCAAGTCCTCTTGGCAGCCTTACTTCAGTCTATTTTTGGACGATAGCTGTCATTTATAACTCTGCAGGTTTGTGATTTACAGTGCCCCTGAGCTCCTTTCTTCAACTCGCTTTCTTTTGAGCTGGCCGCAACACCGCAGGATAGCTTCAGGCCCTAATCTGGTTCCGGCACGGCACGCTGAGCCTTTGGTTAATTCCTCATCCTGGTGCGAAATGACAGTTAAATTTGCCCGTCCAGACACCTCCAGCTAGTCTCTCATTGGTTCTCGCTATTCCTGTTCATCTTCCGCAGAAATTGCAAATTGGGCCAAACAGGAGGTTAAAGGGACTGACTCTCCAAGTCGGGAGAGTGTTAATAAAGCGTCTGGAATGTTGCACCCGAGTACCACGGTACGAAAATTGAGACATATTTGAACACGTCTCCCGATCACATGGTTGATCATACTCTAGGTTCCACATGCATGTTTTAGCTGAAGAAAGAATACCTTAAACCTGGGTAGTTGAAACCCGTGGAATGGGTATCATGCATATGACTTCAAAGGGTCTTCATTTGCTCACCGAATCTCTCCAATCCTATCACTGCTGCGTTTATGCCTCTGTACACATGCTTGATTGTCTTTCGGAGAGATAGCAATCCATAGGTTTTAAGATACTTACTAAGCAGGTACATTCTTAGGCGTTTAATATGCGGTGTTGAGTCCATTTCGTTGAGCAAGGAGTAGCTCTTGTCTATTCCATATTTGGCTTAAGGAACTTTATCTGTGCTCATTTCAATCTCTGGTTTTATCTGCACCCCAACTCACCTTTCCCCTTAAGCAAGCATAAGTTGGTTTTCTAAATTTGAGACCCTGTTCTGTTCTGTAATTCAGTTCCTGTGTAGCCAAGTTTACATTCCGTGTATTACTGATATCTTATGTTGTTTCTTTTTCTGTGTGACTTATTTCAGTTAGAATCATCATACCTGAATCCACTCATTGTGCTGCTAAGGGCCTGATGACATAGATTTCATTGCTGAGTGATATTGCTTTGTAAGTAAATACCACAACTTCTTTATCCATTTTTCACTTTCTGCGATGTTGAACTTGTACTGTAAACGAGGTTCTTGCAAACAGAGCCGTTCCATACTTTCGGGTGGCTGTGTCTTTTTGATTTTAATTTCCCTAAGCTATAGGACCATAAGTTGAAGTGCCCTGTGCTCTGTTGCTTTGTTTTTTAGATGTTTCAGGAAACACCATAGACTTCTCCCGAGTGTCTGTTGGCAATTTACATCCCGCCCATCAGCATAACAAGGCTCCCAGTTCTCCATGGCCTGTCCTGCCTTTCTGGATTTTACACTTTTTTCAGATGGCCCTTTTGACCGGGGTGAAGTGAGACTTCATTGTAGTGCAGATTTCCTTTGCAAGCTTGCTTGGTTGGCCAAAAAGGGCGTATGCGTTTTTTCCTGAATATATTCAGGAAAAAACGCATACGCCCTTTTTGGCCAAGTGCATCATTGTGGACGTTCTGCCTCTTTTCCTATGCTTTCAATGCAATTCCAGTCTACCTCCTGAAATCGGTTTCCTGTAATTCTGCCCCGCTTTCAAGTCCTCTTGGCAGCCTTACTTCAGTATATTTTTGGACGATAGCTGTCATTTATAACTCTGCAGGTTTGTGAATTACAGTGCCCCTGAGCTCCTTTCTTCAACTCGCTTTCTTTTGAGCTGGCCGCAACACCGCAGGATGGCTTCAGGCCCTAATCTGGTTCCGGCACGGCACGCTGAGCCTTTGGTTATTTCCTCTTCCTGGTGGGAAATGAGAGTTAAATTTGCCCGTCCAGACACCTCCAGCTAGTCTCTCATTGGTTCTCCCTATTCCTGTTCATCTTCCGCAGAAATTGCAAACTGGGCCAAACAGGAGGTTACAGGCGCTGACTCTCCAAGTGGGGAGAGTGCTAGTAAAGCGTCTGGAATGTTGCACCCGAGTACCAGGGTACGAAAACTGAGACATATTTGAACACGTCTCCTGTTCACACGGTTGATCATACTCTGGGTTCCACATGCATGTTTTAGCTGAAGGAAGAATACCTTAAAACTGGGTAGTTGAAACCCGTGGAATGGGTACCATGCAATATGACTTCAAAGGGTCTTCATTTGCTCACCGAACCTCTCCAATCCTATCACTGCTGCGTTTATGCCCCTGTACACACGCTTGATTCTCTTTTGGAGACATAGCAATCCATAGGTTTTAAGATACTTACTAGTCAGGTACATTCTTAGGCGTTTAATATGGGGTGTTGAGTCCATTTCATTGAGCAAGGTGTAGCTCTTGTCTATTCCGTATTTGGCTTAAGGAATTTTATCTGTGCTAATTTCAATCTCTGGTTTTATGCAGCACCCCAACTCACCTTTACCCTTAAGCAAGCATAAGTTGGTTTTCTAAATTTGAGTCCCTGTTCTGTTCTGTAATTCAGTTCCTGTGTAGCCAAGTTTACATTCCGTGTATTACTGATATCTTATGATGTTTCTTTTTCTGTGTGACTTACTTCAGTTAGAATCATCATACCTGAATCCACTCATTGTGCTGCTACGGGCCTGATGACACAGATTTCATTGCTGAGTGATATTGCTTTGTAAGTAAATACCACAACTTCTTTATCCATTTTTCACTTTCTGCGATGTTGAACTTGTACTGTAAACGAGGTTCTTGTAAACAGAGCCGTTCCAAACTTTGGGGTGGCTGTGTCTTTTTGATTTTAATTTCCCTAAGCTACAGGACCATAAGTGGAAGTGCCCTAGGTTCTGTTGCTTTGTTTTTTAGATGTTTCAGGAAACACCATACACTTCTCCCGAGTGGTTGTTGGCAATTTACATCCCGCCCATCAGCATAACAAGGCTCCCAGTTCTCCATGGCCTGTCCTGCCTTTCTGGATTTTACACTTTTTTCAGATGGCCCTTTTGACCGGGGGGAAGTGAGACTTCATTGTAGTGCAGATTTCCTTTGCAAGCTTGCTTGGTTGGCCAAAAAGGGCGTATGCGTTTTTTCCTGAATATATTCAGGAAAAAACGCATACGCCCTTTTTGGCCAAGTGCATCATTGTGGACGTTCTGCCTCTTTTCCTATGCTTTCAATGCAATTCCAGTCTACCTCCTGAAATCGGTTTCCTGCAATTCTGCCCCGCTTTCAAGTCCTCTTGGCAGCCTTACTTCAGTCTATTTTTGGACGATAGCTGTCATTTATAAGTCTGCAGGTTTGTGAATTACAGTGCCCCTGAGCTCCTTTCTTCAACTCGCTTTCTTTTGAGCTGGCCGCAACACCGCAGGATGGCTTCAGGCCCTAATCTGGTTCCGGTACGGCACGCTGAGCCTTTGGTTATTTCCTTTTCCTGGTGGGAAATGAGAGTTAAATTTGCCCGTCCAGACACCTCCAGCTAGCCTCTCATTGGTTCTCGCTATTCCTGTTCATCTTCCGCAGAAATTGCAAACTCGGCCAAACAGGAGGTTAAAGGCGCTGACTCTCCAAGTGGGGAGAGTGTTAGTAAAGCGTCTGGAATGTTGCACCCGAGTACCAGGGGAGGAAAACTGAGACATATTTGAACACGTCTCCCGTTCACATGGTTGATCATACTTGGGTTCCACATGAATGTTTTAGCTGAGGGAAGAATACCTTAAACCTGGAGAGTTGAGACCCGTGGAATGGGTACCATGCAATATGACTTCAAAGGGTCTTCATTTGCTCACCGAACCTCTCCAATCCTATCACTGCTGCGTTTATGCCCCTGTACACACGCTTGATTCTCTTTTGGAGACATAGCAATCCATAGGTTTTAAGATACTTACTAGTCAGGTACATTCTTAGGCGTTTAATATGGGGTGTTGAGTCCATTTCGTTGAGCAAGGAGTAGCTCTTGTCTATTCCATATTTGGCTTAAGGAACTTTATCTGTGCTCATTTCAATCTCTGGTTTTATGCAGCACCCCAACTCACCTTTACCCTTAAGCAAGCATAAGTTGGTTTTCTAAATTTGCGTCCCTGTTCTGTTCTGTAATTCAGTTCCTGTGTAGCCAAGTTTACATTCCGTGTATTACTGATATCTTATGATGTTTCTTTTTCTGTGTGACTTATTTCAGTTAGAATCATCATACCTGAATCCACTCATTGTGCTGCTAAGGGCCTGATGACACAGATTTCATTGCTGAGTGATATTGCTTTGTAAGTAAATACCACAACTTCTTTATCCATTTTTCACTTTCTGCGATGTTGAACTTGTACTGTAAACGAGGTTCTTGTAAACAGAGCCGTTCCAAACTTTGGGGTGGCTGTGTCTTTTTGATTTTAATTTCCCTAAGCTATAGGACCATAAGTGGAAGTGCCCTAGGTTCTGTTGCTTTGTTTTTTAGATGTTTCAGGAAACACCATACACTTCTCCCGAGTGGTTGTTGGCAATTTACATCCCGCCCATCAGCATAACAAGGCTCCCAGTTCTCCATGGCCTGTCCTGCCTTTCTGGATTTTACACTTTTTTCAGATGGCCCTTTTGACCGGGGGGAAGTGAGACTTCATTGTAGTGCAGATTTCCTTTGCAAGCTTGCTTGGTTGGCCAAAAAGGGCGTATGCGTTTTTTCCTGAATATATTCAGGAAAAAACGCATACGCCCTTTTTGGCCAAGTGCATCATTGTGGACGTTCTGCCTCTTTTCCTATGCTTTCAATGCAATTCCAGTCTACCTCCTGAAATCGGTTTCCTGCAATTCTGCCCCGCTTTCAAGTCCTCTTGGCAGCCTTACTTCAGTCTATTTTTGGACGATAGCTGTCATTTATAAGTCTGCAGGTTTGTGAATTACAGTGCCCCTGAGCTCCTTTCTTCAACTCGCTTTCTTGTGACCTGACCGCAACACTGCAGGATGGCTTCAGGCCCTAATCTGGTTCCAGCACGACACGCTCAGCCTTTGGTTAATTCCTCTTCCTGGTGGGAAATGAGAGTTAAATTTGCCCGTCCAGACACCTCCAGCTAGCCTCTCATTGGTTCTCGCTATTCCTGTTCATCTTCCGCAGAAATTGCAAACTGGGCCAAACAGGAGGCTAAAGGCGCTGACTCTCCAAGTGGGGAGAGTGTTAGTAAAGCGTCTGGAATGTTGCACCCGAGTACCAGGGGAGGAAAACTGAGACATATTTGAACACGTCTCCCGTTCACATGGTTGATCATACTTGGGTTCCACATGCATGTTTTAGCTGAAGGAAGAATACCTTAAACCTGGAGAGTTGAGACCCGTGGAATGGGTACCATGCAATATGACTTCAAAGGGTCTTCATTTGCTCACCGAACCTCTCCAATCCTATCACTGCTGCGTTTATGCCTCTGTACACATGCTTGATTGTCTTTCGGAGAGATAGCAATCCATAGGTTTTAAGATACTTACTAAGCAGGTACATTCTTAGGCGTTTAATATGCGGTGTTGAGTCCATTTCGTTGAGCAAGGAGTAGCTCTTGTCTATTCCATATTTGGCTTAAGGAACTTTATCTGTGCTCATTTCAATCTCTGGTTTTATCTGCACCCCAACTCACCTTTCCCCTTAAGCAAGCATAAGTTGGTTTTCTAAATTTGAGACCCTGTTCTGTTCTGTAATTCAGTTCCTGTGTAGCCAAGTTTACATTCCGTGTATTACTGATATCTTATGTTGTTTCTTTTTCTGTGTGACTTATTTCAGTTAGAATCATCATACCTGAATCCACTCATTGTGCTGCTAAGGGCCTGATGACATAGATTTCATTGCTGAGTGATATTGCTTTGTAAGTAAATACCACAACTTCTTTATCCATTTTTCACTTTCTGCGATGTTGAACTTGTACTGTAAACGAGGTTCTTGCAAACAGAGCCGTTCCATACTTTCGGGTGGCTGTGTCTTTTTGATTTTAATTTCCCTAAGCTATAGGACCATAAGTTGAAGTGCCCTGTGCTCTGTTGCTTTGTTTTTTAGATGTTTCAGGAAACACCATAGACTTCTCCCGAGTGTCTGTTGGCAATTTACATCCCGCCCATCAGCATAACAAGGCTCCCAGTTCTCCATGGCCTGTCCTGCCTTTCTGGATTTTACACTTTTTTCAGATGGCCCTTTTGACCGGGGTGAAGTGAGACTTCATTGTAGTGCAGATTTCCTTTGCAAGCTTGCTTGGTTGGCCAAAAAGGGCGTATGCGTTTTTTCCTGAATATATTCAGGAAAAAACGCATACGCACTTTTTGGCCAAGTGCATCATTGTGGACGTTCTGCCTCTTTTCCTATGCTTTCAATGCAATTCCAGTCTACCTCCTGAAATCGGTTTCCTGTAATTCTGCCCCGCTTTCAAGTCCTCTTGGCAGCCTTACTTCAGTATATTTTTGGACGATAGCTGTCATTTATAACTCTGCAGGTTTGTGAATTACAGTGCCCCTGAGCTCCTTTCTTCAACTCGCTTTCTTTTGAGCTGGCCGCAACACCGCAGGATGGCTTCAGGCCCTAATCTGGTTCCGGCACGGCACGCTGAGCCTTTGGTTATTTCCTCTTCCTGGTGGGAAATGAGAGTTAAATTTGCCCGTCCAGACACCTCCAGCTAGTCTCTCATTGGTTCTCCCTATTCCTGTTCATCTTCCGCAGAAATTGCAAACTGGGCCAAACAGGAGGTTACAGGCGCTGACTCTCCAAGTGGGGAGAGTGCTAGTAAAGCGTCTGGAATGTTGCACCCGAGTACCAGGGTACGAAAACTGAGACATATTTGAACACGTCTCCTGTTCACACGGTTGATCATACTCTGGGTTCCACATGCATGTTTTAGCTGAAGGAAGAATACCTTAAAACTGGGCAGTTGAAACCCGTGGAATGGGTACCATGCAATATGACTTCAAAGGGTCTTCATTTGCTCACCGATCCTCTCCAATCCTATCACTGCTGCGTTTATGCCCCTGTACACACGCTTGATTCTCTTTTGGAGACATAGCAATCCATAGGTTTTAAGATACTTACTAGTCAGGTACATTCTTAGGCGTTTAATATGGGGTGTTGAGTCCATTTCATTGAGCAAGGTGTAGCTCTTGTCTATTCCGTATTTGGCTTAAGGAATTTTATCTGTGCTAATTTCAATCTCTGGTTTTATGCAGCACCCCAACTCACCTTTCCCCTTAAGCAAGCATAAGTTGGTTTTCTAAATTTGAGACCCTGTTCTGTTCTGTAATTCAGTTGCTGTGTAGCCAAGTTTACATTCCGTGTATTACTGATATCTTATGATGTTTCTTTTTCTGTGTGACTTATTTCAGTTAGAATCATCATACCTGAATCCACTCATTGTGCTGCTAAGGGCCTGATGACATAGATTTCATTGCTGAGTGATATTGCTTTGTAAGTAAATACCACAACTTCTTTATCCATTTTTCACTTTCTGCGATGTTGAACTTGTACGGTAAACGAGGTTCTTGTAAACAGAGGCGTCCCAAACTTTGGGGTGGCTGTGTCTTTTTGATTTTAATTTCCCTAAGCTATAGGACCATAAGTGGAAGTGCCCTAGGCTCTATTGCTTTGTTTTTTAGATGTTTCAGGAAACACCATACACTTCTCCCCAGTGTCTGTTGGCAATTTACATCCCGCCCATCAGCATAACAAGGCTCCCAGTTCTCCATGGCCTGTCCTGCCTTTCTGGATTTTACACTTTTTTCAGATGGCCCTTTTGACCGGGGGAAGTGAGAGTTCATTGTAGTGCAGATTTCCTTTGCAAGCTTGCTTGGTTGGCCAAAAAGGGCGTATGCGTTTTTTCCTGAATATATTTAGGAAAAAACGCATACGCCCTTTTTGGCCAAATGCATCATTGTGGACGCTCTGCCTCTTTTCCTATGCTTTCAATGCAATTCCAGTCTACCTCCTGAAATCGGTTTCCTGCAATTCTGCCCCACTTTCAAGTCCTCTTGGCAGCCTTACTTCAGTATATTTTTGGATGATAGCTGTCATTTATAACTCTGCAGGTTTGTGAATTACAGTACCCCTGAGCTCCTTTCTTCAACTCGCTTTCTTTTGATCTGGCCGCAACACCGCAGGATGGCTTCAGGTCCTAATCTGGTCCTAATCTGGTGATATTGAACTTGTATGGTAAATGAGGTTCCTGTAAACAGAGGCGTCCCAAACTTTGGGGTGGCTGTGTCTTTTTGATTTTAATTTCCCTAAGCTATAGGACCATAAGTGGAAGTGCCCTAGGCTCTATTGCTTTGTTTTTTAGATGTTTCAGGAAACACCATACACTTCTCCCGAGTGTCTGTTGGCAATTTACATCCCGCCCATCAGCATAACAAGGCTCCCAGTGTCCATGGCCTGTCCTGCCTTTCTGGATTTTACACTTTTTTCAGATGGCCCTTTTGACCGGGGGGAAGTGAGACTTCATTGTAGAGCAGATTTCCTTTGCAAGCTTGCTTTGTTGGCCAAAAAGGGCGTATGCGTTTTTTCCTGAATATATTCAGGAAAAAACGCATACGCCCTTTTTGGACAAGTGCATCATTGTGGACGTTCTGCCTCTTTTCCTATGCTTTCAATGCAATTCCAGTCTACCTCCTGAAATCGGTTTCCGGCAATTCTGCCCCGCTTTCAAGTCCTCTTGGCAGCCTTACTTCAGTATATTTTTGGACGATAGCTGTCATTTATAACTCTGCAGGTTTGTGAATTACAGTGCCCCTGAGCTCCTTTCTTCAACTCGCTTTCTTTTGAGCTGGCCGCAACACCGCAGGATGGCTTCAGGTCCTAATCTGGTTCCGGCACGGCACGCTGAGCCTTTGGTTATTTCCTCTTCCTGGTGGGAAATGAGAGTTAAATTTGCCCGTCCAGACACCTCCAGCTAGTCTCTCATTGGTTCTCCCTATTCCTGTTCATCTTCCGCAGAAATTGCAAACTGGGCCAAACAGGAGGTTAAAGGGACTGACTCTCCAAGTGGGGAGAGTGTTAGTAAAGCGTCTGGAATGTTGCACCCGAGTACCAGGGGAGGAAAACTGAGACATATTTGAACACGTCTCCCATTTACATGGTTGATCATACTCTGGGTTCCACATGCATGTTTTAGCTGAAGAAAGAATACCTTAAACCTGGGTAGTTGAAACCCGTGGAATGGGTACCATGCAATATGACTTCAAAGGGTCTTCATTTGCTCACCGAATCTCTCCAATCCTATCACTGCTGCGTTTATGCCCCTGTACACATGCTTGATTCTCTTTCGGAGACATAGCAATCCACAGGTTTTAAGATACTTACTAGTCAGGTACATTCTTAGGCGTTTAATATGGGGTGTTGAGTACTTTTCGTTGAGCAAGGAGTAGCTCTTGTCTATTCTATATTTGGCTTAAGGAACTTTATATGTGCTCATTTCAATCTCTGGTTTTATGCAGCACCCCAACTCACCTTTCCCCTTAAGCAAGCATAAGTTGGTTTTCTAAATTTGAGACCCTATTCTGTTCTGTAATTCAGTTCCTGTGTACCCAAGTTTACATTCCGTGTATTACTGATATCTTATGATGTTTCTTTTTCTGTGTGACTTATTTCAGTTAGAATCATCGTACCTGAATCCACTCATTATGCTGCTACGGGCCTGATGACATAGATTTCATTGCTGAGTGATACTGCATTGTACGTAAGTACCACATGTTCTTTATCCATTTTTCACTTTCCGTGATACTGAACTTGTACGGTAAACGAGGTTCTTGTAAACAGAGGCGTCCCAAACATTGGGGTGGCTGTGTCTTTTTGATTTTAATTTCCCTAAGCTATAGGACCATAAGTGGAAGTGCCCTAGGCTCTGTTGCTTTGTTTCTTAAATGTTTCCGGAAACACCATACACTTCTCCCGAGTGTCTGTTGGCAATTTACATCCCGCCCATCAGCATACCAAGGCTCCCAGTTCTCCATGGCCTGTCCTGCCTTTCTGGATTTTACACTTTTTTCAGATGGCCCTTTTGACCGGGGGGAAGTGAGACTTCATTGTAGTGCAGATTTCCTTTGCAAGCTTGCTTGGTTGGCCAAAAAGGGCGTATGCGTTTTTTCCTGAATATATTCAGGAAAAAACGCATACGCCCTTTTTGGCCAAGTGCATCATTGTGGACGTTCTGCCTCTTTTCCTATGCTTTCAATGCAATTCCAGTCTACCTCCTGAAATCAGTTTCCTGCAATTCTGCCCCGCTTTCAAGTCCTCTTGGCAGCCTTACTTCAGTATATTTTTGGACGATAGCTGTCATTTATAACTCTGCAGGTTTGTGAATTACAGTGCCCCTGAGCTCCTTTCTTCAACTCGCTTTCTTGTGCCCTGTCTGCAACACTGCAGGATGGCTTCAGGCGCTAATATGGTTCCGGCACGGCACGCTGAGTCTTTGGTTATTTCCTCTTCCTGGTGGGAAATGAGAGTTAAATTTGCCCGTCCAGACACCTCCAGCTAGTCTCTCATTGGTTCTCCCTATTCCTGTTCATCTTCCGCAGAAATTGCAAACTGGGCCAAACAGGAGGTTAAAGGCGCTGACTCTCCAAGTGGGGAGAGTGTTAGTAAAGCATCTGGAATGTTGCACCCGAGTACCAGGGGAGGAAAACTGAGACATATTTGAACACGTCTCCCGTTCACACGGTTGATCATACTCTGGGTTCCACATGCATGTTTTAGCTGAAGGAAGAATATCTTAAACCTGGGTAGTTGAAACCCGTGGAATGGGTACCATGCAATATGACTTCAAAGGGTCTTCATTTGCTCACCGATCCTCTCCAATCCTATCACTGCTGCGTTTATGCCCCTGTACACACACTTGATTCTCTTTTGGAGACATAGCAATCCATAGGTTTTAAGATACTTACTAGTCAGGTACATTCTTAGGCGTTTAATATGGGGTGTTGAGTCCATTTCGTTGAGCAAGGAGTAGCTCTTGTCTATTCCATATTTGGCTTAAGGAACTTTATCTGTGCTCATTTCAATCTCTGGTTTTATGCAGCAACCCAACTCACCTTTAACCTTAAGCAAGCATAAGTTGGTTTTCTAAATTTGAGACCCTGTTCCGTTTTGGAATTCAGTTCCTGTGTAGCCAAGATTACATTCCGTGTGTTAGTGATATCTTATGATGTTTCTTTTTCTCTGTGACTTATTTCAGTTAGAATCATCGTACCTGAATCCACTTAATATGCTGCTACGGGCCTGATGACATAGATTTCATTGCTGAGTGATACTGCATTGTACGTAAGTACCACAAGTTCTTTATCCATTTTTCACTTTCTGTGATATTGAACTTGTACGGTAAACGAGGTTCTTGTAAACAGAGGCGTCCCAAACTTTGGGGTGGCTGTGTCTTTTTGATTTTAATTTCCCTAAGCTATAGGACCATAAGTGGAAGTGCCCTAGGCTCTGTTGCTTTGTTTTTTAGATGTTTCAGGAAACACCATACACTTCTCCCGAGTGTCTGTTGGCAATTTACATCCCACCCATCAGCATAACAGGGCTCCCAGTTCTCCATGGCCTGTCCTGCCTTTCTGGATTTTACACTTTTTTCAGATGGTCCTTTTGACCGGGGGGAAGTGAGACTTCATTGTAGTGCAGATTTCCTTTGCAAGCTTGCTTGGTTGGCCAAAAAGGGCGTATGCGCTTTCTCCTGAATATATTCAGGAAAAAACGCATACGCCCTTTTTGGCCAAGTGCATCATTGTGGACGTTCTGCCTCTTTTCCCAGGCTTTCAATGCAATTCCAGTCTACCTCCTGAAATCGGTTTCCTGCAATTCTGCCCCGCTTTCAAGTCCTCTTGGCAGCCTTACTTCAGTATATTTTTGGACGATAGCTGTCATTTATAACTCTGCATGTTTGTGAATTACAGTGCCCCTGAGCTCCTTTCTTCAACTCGCTTTCTTGTGACCTGGCCGCAAAACCATAGGATGGCTTCAGGCCCTAATCTGGTTCCGGCACGGCACGCTGAGCCTTTGCTTAATTCCTCTTCCTGCTGGGAAATGAGAGTTAAATTTGCCCATCCAGACACCTCCAGCTACTCTCTCATTGGTTCTCGCTATTCCTGTTCATCTTCCGCAGAAATTGCAAACTGGGCCAAACAGGAGGTTAAAGGGACTGACTCTCCAAGTCGGGAGAGTGTTAGTAAAACATCTGGAATGTTGCACCCGAGTACCAGGGTATGAAAACTGAGACATATTTGATCACATCTCGCGATCACATGGTTGACAATACTCTAGGTACCACATGCATGTTTTAGCTGAAGGAAGAATACCTTAAACCTGGGTAGTTGAAACCCGTGGAATGGGTACCATGCAATATGACTTCAAAGGGTCTTCATTTGCTCACCGAACCTCTCCAATCCTATCACTGCTGCGTTTATGCCCCTGTACACACGCTTGATTCTCTTTCGGAGACATAGCAATCCATAGGTTTTAAGATACTTACTAGTCAGGTACATTCTTAGGCGTTTAATATGCGGTGTTGAGTCCATTTCGTTGAGCAAGGAGTAGCTCTTGTCTATTCCATATTTGGCTTAAGGAACTTTATCTGTGCTCATTTCAATCTCTGGTTTTATGCAACACCCCAACTCACCTTTCCCCTTAAGCAAGCATAAGTTGGTTTTCTAAATTTGAGACCCTGTTCTGTTCTGTAATTCAGTTCCTGTGTAGCCAAGTTTACATTCCGTGTATTACTGATATCTTATGATGTTTCTTTTTCTGTGTGACTGATTTCAGTTAGAATCATCATACCTGAATCCACTCATTGTGCTGCTACGGGCCTGATGACATAGATTTCATTGCTGAGTGATATTGCTTTGTATGTAAATACCACAACTTCTTTATCCATTTTTCACTTTCTCCGATGTTGAACTTGTACTGTAAACGAGGTTCTTGTAAACAGAGCCATTCCAAACTTTGGGGTGGCTGTGTCTTTTTTATTTTAATTTCCCTAATCTATAGGACCATACGTGGAAGTGCCCTAGGCTCTGTTGCTTTGTTTTTTAGATGTTTCAGGAAACACCATACACTTCTCCCGAGTGTCTGTTGGCAATTTACATCCCGCCCATCATCATAACAAGGCTCCCAGTTCTCCATGGCCTGTCCTGCCTTTCTGGATTTTACACTTTTTTCAGATGGCCCTTTTGACCGGGGGGAAGTGAGACTTCATTGTAGGGCAGATTTCTTTTGCAAGTTTGCTTGGTTGGCCAAAAAGGGCGTATGCGTTTTTCCTGAATATATTCAGGAAAAAACGCATACGCACTTTTTGGCCAAGTGCATCATTGTGGACGTTCTGCCACTTTTCCTATGCTTTCAATGCAATTCCAGTCTACCTCCTGAAATCGGTTTCCTGCAATTCTGCCCCGCTTTCAAGTCCTCTTGGCAGCCTTACTTCAGTATATTTTTGGACGATAGCTGTCATTTATAACTCTGCAGGTTTGTGAATTACAGTGCCCCTGAGCTCCTTTCTTCAACTCGCTTTCTTGTGAGCTGGCCGCAACACCGCAGGATGGCTTCAGGCCCTAATCTGGTTCCGGCACGGCACACTGAGCCTTTGGTTATTTCCTCTTCCTGGTGGGAAATGAGAGTTAAATTTGCCCGTCCAGACACCTCCAGCTAGTCTCTCATTGGTTCTCCCTATTCTTGTTCATCTTCCGCAGAAATTGCAAACTGGGCCAAACAGGAGGTTAAAGGCGCTGACTCTCCAAGTGGGGAGAGAGTTAGTAAAGCATCTGGAATGTTGCACCCGAGTACCAGGGGAGGAAAACTGAGACATATTTGAACACGTCTCCCGTTCACACGGTTGATCATACTCTGGGTTCCACATGCATGTTTTAGCTGAAGGAAGAATACTTTAAACCTGGAGAGTTGAGACCCGTGTAATGGGTACCATGCAATATGACTTCAAAGGGTCTTCATTTGCTCACCGAACCTCTCCAATCCTATCACTGCTGCGTTTATGCCCCTGTACACACGCTTGATTCTCTTTTGGAGACATAGCAATCCATAGGATTTAAGATACTTACTAGTCAGGTACATTCCTAGGCGTTTAATAAGGGGGGGTTGAGTCCATTTCGTTGAGCAAGGAGTAGCTCTTGTCTATTCCATATTTGGCTTAAGGAACTTTATCTGTGCTCATTTCAATCTCTGGTTTTATGCAGCACCCCAACTCACCTTTCCCCTTAAGCAAGCATAAGTTGCTTTTCTAAATTTGAGACCCTGTTCTGTTTTGGAATTCAGTTCCTGTGTAGCCAAGTTTACATTCCGTGTATTAGTGATATCTTATGATATTTCTTTTTCTGTGTGACTTATTTCAGTTAGAATCACCATACCCTATCCACTGATTGTGATGCTACGGGCCTGGTGACATAGATTTCATTGCTGAGTGATATTGCATTGTACGTGAGTACCACAACTTCTTTATCCATTTTTCACTTTCTGTGATATTGAACTTGTACTGTATACGAGGTTGTTGTAAACAGAGGCGTCCCAAACTTTGGGGTGGCTGTGTCTTTTTGATTTTAATTTCCCTAAGCTATAGGACCATAAGTGGAAGTGCCCTAGGCTCTGTTGCTTTGTTTTTTAGATGTTTCAGGAAACACCATACACTTCTCCCGAGTGTCTGTTGGCAATTTACATCCCGCCCATCAGCATAACAAGGCTCCCAGTTCTCCATGGCCTGTCCTGCCTTTCTGGATCTTACACGTTTTTCAGATGGCCCTTTTGACCGGGGGGAAGTGAGACTTCATTGTAGTGCAGATTTCCTTTGCAAGCTTGCTTGGTTGGCCAAAAAGGGCGTATGCGTTTTTTCCTGAATATATTCAGGAAAAAACGCATACGCCCTTTTTGGCCAAGTGCATCATTGTGGACGTTCTGCCTCTTTTCCTATGCTTTCAATGCAATTGCAGTCTACCTCCTGAAATCGGTTTCCGGCAATTCTGCCCCGCTTTCAAGTCCTCTTGGCAGCCTTACTTCAGTATATTTTTGGACGATAGCTGTCATTTATAACTCTGCAGGTTTGTGAATTACAGTGCCCCTGAGCTCCTTTCTTCAACTCGCTTTCTTGTGAGCTGGCCGCAACACCGCAGGATGGCTTCAGGCCCTAATCTGGTTCCGGCACGGCACGCTGAGCCTTTGGTTATTTCCTCTTCCTGGTGGGAAATGAGAGTTAAATTTGCCCGTCCAGACACCTCCAGCTAGTCTCTCATTGGTTCTCGCTATTCCTGTTCATCTTCCGCAGAAATTGCAAACTGGGCCAAACAGGAGGTTAAAGGGACTGACTCTCCAAGTGGGGAGAGTGTTAGTAAAGCGTCTGGAATGTTGCACCCGAGTACCAGGGGAGGAAAACTGAGACATATTTGAACACGTCTCCCATTCACACGGTTGATCATACTCTGGGTTCCTCATGCATGTTTTAGCTGAAGGAAGAATACCTTAAACCTGGAGAGTTGAGACCCGTGGTATGGGTAACATGCAATATGACTTCAAAGGGTCTTCATTTGCTCACCGAACCTCTCCAATCCTATCACTGCTGCGTTTATGACCCTGTACACACGCTTGATTCTCTTTTGGAGACATAGCAATCCATAGGGTTTAAGATACTTACTAGTCAGGTACATTCTTAGGCGTTTAATATGGGGTGTTGAGTCCATTTCGTTGAGCAAGGAGTAGCTCTTGTCTATTCCATATTTGGCTTAAGGAACTTTATCTGTGCTCATTTCAATCTCTGGTTTTATGCAGCAACCCAACTCACCTTTCCCCTTAAGGAAGCATAAGTTGCTTTTCTAAATTTGAGACCCTGTTCTGTTCTGTAATTCAGTTCCTGTGTAGCCAAGTTTACATTCCGTGTATTACTGATATCTTATGATGTTTCTTTTTCTGTGTGACTTATTTCAGTTAGAATCATCGTACCTGAATTCACTCATTGTGCCGCTAAGGGCTTGATGACATAGATTTCATTGCTAAGTGATATTGCTTTGTAAGTAAATACCACAACTTCTTTATCCATTTTTCACTTTCTGCGATGTTGAACTTGTACTGTAAACGAGGTTCTTGTAAACAGATGCGTCCCAAACTTTGGGGTGGCTGTGTCTTTTTGATTTTAATTTCCCTAAGCTATAGGACCATAAGTGGAAGTGCCCTAGGCTCTTTTGCTTTGTTTTTTAGATGTTTCAGGAAACACCATACACTTCTCCAGAGTGGCTGTTGGCAATTTACATCCCGCCCATCAGCATAACAAGGCTCCCAGTTCTCCATGGCCTGTCCTGCCTTTCTGGATTTTACACTTTTTTCAGATGGCCCTTTTGACCGGGGGGAAGTGAGACTTCATTGTAGTGCAGATTTCCTTTGCAAGCTTGCTTGGTTGGCCAAAAAGGGCGTATGCGTTTTTTCCTGAATATATTCAGGAAAAAACGCATACGCCCTTTTTGGCCAAGTGCATCATTGTCGAGTTTCTGACTCTCTTCATATGTTTTCAATGCAATTCCAGTCTACCTCCTGAAATTGGTTTCCTGCAATTCTGCCTTGCTTTCAATGTCTCTTCATAGCATTACCTCAATATATTTTTTGAAAATAGTTGGCCTTTATAACTCTGCAGGTTTTTGAATTGCAGTGGCCCTTAGCCCCATTTTTCAGCTCTTATTTTTGTCGTCTTGCCCCATAACCACAGGATTCCTTGAAGCCCTATTTTTCTTCTGGGGCATCTTGCTGTGCCTTTGGTTAATTCTTCTTACTGATGTGACATTAGAGTGACATGTGCCCATTGAAACCGCTACAGCTAGTTTCTCACTGGTTCCCCCTATTCCCATTCATCCTCTGCACTAACTGCAGACTGTGCGATACCAGAACTTAAAGGCATTGACTCCATGTGGGGATGTTGTTAGTAAAGCGGCTGGAATGTCGATCCGGAGCCCCAGGAGAGGAAAAATGAGGTGCGTTTTAGAAACCTTTCCCGATCATATGGTATACCAGTCGCTGGGTTTCCCAAGCATGGTTTAGCTCTAGGAAGATTCCCTTCAACCTGGAGTGTTGGGACCCTTGGACTGAGTAGCATGAAGTATTGCATTAAACTTTCGGCAGTTGCTCACCAAAGCTCACCAATCCTCTCAGCCCCAAGTGTCCAGCCTTATGTCTTATCCAGCTGTGGGTTTATATGTGGTCAATCCAGGTTGCATCACAGCCCCTGAGCGAATTTTGTAAGAATTTTTCTCTCTTTCATTGTTTCAGCGTTTTGTTTTTAAAATTTATTTCTATAATGGGGTTTAGCTCATTTTCACTGCTGTGTTTGTGTCGCTCTGCACACACTTGATTCCCTTATGGAGATATATCAATACATGGGTTTTAAGATTCTTATTACTCAGATATATTTCTCTGCGGTGTATAGGGTGTGTTGAGGCCAGTTCATTGAGCAAGGTGTAGATCTTGTCTAATACCTATTTGGTTTATTGAACGGTATCTGTGCTAATTTCAAACTCTGGTTTTATGCATCACCCCACCTCTCCTTTCCCCTTAAGCTGACATAAGTGTGTTTTCTAAATGTGAGACACTGTTCTGTTCTGTAATTCATTTCTTGTGCAGCCATATTTACCCTCCCTCTATAGGTGATATCTTATGATATGTTTCTTTTTCTGTTTGACTTATTTCAAGTAGTATTATCGGACCTAAATCCACTCTTTATCCTTCTACTAGCCTTATTACATTGATTTCATGGTGAAGAGATATTCCATTGTACATAAGTACCACATCTTCTTTATCCATTGTTCTCTTTCCTGGGATATTTAAGGTGTACTGAAGTTGAGGTTCTTGTAAACAGAGTAGCCCTAAACTGTGGTGTGCTTGTGTCTTGTTGATTTTTAGACTTCCCTAGATATACTCCCATGATTGGAAGTGTCCTATGCTCTGTAGCTCTGTTTTTTAGATGATTTAGGAACCACCATACACTTCTCCAGAGTGGCTCTCGGCAGTTCACACACTGCCCATCAGCGTATAAAGGCTCCCTGTTCTCCATGGCCTGTCCTGCATTTCTGGTTTTTACAATTTTTTAGGATGGCCCTTTTGACCGGTGGGAAGTGAGACTTCTTTGTTGTGCACATTTGCATTGCTTGCTTGCTTCGTTGCCCATAAAGTGCGTATGCGTTTTTTCCTGGATATAATCAGGAAAAAACGCATACGCCCTTTTGAGCCAACTGCATCATTGTCGAAATTCTGCCGCTTTTCATGTGCGTTAAAGACGAGTCCAATCTATCTCTTGAAATCTGTTTCTTGCAATTCTGTCTTGCATTCAGATCCTCTTCTTTGCCTTACCTCAACATATTTTTGGACGTTAGTTTTCATTTATAACTCTGCAGGTTTGTGAATTGCAGTGACCCTGAGCTCCATTTTTTAAGTTGCTCTTTTGTGAGCTGGCCTCAAACCCGCAGGATTGCTTCAGGCCCTATTTTGGCTCCGGCGAGGCAGGCTGAGCCTTTCTTTAATTCTTATTCTTAATGGGAAATTAGAGTGATATGTGCCCGTCCAAACCCCTACAACTCTTCTCTCATTGGTTCCCCCTCTTCCCGTTCATCCTCCTCACAATTTGCAAAATGTGTGAAACAGAAGTTTAAATGTGCTGATTCTCCAAGTGGGGAGATTCTAAGTAACGTGGCTGGAATGGTGAACAGGAGCACCAGGAGAGGATAAATGAGGTGCATTTTAGACACATCTCCCGATCACATGGTGTACAGTCCTCTGGGTTTTCCATGCATGTTTTAGCTGTAGGAAGATCCCTTGAACCTGCAGATTTGGGACCCATTGAATGGGTACCAGGTAGTATTACTTTAAAGGGTGTGCATTTCCTCACCCAACCTCACATTTCTCTTAGCGCAAACAGTTTCCAGCCTTATGTCTCATCCTGCTGTGGGTCTAGATGTGTTCAATCCATGTTGCATCACCGTCCCTGAGGAAAAGTTGTAAGAGGTTTTCTCTGTCTCTCTGTCGTTTATTTTTTTCAATTTATTACTATATTGGTTACAGCTGATTTTCAAAGCTCTGTTTCTTGCTGCTGTACATCCACTTGATTCACGTACAGAGAGACATCAATAAATTCTTTTTCAGATTCTTACCAGTCGTATATATTCTTTTCCGGTGACTTGAGTGTGCTGAGTGCAGTTCTTTTAGCTACCGTGTAGGCCTTGTTGATTATCAGTTTGGTATTTGGAATGGTATCTTTGCTAATTTCAACCTCCTGGATGATGCCTCACCCCTCCCCACCTTTCCCGTTTAGCAGCCTTATGCGTGTTTTCTACATATTTGACTATGTTTTTGTTTTGTAATTTATTTCATGTGTAGCCATTTTGGATTCCACCTTTAAGTGATATCTTATGATATGTGTCTTTTTCTTTTTGAATTCTGTCACTTAGAATGATCATACGTAACTCCTCCGGAGTTGTTACAACTGGCCATATTTCATTGATTTCCAGGCTGAATAATATTCCACTCTACCTAAGTACCACATCTCTATCCATTTTTTCCCTCCAGAGACATTTAAGTTATATCCTAGTCGAGGATCTTTTAAACAGAGAGGGGGTAAACATTGGGGTGCCTGTGTCCTCTCGATTTTTGTTTTTCCCAAGATATACGCCCATGAGTGCAAGTGCCCTATGCTCTGTAGCTCATTTTTTAGATGCTTTAGTAAACACAATACACTTCTCCAGAATGGCCGTTGGCAATATACATTTCCACTATAAGTCTCACAGGGCTCCCTCTTCTCGTTGCCCTGTCCTGCATTTCTGTTGTTTACGCTTTATGAGGATGGCTCTTCTGACTGATGCGAAGTGATATCTTTTGTAGTATTGACTTCCAGTGCCCCCCTGTTTGGTTGGCTAAAAAAGTGTATGCCCTTTTCTTGAATATATACAGAAAAAAACGCATACACCCTTTTTGGCCAACTGCAATGTTGGCAATGTTCAGCTCCTTTTCTTGTGCTTAATGGCGAGTCCTTTCTACCTCCTCAAATCCCTTTCCTGCCATTCTCCCTTGCTTACAAGTCCTTTTCTCTGACTTTCCTCAAGACATTTTTCAGTGATGGATATTTTCAACTCTGCAGTTTTGTGAATTTTACTGCCCCTGAGTTCCATTGTTCAACTTGTGTTTATGGGAACTGGCCACAAAGCAGCGGGATTTCCTCAAGCCCTATACTGTTTCCATGGGCAACCCTAGCCTTTGGTCAATTCGTCTTCCTGATTGGAAATTAGAGTGACATGTGCCTGTCTGAACACCTAGGACCTGTCTCTCATTGTTCCTCATCCTTCCGCTTCATCCTCTGGACAAATTCCAAACTGTACGCAACAGGATGTTGACAGTGCTGACATCTCCAAGTGGGGAGACTGTTAGTAAAGACGCTGGAGGGGTGAACCCGAGCACCAGGAGATGAGGAGATGAGATGCCTTTTCCAAACTCTTCCCGATCAGACGGTATACCATCCTCTGGGTGTGACAGACCTGTTTTAGCAGTAGGAAGAGTCCCATTCATGTAAGGAGAACACCAGGGCTTTTTCAAAATCAGTGTCTCCCCGAAACCCAAACTGGGGAAGTTTTTAAGCTACGGCTACACATATGTTCATTAAGGGCCTTGGGAAGTAGGCAGAGTCCAAACTTTAGATGATTGAAGTCTTCAGGGTCAGAAGCACTCACCACCAGCTTCGCTTAGGCTACACTTTAACTGTCATTGATAGATGATGTCAATAAAAATATCTATTCTTTTTCAGATTATTTCCCCTTATAGGTTATTGCAAAATGTTGAGTGTAGTTCCCTGTGCTATACAGTAGTTCCTTGTTGATGATCTATTTTATACATAGCAGTGTGTATGTGTTAATTCCAAACTGTTAATTTATCCCTCCTCCCACCTTTCCCCTTTGGTAATAATAAATTATAAGATTTTATACTTCTCAGAAATGGGGGAGCTGAAAGAGAGGTATCATTTTCAATGGAAAAGCATTTAAAACAAGATTGAAGGTTTAACCAAGATTATTAGATGTACATCCTTGGAAAGAAATCACTTCGTTTCTCTAATATTGACCTGACAAATAAGACAAACCTTTTCACTGAACTTGCTTATAATAAAGTGATGGAAATATCAAATGGAAGTGTTAGAAACATCTTATTTTACCCGAGCCTTATACACTGTTCTATGTTAACTACAGTTTGGCTCACACATCTGTTCATTGAGGTTACAATAGTCTCAATTTCTGTTACTGATCCTCCAGAGTGGACCCCAACAAGTGTCCCCCTGCCCAGTGTCATTGGGGCCAACAGATCGAGACTGAGTTTGGTTCACAAGCAAAGGAAACTTTATATTTTGATCAGAGAATGGAGAGGTGAGAGCATGCACTACCCCGTGGGCTGTGGGCTGGGCTGTTGTGTAGAGATCCTGTCAGAGTCAGTGGGAGGGAGGGGAGGCGGCAGAGCTCTCGAGGGCCGGGTTGGCTGTAGCTCAGGCTCTATATTGTGGAGTCTGCACTGGGCCCCAGGAGCTGAGGTGTCGACCCAGCCATTCTGCACTAGGAAATCTGGTCTGAAGTGCCGGGTGTGGAACCTCTGCATGCGGGACCCTAGGAGCACGTGAAATTAGACAAAGCACAAAGGATAAAAAAGGTTAGACTTGACTTTATTGCCCAGATTCTATTTTTATCTCCCAGGGATTTTTAATGGGCTTTGCTGGGGACAAACCCCTCCTCTGCCTTTTGTCCCGTTCCTCATTCTTGGAGTGCTGAGGGTGCAGACCCTTCTTCTGTAACTGCTGAGTGCTGAGTTGGGAGCCCTCATACCCTGGGGCGAGGGTCAGAGCTTCTCCCCAGCAGCCTCCCGGTGACGTTGATTGTCCCCAGGACCCCTGCCTCCCTGCTCGTCCACCTGAGCACCAGCATTGGAAGTGTTATAGATTCTAATGACCTTTAAGAGTCCAGGAAAGAGATGTGCAGAGACGCTGTGGGGGCCGGTTTCACCCCACCCCACATTTGTTCGGCCACCTTAGGCTGACCGTTTCTGCCAGCCTAGATGTTCTGACCAGTAGTCTGCGCTTTCTTCAATTAGGCCCCTGAATTAACGTACAAACAGCACCAGGTGTCAGAGCCCTGTCCGCTCAACTCCCAGACAGTCCAGGGTCAGTGGTGATCAAGGACCATGATGGCCACTGAGTCAACAGCCTTTTGAAGTAAACAGGAGTCCAGCCGGTCTTATTGGCCACCATCATCACGGTGTCTGTAGGCTTTTCTATGGTGACAGTGTGATATACGGTTCCCCCGCCAAGATTATTAGCTCCCCTCTGGGTGCAGTAAGTCCTGCAAGCAGTAGTCTACTCTTTTGGGACACACTCTTGTTGTTTTATGAGAGAAACTCTAGGTCAAGTGATGTTCACACGAGTCGTCATGGTGCCCTGTTGCCCCTGGTTATCTCTCTGGATGTTGGAGTTGGAGGGCCTCCTCACTCAAGGTCGGTGTGCCCACGGAGCGAACCCTGCAACTTCAGGGCATGGTTGGTGGTTAGGATCACTACGTGGGGTCCTTTTCCCTTAGGAGGGAGGTGGCCTTCTGGGCTGCTGATTTCCAGGTTTTTAGATACCGCCAGTATCTTGGCCAGATGTGGCAGTGGGCCAAGCCCCTTGGTGACCGTAGTTTATCCTACCTGGATGGCATTCTTGCATTGTTCCATTTCAAGTGGTCCCAGTTTTTGCACGAATTCTCCAATGGCGATTCACCTTTCACCGGGAATGTAAAGGTCAAAGGGTTTAGCTAAATTAGGGAGTTCCAGGGCAAGGGTCTGAATTGACTGCTCTTTCCATTCTTGAAAGGCCACTTCTGGATTCTATTCAAAAGGATCATCATCTTTTCCTTTCAGTGTTTCATATAGAGGCCCAGCTAGTAGACTGTAGTTAGGGATCCAGAAGCAGCAAACCCTGGCCTCCCCAGGAACCCCTAAGCTGTCTTCTAGTTTTAGAAAGGGGTAAGGCTGAAAATGGTTTCTTCCCTTTCCTGGGATGGGCTTCTCTGACCTTCTGTGAGAATGAAGCCCAGGCAGGTCACCGCAGTCTGTGATATTTGAGCTTTTTCTTGGACAACTTCTATCCTTTATTGGCTTGGTAGTTCAGAGGCCTCCTTAGTAGGGCTGGCGATCAGAATGTCGTCTGCATATTGAAGGAGGGTTTCCTTTTCCAGAGGTAGAACTTTTAGGTCTTTAGCTAAGCTTTCCCCAAAGATGGTGTGGGAATTTTTGCACCCTTGGGGCCAGACGGCCCGAAAGTATTGTTTTAGTTGTATGTTGAGTCCTGCCACTCACAAGCCAAAATTTCTTGTGACTCTGGGACTAATGGAATACAAAAGAAGGCATCATTGAAGACTAATACAGAATACCATGTCCTGGTGGTTGGTAGAATGACCAGCAGGGTGTAGGAATTAGGAGCAACTGGAGGTATTTCCTCGGTGGCTTCACTGACTGTCCTGACATCCTTTACCAGGTCCCCAGCAGCCCATGGGGCTCTCGTGGTCAGACCAATCCCAGAATATGGAGCTCACCTGGGCAGGTACCCCACCCCCACCCCAGCCCACGGGGCTCTCGTGGTCAGGCCCCTCCCAGGATACAGAGCTACCCTTGCAGGTACCGTGGCAGGGCTGGGCACACAGGAACCGTGCACATAGCCCTCATTGCAGAGCACCCCCAGCTCACCTGTCGCTCAGAGCTGACACAGAGCACCTCAGAGCAGGACTTGAACTAACAAACAGCAGCTGCGACAGGTCTGTGACCCTGGGCATCACTCCGTGAGGCCTCCCTCCACCTGGTCTTCCAGAGACTTCCACTGCACCCGGGGCACCAGGCCTCTGTCTCCAACCACCACCCACCCCTCCTCTCCCTGACTCCTGGGTTCCTCTCATTAGGAGAGGGTTTTCTTGAAGTTGTCTCCCACTCATGGGCCAGATAAAATGATTAGAAAACAAGCCAAAGCTGCAGCCCCTTGTCTATCCTGACTCTCAGGAGCCCACACCTGTTCCTTGGACCTGGCCGGTTCAGCAAGTTCCATTTTCTGCAACTGTGAGCCCCTGAGGGGTGATGATTGGCTGACCTGGGCAGCCTTACCGTGCCGGCCAGCCCTCCCCAGGTGTGCCTGGGTTGAGATCAATATAAATATCACTCCAGGCAGCAAGAGCCCCTGCAGCCGTGCCTGACGCCATTTTCTCTGCCCTGTCAGCAGTCTCGGGGCTGGGCTGGTGGGAGGGAGTGAGAGGCCACGGCTTTGTGGGTGGCCCAGTGTGAGTGGGGCTCTGCTGGACTTTCTGCAGCAGTTGCCAGGCTGCCACTTGCTAAAGAAGAGGATGTGTCACCCATACCTGCTGCTGGAATTTCTCCCTGGGCAGAGGTGAGGAAGGAAAAAAGCAGTGGGGGCAGGGACAGGACGGGTATCTCAGGCAGGGAAATGGAAATCTTCCAGAAGAGCACCCAGGGCCAGGACCATCCTGGCTGGCCTGCAGGCACCAAGTCGGCCGGCATGCTGTCACTCGTGTGGCTCTATGGCCCTTCCTCTAGGCTTTCAAGTCCTTGTATATATTCAGCTGTTTTACCTGGGACGGGTGGGAATAGTTCCGCAGCAACTGGCCTGGGGCTCAGCTCACGTTTACTCACAGATGCCTCGGCACGGTGCCCCAGCTTTGCAATGAGGACGCTTGTTGCGTGGGGGCTGCTGGCTGAATGGGAGACGATTCCCCACCACTGACCAACTTCAGAATTGTTTACAACTGGAGCAAGTGCCCTGATACGGTTTTCCTCTGTGTAACTGGTGGGTTCTGTGTTTTTTTCTCTTTTTCGTTTTTGGTTCAAGGTAGATTTTATTCCTCTTTTTTGTATTTACAGATATAAGCATGGAAATAATTTATTCATATGAATACATGTATGTGCAGGGAATAATTGTTTTTTCTGTTTTATTTTTTAAATTTTATTTCTTTCTAATTTTGAATTTTATTTTATATTTTTATACAGCAGGTTCTTATTGGTTATCTATTTTATACATATAAATGTATACATGCCAATCCCAGTCTCTCAACTCCTCCCACCACCACCCCCCCCAACAGCTTTCCCCCCTTGTTGTCCATACGTTTGTTGTCTACATCTGTTGCTCTATTTATGCCTTGCAAAATGGTTAATCTGTACAGTTTTTCTAGGTTCCACATATATGCATGAATATACAAGATTTGTTTTTCTCTTTCTGACTTACTTCACTCTGTATGACAGTCTCTAGATCCATCGACGTCTCTACAAATGACCCAATTTCATTCCTTTTCATGGCTTAGTAATATTCCATTTTATATATGTACCACAGCTTTATGCATTCGTCTGTCTGTGGGCATTTAGGTTGCTTCCATTACCTCGATATTGTAAATAGTGATGCAATGAACATTGCGGTGAATGACTCTTTTTAATTTATGGTTTTGTCTGGGTATATGTCCAGTACTGGGATTGCTGTATCATATGGTAATTCTATTGTTAGCTTCTTAAGAAAATCCATATTGTTCTCCATAATGACTGTATCAATTTATATTCCCAACAATAGTGGAAGAGGGTTCCTTTTCTCCACACCCTTTCCAGCATTTTCTGTTTGTAGATTTTCTATGATGCCTATTCTACCAGGTGTGAGGTGATACCTCATTGTTGAATCCATTTCGTTGAGCAAGGGGTAGGTCTTGTCTATTACATATTTGGCTTATGGAATGGTATCTGTGCTAATTTCAAACTCTGCTTTTATGCAGCACCCCAACTCACCTTCCCCCTTAAGCAGGCATAAGTTGGTTTTCTAAATTTGAGACCCTGTTCTGTTTTGTAATTCAGTTCATGTGTAGCCAAGTTCACATTCCGTGTATTAGTGATACCTTATGATGTTTCTTTTTCTGTGTGACTTATTTCACTTAGAATCATGGTGCCTCAATCCACTCATTATGCTGGTACGGGCCTGGTGACATAGATTTCACTGCTGAGTGGTATTCTGTTGTACATAAGTACCGCCACTTCTTTATCCATTATTTGCTCTCTGGGATATTTAACTTGTGTCACAGAAGAGATTCCTGTAAAAAGAGCCGTCCCAAATTTTGGGGTGGCTGTGTCTTTTTGATTTTAATTTCCCTAAGCTATAGGACCATAAGTGGAAGTTCCCTAGGCTCTGTTGCTTTGTTTTTTAGATGTTTCAGGAAACACCATACACTTCTACAGAGCGGCTGTTGGCAATTTACATCCCGCCCATCAGCATAACAAGGCTCCCAGTTCTCCATGGCCTGTTCTGCCTTTCTGGATTTTACACTTTTTTCAGATGGCCCTTTTGACTGGGGGGAAGTGAGACTTCATTGTAGTGCAGATTTCCTTTGCAAGCTTGCTTGGTTGGCCAAAAAGGGCGTATGCGTTTTTTCCTGAATATATTCAGGAAAAAACGCATACGCCCTTTTTGTCCAAGTGCATCATTGTGGATGTTCTGCCTCTTTTCCTATGCTTTCAATGCAATTCCAGTCTACTTCCTGAAATCAGTTTCCTGCAATTCTGCCCCGCTTTCAAGTCCTCTTGGCAGCCTTACTTCAGTATATTTTTGGACGATAGCTGTCATTCATAACTCTGCAGGTTTGTGAATTACAGTGCCCCTGAGCTCCTTTCTTCAACTCGCTTTCTTGTGAGCTGGCCGCAACACCGCAGGATGGCTTCAGGCCTTAAACTGGTTCCGGCACGGCACGCTGAGCCTTTGGTTAATTCCTCTTCCTGGTGGGAAATGAGAGTTAAATTTGCCCGTCCAGACACCTCCAGCTAGGCTCTCATTGGTTCTCCCTATTCCTGTTCATCTTCCGCAGAAATTGCAAACTGGGCCAAACAGGAGGTTAAAGGCACTGACTCTCCAAGTGGGGAGAGTGTTAGTAAAGCGTCTGGAATGTTGCACCCGAGTACCAGGTGACGAAAACTGAGACATATCTGAACACGTCTCCCGATCACACGGTTGATCATACTCTGGGTTCCACATGCATGTTTTAGCTGAAGGAAGAATACCTTAAAACTGGAGAGTTGAGACCCGTGGAATGGGTACCATGCAATATGACTTCAAAGGGTCTTCATTTGCTCACCGAACCTCTCCAATCCTATCACTGCTGCGTTTATGCCCCTGTACACACGCTTGATTCTCGTTTGGAGACATAGCAATCCATCGGTTTTAAGATACTTACTAGTCAGGTACATTCTTAGGCGTTTAATATGGGGTGTTGAGTCCATTTCGTTGAGCAAGGAGTAGCTCTTGTCTATTCCATATTTGGCTTAAGGAACTTTATCTGTGCTCATTTCAATCTCTGGTTTTATGCAGCACCCCAACTCACCTTTCCCCTTAAGCAAGCATAAGTTGGTTTTCTAAATTTGAGACCCTGTTCTGTTTTGTAATTCAGTTCATGTGTAGCGAAGTTCACATTCTGTGTATTAGTGATACCTTATGATGTTTCTTTTCTGTGTGACTTATTTCAGTTCGAATCATCATACCTGAATCCACTCATTATGGTGCTATGGGCCTGATGACATAGATTTCATTGCTGAGTGATATTGCATTGTACGTAAGTACCACAACATCTTTATCCATTTTTCACTTTCTGCGATATTGAACTTGTACCATAAACGAGGTTCTTGTAAACAGAGCCGTCCCTAACTTTGGGGTGGCTGTGTCATTTTTACTTTAATTTCCCTAATCTATAGGACCATAAGTGGAAGTGCCCTAGGCTCTGTTGCTTTGTTTTTTAGATGTTTCAGGAAACACCATACACTTCTCCAGAGTGGCTGTTGGCAATTTACATCCCGCCCATCAGCATAACAAGGCTCCCAGTTCTCCATTGCCTGTCGTGCCTTTATGGATTTTACACTTTTTTCAGATGGCCCTTTTGACCAGGTGGAAGTGAGACTTCATTGTAGTGCAGATTTCCTTTGCAAGCTTGCTTGGTTGGCCAAAAAGTGCGTATGCATTTTTTCCTGAATATATTCAGGAAAAAACACATACGCCTTTTTGGCCAAGTGCATCATTGTCGAGGTTCTGACTCTCTTCATATGTTTTCAATGTAATTCCAGTCTACCTCCTGAAATCGGTTTCCTGCAATTCTGCCTTGCTTTCAATGTCTCTTCATAGCATTACCTCAATATATTTTTTGAAAATAGTTGGCCTTTATAACTCTGCAGGTTTTTGAATTGCAGTGGCCCTTAGCCCCACTTTTCAGCTCTTATTTTTGTGGTCTTGCCCCATAACCACAGGATTCCTTGAAGCCCTATTTTTCTTCTGGGGCACCTTGCTGTGCCTTTGGTTAATTCTTCTTACTGATGTGACATTAGAGTGACATGTGCCCATTGAAACCGCTACAGCTAGTTTCTCACTGGTTCCCCCTATTCCCATTCATCCTCTGCACTAACTGCAGACTGTGCGATACCAGAACTTAAAGGCATTGACTCTCCATGTGGGGATGTTGTTAGTAAAGCGGCTGGAATGTCGATCCGGAGCCCCAGGAGAGGAAAAATGAGGTGCGTTTTAGAAACCTTTCCCGATCATATGGTATACCAGTCGCTGGGTTTCCCAAGCATGGTTTAGCTGTAGGAAGATTCCCTTCAACCTGGAGTGTTGGGACCCTTGGATTGAGTAGCATGAAGTATTGCATTAAACTTTCGGCAGTTGCTCACCAAAGCTCACCAATCCTCTCAGCCCCAAGTGTCCAGCCTTATGTCTTATCCAGCTGTGGGTTTATATGTGGTCAATCCAGGTTGCATCACAGCCCCTGAGCGAATTTTGTAAGAATTTTTCTCTCTTTCATTGTTTCAGCGTTTTGTTTTTAAAATTTATTTCTATAATGGGGTTTAGCTCATTTTCACTGCTGTGTTTGTGCCGCTCTGCACACACTTGATTCCCTTATGGAGATATATCAATACATGGGTTTTAAGATTCTTATTACTCAGATATATTTCTCTGCGGTGTATAGGGTGTGTTGAGGCCAGTTCATTGAGCAAGGAGTAGCTCTTGTCTATTCCATATTTGGGTCAAGGAACTTTATCTGTGCTCATTTCAATCTCTGGTTTTATGCAGCACCCCAACTCACATTTCCCCTTAAGGAAGCATAAGGTGGTTTTCTAAATTTGAGACCCTGTTCTGTTTTGGAATTCAGTTCCTGTGTAGCCAAGTTTATATTCCGTGTATTAGTGATATCTTATGATGTTTCTTTTTCTGTGTGACTTATTTCAGTTAGAATCATCGTACCTGAATCCACTCATTATGCTGCTACGGGCCTGATGACATAGATTTCATTGCTGAGTGATACTGCATTGTATGTAAGTACCACAAGTTCTTTATCCATTTTTCACTTTCTGTGATATTGAACTTGTACGGTAAACGAGGTTCTTGTAAACAGAGGCGTCCCAAACTTTGGGGTGGCTGTGTCTTTTTGATTTTAATTTCCCTAAGCTATAGGACCATAAGTGGAAATGCCCTAGGCTCTGTTGCTTTGTTTTTTAGATGTTTCAGGAAACACCATACACTTCTCCCGAGTGTCTGTTGGCAATTTACATCCCACCCATCAGAATAACAAGGCTCCCAGTTCTCCATGGCCTGTCCTGCCTTTATGGATTTTACACTTTTTTCAGATGGCCCTTTTGACCAGGTGGAAGTGAGACTTCATTGTAGTGCAGATTTCCTTTGCAAGCTTGCTTGGTTGGCCAAAAAGTGCATATGCATTTTTTCCTGAATATATTCAGGAAAAAACACATACGCCTTTTTGGCCAAGTGCATCATTGTCGAGGTTCTGACTCTCTTCATATGTTTTCAATGCAGTTCCAGTCTACCTCCTGAAATCGGTTTCCTGCAATTCTGCCTTGCTTTCAATGTCTCTTCATAGCATTACCTCAATATATTTTTTGAAAATAGTTGGCCTTTATAACTCTGCAGGTTTTTGAATTGCAGTGGCCCTTAGCCCCACTTTTCAGCTCTTATTTTTGTGGTCTTGCCCCATAACCACAGGATTCCTTGAAGCCCTATTTTTCTTCTGGGGCACCTTGCTGTGCCTTTGGTTAATTCTTCTTACTGATGTGACATTAGAGTGACATGTGCCCATTGAAACCGCTACAGCTAGTTTCTCACTGGTTCCCCCTATTCCCATTCATCCTCTGCACTAACTGCAGACTGTGCGATACCAGAACTTAAAGGCATTGACTCTCCATGTGGGGATGTTGTTAGTAAAGCGGCTGGAATGTCGATCCGGAGCCCCAGGAGAGGAAAAATGAGGTGCGTTTTAGAAACCTTTCCCGATCATATGGTATACCAGTCGCTGGGTTTCCCAAGCATGGTTTAGCTGTAGGAAGATTCCCTTCAACCTGGAGTGTTGGGACCCTTGGACTGAGTAGCATGAAGTATTGCATTAAACTTTCGGCAGTTGCTCACCAAAGCTCACCAATCCTCTCAGCCCCAAGTGTCCAGCCTTATGTCTTATCCAGCTGTGGGTTTATATGTGGTCAATCCAGGTTGCATCACAGCCCCTGAGCGAATTTTGTAAGAATTTTTCTCTCTTTCATTGTTTCAGCGTTTTGTTTTTAAAATTTATTTCTATAATGGGGTTTAGCTCATTTTCACTGCTGTGTTTGTGCCGCTCTGCACACACTTGATTCCCTTATGGAGATATATCAATACATGGGTTTTAAGATTCTTATTACTCAGATATATTTCTCTGCGGTGTATAGGGTGTGTTGAGGCCAGTTCATTGAGCAAGGAGTAGCTCTTGTCTATTCCATATTTGGGTCAAGGAACTTTATCTGTGCTCATATCAATCTCTGGTTTTATGCAGCACCCCAACTCACATTTCCCCTTAAGGAAGCATAAGGTGGTTTTCTAAATTTGAGACCCTGTTCTGTTTTGGAATTCAGTTCCTGTGTAGCCAAGTTTATATTCCGTGTATTAGTGATATCTTATGATGTTTCTTTTTCTGTGTGACTTATTTCAGTTAGAATCATCGTACCTGAATCCACTCATTATGCTGCTATGGGCCTGATGACATAGATTTCATTGCTGAGTGATACTGCATTGTACGTAAGTACCACAAGTTCTTTATCCATTTTTCACTTTCTGCGATGTTGAACTTGTACGGTAAACGAGGTTCTTGTAAACAGAGTCGTCCCTAACTTTGGGGTGGCTGTGTCATTTTTATTTTAATTTCCCTCATCTATAGGACCATAAGTGGAAGTGCCCTAGGCTCTGTTGCTTTGTTTTTTAGATGTTTCAGGAAACACCATACACTTCTCCAGAGTGGCTGTTGGCAATTTACATCCCGCCCATCAGCATAAGAAGGCACCCAGTTCTCCATTGCCTGTCGTACCTTTATGGATTTTACACTTTTTTCAGATGGCCCTTTTGACCAGGTGGAAGTGAGACTTCATTGTAGTGCAGATTTCCTTTGCAAGCTTGCTTGGTTGGCCAAAAAGTGCGTATGCATTTTTTCCTGAATATATTCAGGAAAAAACACATACGCCCTTTTTGGCCAAGTGCATCATTGTGGACGTTCTGCCTCTTTTCCTATGCTTTCAATGCAATTCCAGTCTACCTCCTGAAATCGGTTTCCTGCAATTCTGCCCCGCTTTCAAGTCCTCTTGGCAGCCTTACTTCAGTATATTTTTGGACGATAGCTGTCATTTATAACTCTGCAGGTTTGTGAATTACAGTGCCCCTGAGCTCCTTTCTTCAATTCGCTTTCTTTTGAGCTGGCCGCAACACCACAGGATGGCTTCAGGCCCTAATCTGGTTCCGGCACGGCACGCTGAGCCTTTGGTTAATTCCTCTTCCTGGTGGGACATGAGAGTTAAATTTGCCCGTCCAGACACCTCCAGCTAGTCTCTCATTGGTTCTCGCTATTCCTGTTCATCTTGCGCAGAAATTGCAAACTGGGCCAAACAGGAGGTTAAAGGGACTGACTCTCCAAGTCGGGAGAGTGTTAGTAAAGCGTCTGGAATGTTGCATCCGAGTACCAGGGTACGAAAACTGAGACATATTAGAACACGTCTCCCGATCACATGGTTGATCATACTCTAGGTTACACATGCATGTTTTAGCTGAAGGAAGAATACCTTAAACCTGGGTAGTTGAAACCCGTTTAATGGGTACCATGCAATATGACTTCAAAGGGTCTTCATCTGCTCAACGAACCTCTCCAATCCTATCACTGCTGCGTTTATGCCCCTGTACACATGCTTGATTCTCTTTCGGAGACATAGCAATCCATAGGTTTTAAGATACTTACTAGTCAGGTACATTCTTAGGCGTTTAATATGTGGTGTTGAGTAAATTTCGTTGAGCAAGGAGTAGCTCTTGTCTATTCCATATTTGGCTTAAGGAACTTTATCTGTGCTCATTTCAATCTCTGGTTTTATTCAGCACCCCAACTCACCTTTCCCCTTAAGCAAGCATAAGTTGGTTTTCTGAATTTGAGACCCTGTTCTGTTGTGTAATTCAGTTCCTGTGTAGCCAAGTTTACATTCTGTGTATTACTTATATCTTATGATGTTTCTTTTTCTGTGTGACTTATTTCAGTTAGAAACATAATACCTGAATCCACTCATTGTGCTGCTAAGGGCCCGATGACATAGATTTCATTGCTGAGTGATATTGCTTTGTAAGTAAATACCACAACTTCTTTATCCATTTTTCACTTTCTGTGATGTTGAACTTGTACTGTAAAGGAGGTTCTTGTAAACAGAGCTGTTCCAAACTTTGGGGTGGCTGTGTCTTTTTGATTTTAATTTCCCTAAGCTATAGGACCATAAGTGGAAGTGCCCTAGGCTCTGTTGCTTTGTTTTTTAGACGTTTCAGGAAACACCATACACTTCTCCCGAGTGTCTGTTGGCAATTTACATCCCGCCCATCAGCATAACAAGGCTCCCAGTTCTCCATGGCCTGTCCTGCCTTTCTGGATTTTACACTTTTTTCAGATGGCCCTTTCGATCTGGGGGAAGTGAGACTTCATTGTAGTGCAGATTTCCTTTGCAAGCTTGCTTGGTTGGCCAAAAGGGCGTATGCGTTTTTTCCTGAATATATTCAGGAAAAAACGCATACGCCCTTTTTGGCCAAGTGCATCATTGTGGATGTTCTGCCTCTTTTCCTATGCTTTCAATGCAATTCCAGTCTACTTCCTGAAATCAGTTTCCTGCAATTCTGCCCCGCTTTCAAGTCCTCTTGGCAGCCTTACTTCAGTATATTTTTGGACGATAGCTGTCATTCATAACTCTGCAGGTTTGTGAATTACAGTGCCCCTGAGCTCCTTTCTTCAACTCGCTTTCTTGTGAGCTGGCCGCAACACCGCAGGATGGCTTCAGGCCTTAATCTGGTTCCGGCACGGCACGCTGAGCCTTTGGTTAATTCCTCTTCCTGGTGGGAAATGAGAGTTAAATTTGCCCGTCCAGACACCTCCAGCTAGTCTCTCATTGGTTCTCCCTATTCCTGTTCATCTTCCGCAGAAATTGCAAACTGGGCCAAACAGGAGGTTAAAGGCACTGACTCTCCAAGTGGGGAGAGTGTTAGTAAAGCGTCTGGAATGTTGCACCCGAGTACCAGGGGAGGAAAACTGAGACATATTTGAACACATCTCCCATTCACACGGTTGATCATACTCTGGGTTCCACATGCATGTTTTAGCTGAAGGAAGAATACCTTAAACCAGGAGAGTTGAGACCCGTGGAATGGGTACCATGCAATATGACTTCAAAGGGTCTTCATTTGCTCACCGAACCTCTCCAATCCTATCACTGCTGCGTTTATGCCCCTGTACACACGCTTGATTCTCTTTTGGAGACATAGCAATCCATAGGTTTTAAGATACTTACTAGTCAGGTACATTCTTAGGTGTTTAATATGGGGAGTTGAGTCCATTTCGTTGAGCAAGGAGTAGCTCTTGTCTATTCCATATTTGGCTTAAGGAACTTTATCTGTGCTCATTTCAATCTCTGTTTTTATGCAGCACCCCAACTCACCTTTCCCCTTAAGCAAGCATAAGTTGGTTTTCTAAATTTGAGACCCTGTTCTGTTTTGGAATTCAGTTCCTGTGTAGCCAAGTTTACATTCCGTGTATTAGTGATATCTTATGATGTTTCTTTTTCTGTGTGACTTATTTCAGTTAGAATCATCGTACCTGAATCCACTCATTATGCTGCTACGGGCCTGATGACATATATTTCATTGCTGAGTGATATTGCTTTGTAAGTAAATACCACAACTTCTTTATCCATTTTTCAATTTCTGCGATGTTGAACTTGTACGGTAAACGAGGTTCTTGTAAGCAGAGGCGTCCCAAACTGTGGGGTGGCTGTGTCTTTTTTATTTTAATTTCCTTAAGCTATAGGACCATAAGTGGAAGTGCCCTAGGCTCTGTTGCTTTGTTGTATAGATGTTTCAGGAAACACCATACACTTCTCCCGAGTGTCTGTTGGCAATTTACATCCCGCCCATCAGCATAACAAGGCTCCCAGTTCTCCATGGCCTGTCCTGCCTTTCTGGATTTTACACTTTTTTCAGATGGCCCTTTGGACCGGGGGGAAGTGAGACTTCATTGTAGTGCAGATTTCCTTTGCAAGCTTGCTTGGTTGGCCAAAAAGGGCGTATGCGTTTTTTCCTGAATATATTCAGGAAAAAACGCATACGCCCTTTTTGGCCAAGTGCATCATTGTGGACGTTCTGCCTCTTTTCCTATGCTTTCAATGCAATTCCAGTCTACCTCCTGAAATCGGTTTCCTGCAATTCTGCCCCGCTTTCAAGTCCTCTTGGCAGCCTTACTTCAGTATATTTTTGGACGATAGCTGTCATTTATAACTCTGCAGGTTTGTGAATTACAGTGGCCCTGAGCTCCTTTCTTCAATTCGCTTTCTTTTGAGCTGGCCGCAACACCGCAGGATGGCTTCAGGCCCTAATCTGGTTCCGGCACGGCATGCTGAGCCTTTGGTTATTTCCTCTTCCTGGTGGGAAATGAGAGTTAAATTTGCCCGTCCAGACACCTCCAGCTAGTCTCTCATTGGTTCTCCCTATTCCTGTTCATCTTCCGCAGAAATTGCAAACTGGGCCAAACAGGAGGTTAAAGGCGCTGACTCTCCAAGTGGGGAGAGTGTTAGTAAAGCGTCTGGAATGTTGCATCCGAGTACCAGGGTACGAAAACTGAGACATATTTGAACACGTCTCCCGTTCACATGGTTGATCATACTCTGGGTTCCACATGCATGTTTTAGCTGAAGGAAGAATACCTTAAACCTGGAGAGTTGAGACCCGTGTAATGGGTACTATGAAATATGACTTCAAAGGGTCTTCATTTGCTCACCGAACCTCTCCAATCCTATCACTGCTGCGTTTATGCCCCTGTACACATGCTTGATTCTCTTTCGGAGACATAGCAATCCATAGGTTTTAAGATACTTACAAGTCAGGTACATTCTTAGGCGTTTAATATGCGGTGTTGAGTCCATTTCGTTGAGCAAGGAGTAGCTCTTGTCTATTCCATATTTGGCTTAAGGAACTTTATCTGTGCTCATTTCAATCTCTGGTTTTATGCAGCACCCCAACTCACCTTTCCCCTTAAGCAAGCATAAGTTGGTTTTCTAAATTTGAGACCCTGTTCTGTTCTGTAATTCAGTTCCTGTGTAGCCAAGTTTACATTCCGTGTATTACTGATATCTTATGATGTTTCTTTTTCTGTGTGACTTATTTCAGTTAGAATCATCATACCTGAATCCACTCATTGTGCTGCTAAGGGCCTGATGACATAGATTTCATTGCTGAGTGATATTGCTTTGTAAGTAAATACCACAACTTCTTTATCCATTTTTCACTTTCTGCGATGTTGAACTCGTACTGTAAACGAGGTTCTTGTAAACAGAGCCATTCCAAACTTTAGGGTGGCTGTGTCTTTTTGATTTTAATTTCCCTAAGCTATAGGACCATAAGTGGAAGTGCCCTAGGCTCTGTTGCTTTGTTGTATAGATGTTTCAGGAAACACCATACACTTCTCCCGAGTGTCTGTTGGCAATTTACATCCCGCCCATCAGCATAACAAGGCTCCCAGTTCTCCATGGCCTGTCCTGCCTTTCTGGATTTTACACTTTTTTCAGATGGCCCTTTGGACTGGGGGGAAGTGAGACTTCATTGTAGTGCAGATTTCCTTTGCAAGCTTGCTTGGTTGGCCAAAAAGGGCGTATGCGTTTTTTCCTGAATATATTCAGGAAAAAACGCATACGCCCTTTTTGGCCAAGTGCATCATTGTGGACGTTCTGCCTCTTTTCCTATGCTTTCAATGCAATTCCAGTCTACCTCCTGAAATCGGTTTCCTGCAATTCTGCCCCGCTTTCAAGTCCTCTTGGCAGCCTTACTTCAGTATATTTTTGGACGATAGCTGTCATTTATAACTCTGCAGGTTTGTGAATTACAGTGGCCCTGAGCTCCTTTCTTCAATTCGCTTTCTTTTGAGCTGGCCGCAACACCGCAGGATGGCTTCAGGCCCTAATCTGGTTCCGGCACGGCATGCTGAGCCTTTGGTTATTTCCTCTTCCTGGTGGGAAATGAGAGTTAAATTTGCCCGTCCAGACACCTCCAGCTAGTCTCTCATTGGTTCTCCCTATTCCTGTTCATCTTCCGCAGAAATTGCAAACTGGGCCAAACAGGAGGTTAAAGGCGCTGACTCTCCAAGTGGGGAGAGTGTTAGTAAAGCGTCTGGAATGTTGCACCCGAGTACCAGGGTACGAAAACTGAGACATATTTGAACACGTCTCCCATTCACATGCTTGATCATACTCTGGGTTCCACATGCATGTTTTAGCTGAAGGAAGAATACCTTAAACCTGGAGAGTTGAGACCCGTGGAATGGGTACCATGAAATATGACTTCAAAGGGTCTTCATTTGCTCACCGAACCTCTCCAATCCTATCACTGCTGCGTTTATGCCCCTGTACACATGCTTGATTCTCTTTCGGAGACATAGCAATCCATAGGTTTTAAGATACTTACAAGTCAGGTACATTCTTAGGCGTTTAATATGCGGTGTTGAGTCCATTTCATTGAGCAAGGAGTAGCTCTTGTCTATTCCATATTTGGCTTAAGGAACTTTATCTGTGCTCATTTCAATCTCTGGTTTTATGCAGCACCCCAACTCACCTTTCCCCTTAAGCAAGCATAAGTTGGTTTTCTAAATTTGAGACCCTGTTCTGTTCTGTAATTCAGTTCCTGTGTAGCCAAGATTACATTCCGTGTATTACTGATATCTTATGATGTTTCTTTTTCTGTGTGACTTATTTCAGTTAGAATCATCATACCTGAATCTACTCATTGTGCTGCTAAGGGCCTGATGACATAGATTTCATTGCTGAGTGATATTGCTTTGTAAGTAAATACCACAACTTCTTTATCCATTTTTCACTTTCTGCGATGTTGAACTCGTACTGTAAACGAGGTTCTTGTAAACAGAGCCATTCCAAACTTTAGGGTGGCTGTGTCTTTTTGATTTTAATTTCCCTAAGCTATAGGACCATAAGTGGAAGTGCCCTAGGCTGTGTTGCTTTGTTGTATAGATGTTTCAGGAAACACCATACACTTCTCCCGAGTGTCTGTTGGCAATTTACATCCCGCCCATCAGCATAACAAGGCTCCCAGTTCTCCATGGCCTGTCCTGCCTTTCTGGGTTTTACACTTTTTTCAGATGGCCCTTTTGACCGGGGGGAAGTGAGACTTCATTGTAGTGCAGATTTCCTTTGCAAGCTTGCTTGGTTGGCCAAAAAGGGCGTATGCGTTTTTTCCTGAATATATTCAGGGAAAAACGCCTAGGCCCTTTTTGGCCAAGTGCATCATTGTGGACGTTCTGCCTCTTTTCCTATGCTTTCAATGCAATTCCAGTCTACCTCCTGAAATCGGTTTCCTGCAATTCTGCCCCGCTTTCAAGTCTTCTTGGCAGCCTTACTTCAGTATATTTTTGGACGATAGCTGTCATTTATAACTCTGCAGGTTTGTGAATTACAGTGGCCCTGAGCTCCTTTCTTCAACTCGCTTTCTTGTGACCTGGCCGCAACACCGCAGGATGGCTTCAGGCCCTAATCTGGTTCCGGCACGGCATGCTGAACCTTTGGTTAATTCCTCTTCCTGGTGGGAAATGAGAGTTAAATTTGCCCGTCCAGACACCTCCAGCTAGTCTCTCATTGGTTCTCGCTATTCCTGTTCATCTTCCGCAGAAATTGCAAACTGGGACAAACAGGAGGTTAAAGGGACTGACTCTCCAAGTCGGGAGAGTGTTAGTAAAGCATCTGGAATGTTGCACCCGAGTACCAGGGTACGAAAACTGAGACATATTTGAACACGTCTCCCGATCACATGGTTGATCATACTCTAGGTTCCACATGCATGTTTTAGCTGAAGGAAGAATACCTTAAACCTGGGTAGTTAAAACCCGTGGAATGGGTACCATGCAATATGACTTCAAAGGGTCTTCATTTGCTCACCGAACCTCTCCAATCCTATCACTGCGGCATTTATGCCCCTGTACACATGCTTGATTCTCTTTCGGGACATAGCAATCCATAGGTTTTAAGATACTTACTAGTCAGGTACATTCTTAGGCGTTTAATATGCGGTGTTGAGTCCATTTCGTTGAGCAAGGAGTAGCTCTTGTCTATTTGGCTTAAGGAACTTTATCTGTGCTCATTTCAATCTCTGGTTTTATGCAGCACCCCAACTCACCTTTCCCCTTAAGCAAGCATAAGTTGGTTTTCTAAATTTGAGACCCTGTTCTGTTCTGTAATTCAGTTCCTGTGTAGCCAAGTTTACATTCCATGTATTACTGATATCTTATGATGTTTCTTTTTCTGTGTGACTTATTTCAGTTAGAATCATCATACCTGAATCCACTCATTGTGCTGCTAAGGGCCTGGTGACACAGATTTCATTGCTGAGTGATATTTCTTTGTAAGTAAATACCACAAGTTCTTTATCCATTTTTCACTTTCTGCGATATTGAACTTGTATGGTATACGAGGTTCTTGTAAACAGAGGCGTCCCAAACTTTGGGGTGGCTGTGTCTTTTTGATTTTAATTTCCCTAAGCTATAGGACCATAAGTGGAAGTGCCCTAGGCTCTGTTGCTTTGTTTTTTAGATGTTTCAGGAAACACCATACACTTCTCCCGAGTGTCTGTTGGCAATTTACATCTCGCCCATCAGCATAACAAGGCTCCCAGTTCTCCATGGCCTGTCCTGCCTTTCTGGATTTTACACTTTTTTCAGATGGCCCTTTTTACCTGGGGTAAGTGAGACTTCATTGCAGTGCAGATTTCCTTTGCAAGCTTGCTTGGTTGGCCAAAAAGGGCATATGCGTTTTTTCCTGAATATATTCAGGAAAAAACGCATACGCCCTTTTGGCCAACTGCATCATTGTGGACGTTCTGCCTCTTTTCGTATGCTTTCAGTGCAATTCCAGTCTACCTCCTGAAATCGGTTTCCTGCAATTCTGCCCCGCTTTCAAGTCTTCTTGGCAGCCTTACTTCAGTATATTTTTGGACGATAGCTGTCATTTATAACTCTGCAGGTTTGTGAATTACAGTGGCCCTGAGCTCCTTTCTTCAACTCGCTTTCTTTTGAGCTGGCCACAACACCGCAGGATGGCTTCAGGCCCTAATCTGGTTCCGGCACGGCACGCTGAGCCTTTGGTTATTTCCTCTTCCTGGTGGGAAATGAGAGTTAAATTTGCCCGTCCAGACACCTCCAGCTAGTCTCTCATTGGTTCTCGCTATTCCTGTTCATCTTCCGCAGAAATTGCAAACTGGGCCAAACAGGAGGTTAAAGGGACTGACTCTCCAAGTGGGGAGAGTGTTAGTAAAGCGTCTGGAATGTTGCACCCGAGTACCAGGGGAGGAAAACTGAGACATATTTGAACACGTCTCCCGTTCACATGGTTCATCATACTCTGGGTTCCACATGCGTGTTTTAGCTGAAGGAAGAATACCTTAAAGCTGGGTAGTTGAAACCCGTGGAATGGGTTCCATGCAATATGACTTCAAAGGGTCTTCATTTGCTCACCGAACCTCTGCAATCCTATCACTGCTGCGAATATGCCCCTGTACACACGCTTGATTATCTTTTGCAGACATAGCAATCCATAGGTTTTAAGATACTTACTAGTCAGGTACATTCTTAGGCGTTTAATATGCGGTGATAAGTCCATTTCGTTGAGCAAGGAGTAGCTCTTGTCTATTCCATATTTGACTTAAGGAAATTTATCTGTGCTCATTTCAATCTCTGGTTTTATGCAGCACCCCAACTCACCTTTCCCCTTAAGCAAGCATAAGTTGGTTTTCTAAATTTGAGACCCTGTTCTGTTCTGTAATTCAGTATCTGTGTAGCCAAGTTTACATTCCGTGTATTACTGATATCTTATGATGTTTCTTTTTCTGTGTGACTTATTTGAGTTAGAATCATCATACCTGAATCCACTCATTGTGCTACTAAGGGCCTGATGACATAGATTTCATTGCTGAGTGATATTGCTTTGTAAGTAAATACCACAACTTCTTTATGCATTTTTCACTTTCTGCGATGTTGAACTTGTACTGTAAACGAGGTTCTTGTAAACAGAGGCGTCCCAAACTTTGGGGTGGCTGTGTCTTTTTGATTTTAATTTCCCTAAGCTATAGGACCATAAGTGGAAGTGCCCTAGGCTCTGTTGCTTTGTTTTTTAGATGTTTCATGAAACACCATACACTTCTCCCGAGTGTCTGTTGGCAATTTACATCCCGCCCATCAGCATAACAAGGCTCCCAGTTCTCCATGGCCTGTCCTGCCTTTCTGGATTTTACACTTTTTTCAGATGGCCCGTTTGACCGGGGGGAAGTGAGACTTCATTGTAGTGCAGATTTCTATTGCAAGCTTGCTTGGTTGGCCAAAAAGTGCGTATGCGTTTTTTCCTGAATATATTCAGGAAAAAATGCATACGCCCTTTTTGGCCAAGTGCATCATTGTGGACGCTCTGCCTCTTTTCCTATGCTTTCAATGCAATTGCAGTCTACCTCCTGAAATCGGTTTCCTGCAATTCTGCCCCGCTTTCAAGTCCTCTTGGTAGCCTTACTTCAGTATATTTTTGGACGATAGCTGTCATTTATAACTCTGCAGGTTTGTGAATTACAGTGCCCCTGAGCTCCTTTCTTCAACTCGCTTTCTTGTGACCTGGCCGCAACACCGCAGGATGGCTTCAGGCCCTAATCTGGTTCTGGCATGGCACGCTGAGCCTTTGGTTATTTCCTCTTCCTGGTGGGAAATGAGAGTTAAATTTGCCCGTCCAGACACCTCCAGCTAGTCTCTCATTGGTTCTCGCTATTCCTGTTCATCTTCTGCAGAAATTGCAAACTGGGCCAAACAGGAGGTTAAAGAGACTGACTCTCCAAGTCGGGAGAGTGTTAGTAAAGCATCTGGAATGTTGCACCCGAGTACCAGGGGAGGAAAACTGAGACATATTTGAACACGTCTCCCGATCACATGGTTGATCATACTCTAGGTTCCACATGCATGTTTTAGCTGAAGGAAGAATACCTTAAACCTGGGTAGTTGAAACCCGTGGAATGGATACCATGCAATATGACTTCAAAGGGTCTTCATTTGCTCACCAAACCTCTCCAATCCTATCACTGCTGCGTTTATGCCCCTGTACACACGCTTGATTCTCTTTTGGAGACATAGCAATCCATAGGTTTTAAGATGCTTACTAGTCAGGTACATTCTTAGGCCTTTAATATGGGGTGTTGAGTCCATTTCGTTGAGGAAGGTGTAGCTCTTGTCTATTCCATATTTGGCTTAAGGAACTTTATCTGTGCTCATTTCAATCTCTGGTTTTATGCAGCACCCCAACTCACCTTTCCCCTTAAGCAAGCATAAGTTGGTTTTCTAAATTTGAGACCCTGTTCTGTTCTATAATTCAGTTCCTGTGTAGCCAAGTTTACATTCCGTGTATTACTGATATCTTATGATGTTTCTTTTTCGGTGTGACTTATTTCAGTTAGAATCATCATACCTGAATCCACTCATTGTGCTACTAAGGGCCTGATGACATAGATTTCATTGCTGAGTGATATTGCTTTGTAAGAAAATACCACAACTTCTTTATCCATTTTTCACTTTCTGTGATGTTGAACTTGTACTGTAAATGTGGTTCTTGTCAACAGAGGCGTCGCAAACTTTGGGGTGGCTGTGTCTTTTTGATTTTAATTTCCTTAAGCTATAGGACCATAAGTTGAAGTGCCCTAGACTCTGTTGCTTTGTTTCTTAGATGTTTCAGGAAACACCATACACTTCTCCCGAGTGTCTGTTGGCAATTTACATCCCGCCCATCAGCATAACAAGGCTCCCAGTTCTCCGTGGCCTGTCATGCCTTTCTGGATTTTACACTTTTTTCAGATGGCCCTTTTGACCGGGGGGAAGTGAGACTTCATTGTAGTGCAGATTTCCTTTGCAAGCTTGCTTGGTTGGCCAAAAAGGGCGTATGCGTTTTTTCCTGAATATATTCAGGAAAAAACGCATACGCCCTTTTTAGCCAAGTGCATCATTGTGGACGTTCTGCCTCTTTTCCTATGCTTTCAATGCAATTCCAGTCTACCTCCTGAAATCGGTTTCCTGCAATTCTGCCCCGCTTTCAAGTCCTCTTGGCAGCCTTACTTCAGTATATTTTTGGACGATAGCTGTCATTTATAACTCTGCAGGTTTGTGAATTACAGTGCCCCTGAGCTCCTTTCTTCAACTCGCTTTCTTGTGAGCTGGCCGCAAGACCGCAGGATGGCTTCAGGCCTTAATCTGGTTCCGGCACGGCACGCTGAGCCTTTGGTTATTTCCTCTTCCTGGTGGGAAATGAGAGTTAAATTTGCCCGTCCAGACACCTCCAGCTAGTCTCTCATTGGTTCTTGCAAATCCTGTTCATCTTCCGCAGAAATTGCAAACTGGGCCAAACCGGAGGTTAAAGGCGCTGACTCTCCAGGTGGAGACAGACTTAGTAAAGCGTCTGGAATGTTGCACCCGAGTACCAGGGGAGGAAAACTGAGACATATTTGAACACGTCTCCCGTTCACACGGTTGATCATACTCTGGGTTCCACATGCATGTTTTAGCTGAAGGAAGAATACGTTAAACCTGGAGAGTTGAGACCCGTGTAATGGGAACCGTGCAATATGACTTCAAAGGGTCTTCATTTGCTCACCGAACCTCTCCAATCCTATCACTGCTGCGTTTATGCCCCTGTACACATGCTTGATTCTCTTTCGGAGACATAGCAATCCATAGGTTTTAAGATACTTACTAGTCAGGTACATTCTTAGGCGTTTAATATGCGGTGTTGAGTCCATTTCGTTGAGCAAGGAGTAGCTCTTGTCTATTCCATATTTGGCTTAAGGAACTTTATCTGTGCTCATTTCGATCTCTGGTTTTATGCAGCACCCCAACTCACCTTTACTCTTAAGCAAGCATAAGTTGGTTTTCTAAATTTGAGACCCTGTTCTGTTCTGTAATTCAGTTCCTGTGTAGCCAAGTTTACATTCCGTGTATTACTGATATCTTATGATGTTTCTTTTTCTGTGTGACTTATTTCAGTTAGAATCATCATACCTGAATCCACTCATTGTGCTGCTAAGGGCCTGATGACATAGATTTCATTGCTGAGTGATATTGCTTTGTAAGTAAATACCACAACTTCTTTATCCATTTTTCACTTTCTGCGATGTTGAACTTGTACTGTAAATGAGGTTCTTGTAAACAGAGGCGTCCAAAACTTTGGGGTGGCTGTGTCTTTTTGATTTTAATTTCCCTAAGCTATAGGACCATAAGTGGAAGTGCCCTAGGCTCTGTTGCTTTGTTTTTTAGATGTTTCAGGAAACACCATACACTTCTCCCGAGTGTCTGTTGGCAGTTTACATCCCGCCCATCAGCATAACAAGGCTCCCAGTTCTCCATGGCCTGTCCTGGCTTTCTGGATTTTACACTTTTTTCAGATGGCCCTTTTGACCGGGGGGAAGTGAGACTTCATTGTAGTGCAGATTTCCTTTGCAAGCTTGCTTGGTTGGCCAAAAAGGGCGTATGCGTTTTTTCCTGAATATACTCAGGAAAAAACACATACGCCCTTTTTGGCCAAGTGCATCATTGTGGACGTTCTGCCTCTTTTCCTATGCTTTCAATGCAATTCCAGTCTACCTCCTGAAATCGGTTTCCTGCAATTCTGCCCCGCTTTCAAGTCCTCTTGGCAGCCTTACTTCAGTATATTTTTGGACGATAGCTGTCATTTATAACTCTGCAGGTTTGTGAATTACAGTGCCCCTGAGCTCGTTTCTTCAACTCGCTATCTTTTGAGCTGGCCGCAACACCGCAGGATGGCTTCAGGCCCTAATCAGGTTCCGGCACGGCATGCTGAGCCTTTGGTTAATTCCTCTTCCTGGTGGGAAATGAGAGTTAAATTTGCCCGTCAAGACACCTCCAGCTAGTCTCTCATTGGTTCTCGCTAAACCTGTTCATTTTCCGCAGAAATTGCAAACTGGGCCAAACAGGAGTTTAAAGGCGCTGACTCTCCAAGTGGGGAGAGTGTATGTAAAGCATCTGGAATGTTGCACCTGAGTACCAGGGGAGGAAAACTGAGACATATTTGAACACGGCTCCCGTTCACATGGTTGATCATACTCTGGGTTCCACATGCATGTTTTAGCTGAAGGAAGAATACCTTAAACCTGGGTAGTTGAAACCCGTGGAATGGGTACCACGCAATATGACATCAAAGGGTCTTCATTTGCTCACCGAACCTCTCCAAACCTATCACTTCTGCGTTTTTGCCCCTGTACACACGCTTGATTCTCTTTTGGAGACATAGCAATCCATAGGTTTTAAGATACTTACTAGTCAGGTACATTCTTAGGCGTTTAATATGCGGTGTTGAGTCCATTTCGTTGAGGAAGGAGTAGCTCTTGTCTATTCCATATTTGGCTTAAGGAACTTTATCTGTGCTCATTTCAATCTCTGGTTTTATGCAGCACCCAAACTCATCTTTCCCCTTAAGCAAGCATAAGTTGGTTTTCTAAATTTGAGACCCTGTTCTGTTTTGGAATTCAGTTCCTGTGTAGCCAAGTTTACATTCCGTGTATTAGTGATATCTTATGATGTTTCTTTTTCTGTGTGACTTATTTCAGTTAGAATCATCGTACCTGAATCCACTCATTATGCTGCTACGGGCCTGATGACATAGATTTCATTGCTGAGTGATACTGCATTGTACGTAAGTACCACAAATTCTTTATCCATTTTTCACTTTCTGTGATATTGAACTTGTACGGTAAACGAGGTTCTTGTAAACAGAGGCATCCCAAACTTTGGGGTGGCTGTGTCTTTTTGATTTTAATTTCCCTAAGCTATAGGACCATAAGTGGAAGTGCCCTAGGCTCTGTTGCTTTGTTTTTTAGATGTTTCTGGAAACACCATACACTTCTTCCGATTGTCTGTTGGCAATTTACATCCCGCCCATCAGCATAACAAGGCTCCCAGTTCTCCATGGCCTGTCCTGCCTTTCTGGATTTTACACTTTTTTCAGATGGCCCGTTTGACCGGGGGGAAGTGAGACTTCATTGTAGTGCAGATTTCTATTGCAAGCTTGCTTGGTTGGCCAAAAAGGGCGTATGCGTTTTTTCCTGAATATATTCAGGAAAAAACGCATACGCCCTTTTTGGCCAAGTGCATCATTGTGGACGCTCTGCCTCTTTTCCTATGCTTTCAATGCAATTGCAGTCTACCTCCTGAAATCGGTTTCCTGCAATTCTGCCCCGCTTTCAAGTCCTCTTGGTAGCCTTACTTCAGTATATTTTTGGACGATAGCTGTCATTTATAACTCTGCAGGTTTGTGAATTACAGTGCCCCTGAGCTCCTTTCTTCAACTCGCTTTCTTGTGACCTGGCCGCAACACCGCAGGATGGCTTCAGGCCCTAATCTGGTTCTGGCATGGCACGCTGAGCCTTTGGTTATTTCCTCTTCCTGGTGGGAAATGAGAGTTAAATTTGCCCGTCCAGACACCTCCAGCTAGTCTCTCATTGGTTCTCGCTATTCCTGTTCATCTTCTGCAGAAATTGCAAACTGGGCCAAACAGGAGGTTAAAGAGACTGACTCTCCAAGTCGGGAGAGTGTTAGTAAAGCATCTGGAATGTTGCACCCGAGTACCAGGGGAGGAAAACTGAGACATATTTGAACACATCTCCCGATCACATGGTTGATCATACTCTAGGTTCCACATGCATGTTTTAGCTGAAGGAAGAATACCTTAAACCTGGGTAGTTGAAACCCGTGGAATGGATACCATGCAATATGACTTCAAAGGGTCTTCATTTGCTCACCAAACCTCTCCAATCCTATCACTGCTGCGTTTATGCCCCTGTACACACGCTTGATTCTCTTTTGGAGACATAGCAATCCATAGGTTTTAAGATGCTTACTAGTCAGGTACATTCTTAGGCCTTTAATATGGGGTGTTGAGTCCATTTCGTTGAGGAAGGAGTAGCTCTTGTCTATTCCATATTTGGCTTAAGGAACTTTATCTGTGCTCATTTCAATCTCTGGTTTTATGCAGCACCCCAACTCACCTTTACCCTTAAGCAAGCATAAGTTGGTTTTCTAAATTTGAGACCCTGTTCTGTTCTGTAATTCAGTTCCTGTGTAGCCAAGTTTACATTCCGTGTATTACTGATATCTTATGATGTTTCTTTTTCTGTGTGACTTATTTCAGTTAGAATCATCATACCTGAATCCACTCATTGTGCTACTAAGGGCCTGATGACATAGATTTCATTGCTGAGTGATATTGCTTTGTAAGAAAATACCACAACTTCTTTATCCATTTTTCACTTTCTGTGATGTTGAACTTGTACTGTAAATGTGGTTCTTGTCAACAGAGGCGTCCCAAACTTTGGGGTGGCTGTGTCTTTTTGATTTTAATTTCCTTAAGCTATAGGACCATAAGTGGAAGTGCCCTAGGCTCTGTTGCTTTGTTTCTTAGATGTTTCAGGAAACACCATACACTTCTCCCGAGTGTCTGTTGACAATTTACATCCCGCCCATCAGCATAACAAGGCTCCCAGTTCTCCATGGCCTGTCCTGCCTTTCTGGATTTTACACTTTTTTCAGATGGCCCTTTTGACCGGGGGGAAGTGAGACTACATTGTAGTGCAGATTTCCTTTGCAAGCTTGCTTGGCTGGCCAAAAAGGGCGTATGCGTTTTTTCCTGAATATATTTAGGAAAAAACGCATACGCCCTTTTTGGCCAAGTGCATCATTGTGGACGTTCTGCCTCTTTTCCTATGTTTTCAATGCAATTCCAGTCTACCTCCTGAAATCGGTTTCCTGCAATTCTGCCCCGCTTTCAAGTCCTCTTGGCAGCCTTACTTCAGTATATTTTTGGACGATAGCTGTCATTTATAACTCTGCAGGTTTGTGAATTACAGTGCCCCTGAGCTCCTTTCTTCAACTCGCTTTCTTGTGAGCTGGCCGCAAGACCGCAGGATGGCTTCAGGCCTTAATCTGGTTCCGGCACGGCACGCTGTGCCTTTGGTTATTTCCTCTTCCTGGTGGGAAATGAGAGTTAAATTTGCCCGTCCAGACACCTCCAGCTAGTCTCTCATTGGTTCTTGCAAATCCTGTTCATCTTCCGCAGAAATTGCAAACTGGGCCAAACCGGAGGTTAAAGGCGCTGACTCTCCAGGTGGAGACAGAGTTAGTAAAGCGTCTGGAATGTTGCACCCGAGTACCAGGGGAGGAAAACTGAGACATATTTGAACACGTCTCCCGTTCACACGGTTGATCATACTCTGGGTTCCACATGCATGTTTTAGCTGAAGGAAGAATACGTTAAACCTGGAGAGTTGAGACCCGTGTAATGGGAACCGTGCAATATGACTTCAAAGGGTCTTCATTTGCTCACCGAACCTCTCCAATCCTATCACTGCTGCGTTTATGCCCCTGTACACATGCTTGATTCTCTTTCGGAGACATAGCAATCCATAGGTTTTAAGATACTTACTAGTCAGGTACATTCTTAGGCGTTTAATATGCGGTGTTGAGTCCATTTCGTTGAGCAAGGAGTAGCTCTTGTCTATTCCATATTTGGCTTAAGGAACTTTATCTGTGCTCATTTCGATCTCTGGTTTTATGCAGCACCCCAACTCACCTTTACTCTTAAGCAAGCATAAGTTGGTTTTCTAAATTTGAGACCCTGTTCTGTTCTGTAATTCAGTTCCTGTGTAGCCAAGTTTACATTCCGTGTATTACTGATATCTTATGATGTTTCTTTTTCTGTGTGACTTATTTCAGTTAGAATCATCATACCTGAATCCACTCATTGTGCTGCTAAGGGCCTGATGACATAGATTTCATTGCTGAGTGATATTGCTTTGTAAGTAAATACCACAACTTCTTTATCCATTTTTCGCTTTCTGCGATGTTGAACTTGTACTGTAAACGAGGTTCTTGTAAACAGAGGCGTCCAAAACTTTGGGGTGGCTGTGTCTTTTTGATTTTAATTTCCCTAAGCTATAGGACCATAAGTGGAAGTGCCCTAGGCTCTGTTGCTTTGTTTTTTAGATGTTTCAGGAACCACCATACACTTCTCCCGAGTGTCTGTTGGCAGTTTACATCCCGCCCATCAGCATAACAAGGCTCCCAGTTCTCCATGGCCTGTCCTGCCTTTCTGGATTTTACACTTTTTTCAGATGGCTGTTTTGACCGGGGGGAAGTGAGACTTCATTGTAGTGCAGATTTCCTTTGCAAGCTTGCTTGGTTGGCCAAAAAGGGCGTATGCGTTTTTTCCTGAATATATTCAGGAAAAAACGCATACGCCCTTTTTGGCCAAGTGCATCATTGTGGACGTTCTGCCTCTTTTCCTATGCTTTCAATGCAATTCCAGTCTACCTCCTGAAATCGGTTTCCTGCAATTCTGCCACGCTTTCAAGTCCTCTTGGCAGCCTTACTTCAGTATATTTTTGTACGATAGCTGTCATTTGTAACTCTGCAAGTTTGTGAATTACAGTGCCCCTGAGCTCCTTTCTTCAACTCGCTTTCTTGTGAGCTGGCCGTAAGACCGCAGGATGGCTTCAGGCCCTAATCTGGTTCCAGCACGGCACGCTGAGCCTTTGGTTATTTCCTCTTCCTGGTGGGAAATGAGAGTTAAATTTGCCCATCCAGACACCTCCAGCTAGTCTCTCATTGGTTCTCACTAATCCTGTTCATCTTCCGCAGAAATTGCAAACTGGGCCAAACAGGAGGTTAAAGGCGCTGACTCTCCAAGTGGGGAGAGTGTTAGTAAAGCGTCTGGAATGTTGCACCCGAGTACCAGGGTACGAAAACTGAGACATATTTGAACACGTCTCCCGTTCACACGGTTGATCATACTCTGGGTTCCACATGCATGTTTTAGCTGAAGGAAGAATACCTTAAACCTGGAGAGTTGAGACCCGTGTAATGGGTACCGTGCAATATGACTTCAAAGGGTCTTCATTTGCTCACCGAACCTCTCCAATCCTATCACTGCTGTGTTTATGCCCCTGTACACATGCTTGATTCTCTTTCAGAGACATAGCAATCCATAGGTTTTAAGATACTTACTAGTCAGGTACATTCTTAGGCGTTTAATATGCGGTGTTGAGTCCATTTCGTTGAGCAAGGAGTAGCTCTTGTCTATTCTATATTTGGCTTAAGGAACTTTATCTGTGCTCATTTCAATCTCTGGTTTTATGCAGCACCCCAACTCACCTTTACCCTTAAGCAAGCATAAGTTGGTTTTCTAAATTTGAGACCCTGTTCTGTTCTGTAATTCAGTTCCTGTGTAGCCAAGTTTTCATTCCGTGTATTACTGATATCTTATGATGTTTCTTTTTCTGTGTGACTTATTTCAGTTAGAATCATCATACCTGAATCCACTCATTGTGCTGCTAAGGGCCTGATGACATAGGTTTCATTGCTGAGTGATATTGCTTTGTAAGTAAATACCACAACTTCTTTATCCATTTTTCACTTTCTGCGATGTTGAACTTGTACTGTAAACGAGGTTCTTGTAAACAGAGGCGTCCCAAACGTTGGGGTGGCTGTGTCTTTTTGATTTTAATTTCCCTAAGCTATAGGACCATAAGTGGAAGTGCCCTAGGCTCTGTTGCTTTGTTTTTTAGATGTTTCAGGAAACACCATACACTTCTCCCGCGTTTCTGTTGGCAATTTCCATCCCGCCCATCAGCATAACAAGGCTCCCAGTTCTCCATGGCCTGTCCTGGCTTTCTGGATTTTACACTTTTTTCAGATGGCCGTTTTGACCGGGGGGAAGTGAGACTTCATTGTAGTGCAGATTTCCTTTGCAAGCTTGCTTGGTTGGCCAAAAAGGGTGTATGCGTTTTTTCCTGAATATACTCAGGAAAAAACACATACACCCTTTTTGGCCAAGTGCATCATTGTGGACGTTCTGCCTCTTTTCCTATGCTTTCAATGCAATTCCAGTCTACCTCCTGAAATCGGTTTCCTGCAATTCTGCCCCGCTTTCAAGTCCTCTTGGCAGCCTTACTTCAGTATATTTTTGGACGATAGCTGTCATTTATAACTCTGCAGGTTTGTGAATTACAGTGCCCCTGAGCTCCTTTCTTCAACTCGCTATCTTTTGAGCTGGCCGCAACACCGCAGGATGGCTTCAGGCCCTAATCAGGTTCCAGCACGGCATGCTGAGCCTTTGGTTAATTCCTCTTCCTGGTGGGAAATGAGAGTTAAATTTGCCCGTCAAGACACCTCCAGCTAGTCTCTCATTGGTTCTCGCTAAACCTGTTCATTTTCCGCAGAAATTGCAAACTGGGCCAAACAGGAGTTTAAAGGCGCTGACTCTCCAAGTGGGGAGAGTGTTTGTAAAGCATCTGGAATGTTGCACCTGAGTACCAGGGGAGGAAAACTGAGACATATTTGAACACGGCTCCCGTTCACATGGTTGATCATACTCTGGGTTCCACATGCATGTTTTAGCTGAAGGAAGAATACCTTAAACCTGGGTAGTTGAAACCCGTGGAATGGGTACCACGCAATATGACATCAAAGGGTCTTCATTTGCTCACCGAACCTCTCCAAACCTATGACTTCTGCGTTTTTGCCCCTGTACACACGCTTGATTCTCTTTTGGAGACATAGCAATCCATAGGTTTTAAGATACTTACTAGTCAGGTACATTCTTAGGCATTTAATATGGGGTGTTGAGTCCATTTCGTTGAGCAAGGAGTAGCTCTTGTCTATTCCATATTTGGCTTAAGGAACTTTATCTGTGCTCATTTCAATCTCTGGTTTTATGCAGCACCCAAACTCACCTTTCCCCTTAAGCAAGCATAAGTTGGTTTTCTAAATTTGAGACCCTGTTCTGTTTTGGAATTCAGTTCCTGTGTAGCCAAGTTTACATTCCGTGTATTAGTGATATCTTATGATGTTTCTTTTTCTGTGTGACTTATTTCAGTTAGAATCATCGTACCTGAATCCACTCATTATGCTGCTACGGGCCTGATGACATAGATTTCATTGCTGAGTGATACTGCATTGTACGTAAGTACCACAAATTCTTTATCCATTTTTCACTTTCTGTGATATTGAACTTGTACGGTAAACGGGGTTCTTGTAAACAGAGGCATCCCAAACTTTGGGGTGGCTGTGTCTTTTTGATTTTAATTTCCCTAAGCTATAGGACCATAAGTGGAAGTGCCCTAGGCTCTGTTGCTTTGTTTTTTAGATGTTTCAGGAAACACCATACACTTCTTCCGAGTGTCTGTTGGCAATTTACATCCCGCCCATCAGCATAACAAGGCTCCCAGTTCTCCATGGCCTGTCCTGCCTTTCTGGATTTTACACTTTTTTCAGATGGCCCGTTTGACCGGGGGGAAGTGAGACTTCATTGTAGTGCAGATTTCCTTTGCAAGTTTGCTTGGTTGGCCAAAAAGGGCGTATGCGTTTTTTCCTGAATATATTCAGGAAAAAACGCATACGCCCTTTTTGGCCAAGTGCATCATTGTGGACGCTCTGCCTCTTTTCCTATGCTTTCAATGCAATTCCAGTCTACCTCCTGAAATCGGTTTCCTGCAATTCTGCCCCGCTTTCAAGTCCTCTTGGCAGCCTTACTGCAGTATATTTTTGGACGATAGCTGTCATTTATAACTCTGCAGGTTTGTGAATTACAGTGCCCCTGAGCTCCTTTCTTCAACTCGCTATCTTTTGAGCTGGCCGCAACACCGCAGGGTGGCTTCAGGCCCTAATCAGGTTCCGGCACGGCATGCTGAGCCTTTGGTTAATTCCTCTTCCTGGTGGGAAATGAGAGTTAAATTTACCCGTCCAGACACCTCCAGCTAGTCTCTCATTGGTTCTCGCTAAACCTGTTCATCTTCCGCAGAAATTGCAAACTGGGCCAAACAGGAGGTTAAAGGCGCTGACTCTCCAAGTGGGGAGAGTGTTAGTAAAGCATCTGGAATGTTGCACCCGAGGACCAGGGGAGGAAAACTGAGACATATTTGAACACGGCTCCCGTTCACACGGTTGATCATACTCTGGGTTCCACATGCATGTTTTAGCTGAAGGAAGAATACCTTAAACCTGGAGATTTGAAACCCGTGGAATGGGTACCACGCAATATGACATCAAAGGGTCTTCATTTGCTCACCGAACCTCTCCAAACCTATCACTTCTGCGTTTTTGCCCCTGTACACACGCTTGATTCTCTTTTGGAGACATAGCAATCCATAGGTTTTAAGATACTTAATAGTCAGGTACATTCTTAGGCGTTTAATATGGGGTGTTGAGTCCATTTCGTTGAGCAAGGAGTAGCTCTTGTCTATTCCATATTTGGCTTAAGGAACTTTATCTGTGCTCATTTCAATCTCTGGTTTTATGCAGCACCCAAACTCACCTTTCCCCTTAAGCAAGCATAAGTTGGTTTTCTAAATTTGAGACCCTGTTCTGTTTTGGAATTCAGTTCCTGTGTAGCCAAGTTTACATTCCGTGTATTACTGATATCTTATGATGTTTCTTTTTCTGTGTGACTTATTTCAGTTAGAATCATCATACCTGAATCCACTCATTGTGCTGCTAAGGGCCTGATGACATAGATTTCATTGCTGAGTGATATTGCTTTGTAAGTAAATACCACAACTTCTTTATCCATTTTTCACTTTCTGCGATGTTGAACTTGTACTGTAAACGAGGTTCTTGTAAACAGAGCCGTTCCAAACTTTGGGGTGGCTGTGTCTTTTTGATTTTAATTTCCCTAAGCTATAGGACCATAAGTGGAAGTGCCCTAGGCTCTGTTGCTTTGTTTTTTAGATGTTTCAGGAAACACCATACAGTGCTCCTGAGTGTCTGTTGGCAATTTACATCCCGCCCATCAGCATAACAGTGCTCCCAGTTGTACATGGCCTGTCCTGCTTTTCTGGATTTTACACTTTTTTCAGATGGCCCTTTTGACCGGGGGGAAGTGAGACTTCACTGTAGTGCAGATTTCCTTTGCAAGCTTGCTTGGTTGGCGAAAAAGGGCGTATGCGTTTTTTCCTGAATATATTCAGGAAAAAACGCATACGCGCTTTTTGGCCAAGTGCATCATTGTGGACGTTCTGCCTCTTTTCCTATGCTTTCAATGCAATTCCAGTCTACCTCCTGAAATCGGTTTCCTGCAATTCTGCCCCGCTTTCAAGTCCTCTTGGCAGCCTTACTTCAGTATATTTTTGGACGATAGCTGTCATTTATAACTCTGCAGGTTTGTGAATTACAGTGCCCCTGAGCTCCTTTCTTCAAATCGCTTTCTTGTGAGCTGGCCGCAACACTGCAGGATGGCTTCAGGCCCTAATCTGGTTCCGGCACGGCACGCTGAGCCTTTAGTTATTTCCTCTTCCTGGTGGGAAATGAGAGTTAAATTTGCCCGTCCAGACACCTCCAGCTAGTCTCTCATTAGTTCTCGCTATTCCTGTTCATCTTCCGCAGAAATGCAAACTGGGCCTAACAGGAGGTTAAAGGGACTGACTGTCCAAGTCGGGAGAGTGTTAATAAAGCGTCTGGAATGTTGCACCCGAGTACCAGGGAACGAAAACTGAGACATATTTGAACACGTCTCCCGATCACATGGTTGATCATACTCTGGGTTCCACATGCATGTTTTAGCTGAAGGAAGAATACCTTAAACCTGGAGAGTTGAGACCTGTGTAATGGGTACCATGCAATATGAATTCAAGGGGTCTTCATTTGCTCACCGAACCTCTCCAATCCTATCACTGCTGCGTTTATGCCCCTGTACACATGCTTGATTCTCTTTCGGAGACATAGCAATCCATAGGTTTTAAGATACTTACTAGTCAGGTACATCCTTAGGCGTTTAATATGGGGTGTTGAGTCCATTTCGTTGAGCAAGGAGTAGCTCTTGTCTATTCCATATTTGGCTTAAGGAACTTTATCTGTGCTCATTTCAATCTCTGGTTTTATGCAGCACCCCAACTCACCTTTCCCCTTAAGCAAGCATAAGTTGGTTTTCTAAATTTGAGACCCTGTTCTGTTTTGGAATTCAGTTCCTGTGTAGCCAAGTTTACATTCCGTGTATTAGTGATATCTTATGATGTTTCTTTTTCTGTGTGACTTATTTCAGTTAGAATCATCGTACCTGAATCCACTCATTATGTTGCTACGGGCCTGATGACATAGATTTCATTGCTGAGTGATACTGCATTGTACGTAAGTACCACAAGTTCTTTATCCATTTTTCAATTTCTGTGATACTGAACTTGTACGGTAAACGAGGTTCTTGTAAACAGAGGCATCCCAAACATTGGGGTGGCTGTGGTTTTTTGATTTTAATTTCTCTAAGCTATAGGACCATAAGTGGAAGTGCCCTAGGCTCTGTTGCTTTGTTTTTTAGATGTTTCAGGAAACACCATACACTTCTCCCGAGGTTCTGTTGGCAATTTACATCCCGCCCATCAGCAAAACAAGGCTCCCAGTTCTCCATGGCCTGTCCTGCCTTTCTGGATGTTACACTTTTTTCAGATGGCCCTTTTGACCGAGGGAAGTGAGACTTCATTGTAGTGCAGATTTCCTTTGCAATCTTGCTTGGTTGGTCAAAAAGGGCGTATGCGTTTTTTCCTGAATATATTCAGGAAAAAACGCATACGCCCTTTTTGGCCAAGTGCATCATTGTGGACGTTCTGCCTCTTTTCCTATGCTTTCAATGCAATTTCAGTCTACCTCCTGAAATCGGTTTCCTGCAATTCTGCCCCGCTTTCAAGTCCTCTTGGCAGCCTTACTTCAGTATATTTTTGGACGATAGCTGTCATTTATAACTCTGCAGGTTTGTGAATTACAGTGCCCCTGAGCTCCTTTCTTCAACTTGCTTTCTTGTGAGCTGGCCGCAACACCGCAGGATGGCTTCAGGCCCTAATCTGGTTCCGGCATGGCACACTGAGCCTTTGGTTATTTCCTCTTCCTGGTGGGAAATGAGAGTTAAATTTGCCCATCCAGACACCTCCAGCTAGTCTCTCATTGGTTCTCGCTATTCCTGTACATCTTCCACAGAAATTGCAAACTGGGCCAAACAGGAGGTTAAAGGGACTGACTGTCCAAGTCGGGAGAGTGTTAGTAAAGCATCTGGAATGTTGCACCCGAGTACCAGGGTACGAAGACTGAGACATATTTGAACACGTCTCTCGATCACATGATTGATCATACTCTGGGTTCCACATGCATGTTTTAGCTGAAGGAAGAATACCTTAAACCTGGAGAGTTGAGACCCGTGGAATGGGTACCATGCAATATGACTTCAAGGGGTCTTCATTTGCTCACCGAACCTCTCCAATCCTATCACTGCTGCGTTTATGCCCCTGTACACATTCTTGATTCTCTTTCGGAGACATAGCAATCCATAGGTTTTAAGATACTTACTAGTCAGGTACATTCTTAGGCGTTTAATATGCGGTGTTGAGTCCATTTTGTTGAGCAAGGAGTAGCTCTTGTCTATTCCATATTTGGCTTAAGGAACTTTATCTGTGCTCATTTCAATCTCTGGTTTTATGCAGCACCCCAACTCACCTTTCCCCTTAAGCAAGCATAAGTTGGTTTTCTAAATTTGAGACCCTGTTCTGTTTTGGAATTCAGTTCCTGTGTAGCCAAGTTTACATTCCGTGTATTACTGATATCTTATGATGTTTCTTTTTCTGTGTGACTTATTTCAGTTAGAATCATCATACCTGAATCCACTCATTGTGCTGCTAAGGGCCTGATGACATAGATTTCATTGCTGTGTGATACTGCATTGTACGTAAGTACCACAAGTTCTTTATCCATTTTTCACTTTCTGTGATATTGAACTTGTACGGTAAACGAGCTTCTTCTAAACAGAGGCGTCCCAAACTTTGGGGTGGCTGTGTCTTTTTGATTTTAATTTCCCTAAGTTATAGGACCATAAGTGGAAGTGCCCTAGGCTCTGTTGCTTTGTTTTTTAGATGTTTCAGGAAACACCATACACTTCTCCCACGTGTCTGTTGGCAATTTACATCCCGCCCATCAGCATAACAAGGCTCCCAGTTCTCCATGGCCTGTCCTGCCTTTCTGGATTTTACACTTTTTTCAGATGGCCCTTTTGACCGAGGGAAGTGAGACTTCATTGTAGTGCAGATTTCCTTTACAAGCTTGCTTGGTTGGCCAAAAAGGGCGTATGCGTTTTTTCCTGAATATATTCAGGAAAAAACGCATACGCCCTTTTTGGCCAAGTGCATCATTGTGGACGTTCTGCCTCTTTTCCTATGCTTTCAATGCAATTCCAGTCTACCTCCTGAAATCGGTTTCCTGCAATTCTCCCCCGCATTCAAGTCCTCTTGGCAGCCTTACTTCAGTATATTTTTGGACGATAGCTGTCATGTATAACTCTGCAGGTTTGTGAATTACAGTGCCCCTGAGCTCCTTTCTTCAACTCGCTTTCTTGTGAGCTGGCCGCAACACCGCAGGATGGCTTCAGGCCCTAATCTGGTTCTGGCACGGCAGGCTGAGCCTTTGGTTAATTCCTCTTCCTGGTGGGAAATGGGAGTTAAATTTGCCCGTCCAGACACCTCCAGCTAGTCTCTCATTGGTTCTCACTATTCCTGTTAATCTTCCGCAGAAATTGCAAACTGGGCCAAACAGGAGGTTAAAGGGACTGACTCTCCAAGTTCGGAGAGTGTTAGTAAAGCGTCTGGAATGTTGCACCCGAGTACCAGGGTACGAAAACTGAGACATATTTGAACACATCTCCCGATCACATGGTTGACCATACTCTAGGATCCACATGCATGTTTTAGCTGAAGGAAGACTACCTTAAACCTGGGTAGTTGAAACCCGTGGAATGGGTACCATGCAATATGACTTCAAAGGGTCTTCATTTGCTCACCGAACCTCTCCAATCCTATCACTGCTGCGTTTATGCCCCTGTACACACGCTTGATTCTCTTTCGGAGACATAGCAATCCATAGGTTTTAAGATACTTACTAGTAAGGTACATTCTTAGGCGTTTAATATGCGGTGTTGAGTCCATTTCGTTGAGCAAGGAGTAGCTCTTGTCTATTCCATATTTGGCTTAAGGAATTTTATCTGTGCTCATTTCAATCTCTGGTTTTATGCAGCACCCCAACTCACCTTTCCCCTTAAGCAAGCATAAGTTGCTTTTCTAAATTTGAGACCCTGTTCTGTTTTGGAATTCAGTTCCTGTGTAGCCAAGTTTACATTCCGTGTATCAGTGATATCTTATGATGTTTCTTTTTATGTGTGACTTATTTCAGTTAGAATCATCGTACCTGAATCCACTCATTATGCTGCTACAGGCCTGATGACATAGATTTCATTGCTGAGTGATACTGCATTGTACGTAAGTACCACAAGTTCTTTATCCATTTTTTACTTTCTGCGATATTGAACTTGTACTGTAAACGAGGTTCTTGTAAACAGAGGCGTCCCAAACTTTGGGGTGGCTGTGTCTTTTTGATTTTAATTTCCCTAAGCTATAGGACCATAAGTGGAATTTCCCTAGGCTCTGTTGCTTTGTTTTTTAGATGTTTCAGGAAACAACATACACTTCTCCCCAGTGTCTGTTGTCAATTTACATCCCGCCCATCAGCATAACAAGGCTCCCATTTATCCATGGCCTGTCGTGCCTTTCTGGATTTTACACTTTTTTCAGATGGCCCTTTTGAACGGGGGGAAGTGAGACTTCATTGTAGTGCAGATTTCCTTTGCAAGCTTGCTTGGTTGGCCAAAAAGGGCGTATGCGTTTTTTCCTGAATATATTCAGGAAAAAACGCATACGCCCTTTTTGGCCAAGTGCATCATTGTGGACGCTCTGGCTCTTTTCCTATGCTTTCAATGCAATTCCAGTCTACCTCCTGAAATCGGTTTCCTGCAATTCTGCCCCGCTTTCAAGTCCTCTTGGCAGCCTTACTTCAGTATATTTTTGGACGGTAGCTGTCATTTATAACTCTGCAGGTTTGTGAATTACAGTGCCCCTGAGCTCCTTTCTTCAACTCGCTCTCTTGTGAGCTGGCCGCAACACCGCAGGATGGCTTCAGGCCCTAATCTGGTTCCGGCACGGCACGCTGAGCCTTTGGTTAATTCCTCTTCCTGGTGGGAAATGAGAGTTAAATTTGCCCGTCCAGACACCTCCAGCTAGTCTCTCATTGGTTCTCCCTATTCCTGTTCATCTTCCGCAGAAATTGCAAACTGGGCCAAACAGGAGGTTAAAGGGACTGACTCTCCAAGTCGGGAGAGTGTTAGTAAAGCGTCTGGAATGTTGCACCCGAGTACCAGGGTACGAAAACTGAGACATATTTGAACACGGCTCCCGATCACATGGTTGATCATACTCTAGGTTCCACATGCATGTTTTAGCTGAAGGAAGAATACCTTAAACCTGGGTAGTTGAAACCCGTGGAATGGGAACCATGCAATTATGACTTCAAAGGGTCTTCATTTGCTCACCGAACCTCTCCAATCCTATCACTGCTGCGTTTATGCCCCTGTGCACAGGCTTGATTCTCTTTCGGAGACATAGCAATCCATAGGTTTTAAGATACTTACTAGTCAGGTACATTCTTAGGCGTTTAATATGCGGTGTTGAGTTCATTTCGTTGAGCAAGGAGTAGCTCTTGTCTATTCCATATTTGGCTTAAGGAACTTTATCTGTGCTCATTTCAATCTCTGGTTTTATGCAGCACCCCAACTCACCTTTCCCCTTAAGCAAGCATAAGTTGCTTTTCTAAATTTGAGACACTGTTCTGTTCTGTAATTCAGTTCCTGTGTAGCCAAGTTTACATTCCGTGTATTACTGATATCTTATGATGTTTCTTTTTCTGTGTGACTTATTTCAGTTAGAATCATCATACCTGAATCCACTCATTGTGCTGCTAAGGGCCTGATGACATAGATTTCATTGCTGAGTGATATTGCTTTGTAAGTAAATACCACAACTTCTTTATACATTTTTCACTTTCTGCGATGTTGAACTTGTACTGTAAACGAGGTTCTTGTAAACAGAGGCGTCCCAAACGTTGGGGTGGCTGTGTCTTTTTGATTTTAATTTCCCTAAGCTATAGGAGCATAAGTGGAAGTTCCCTAGGCTCTGTTGCTTTGTTTTTTAGATGTTTCAGGAAACACCATACACTTCTCCCGCGTGTCTGTTGGCAATTTACATCCCGCCCATCAGCATAACAAGGCTCCCAGTTCTCCATGGCCTGTCCTGCCTTTCTGGATTTTACACTTTTTTCAGATGGCCCTTTTGACTGGGGGGAAGTGAGACTTCATTGTAGTGCAGATTTCCTTTGCAAGCATGCTTGGTTGGCCAAAAAGGGCGTATGCGTTTTTTCCTGAATATATTCAGGAAAAAACGCATACGCCCTTTTTGGCCAAGTGCATCATTGTAGACGTTCTGCCTCTTTTCCTATGCTTTCAATGCAATTCCAGTCTACCTCCTGAAATCGGTTTCCTGCAATTCTGCCCCGCTTTCAAGTCCTCTTGGCAGCCTTACTTCATTATATTTTTGGACGATAGCTGTCATTTATAACTCTGCAGGTTTGTGAATTACAGTGCCCCTGAGCTCCTTTCTTCTACTCGCTTTCTTTTGAGCTGGCCGCAACACCGCAGGATGGCTTCAGGCCCTAATCTGGTTCCGGCACAGCACGCTGAGCCTTTGGTTATTTCCTCTTCCTGGTGGGAAATGAGAGTTAAATTTGCCCGTCCAGACACCTCCAGCTAGTCTCTCATTGGTTCTCCCTATTCCTGTTCACCTTCCGCAGAAATTGCAAACTGGGCCAAACAGGAGGTTAAAGGCGCTGACTCTCCAAGTGGGGAGAGTGTTAGTAAAGCGTCTGGAATGTTGCACCCGAGTACCAGGGGAGGAAAACTGAGACATATCTGAACACGTCTCCCGTTCACACGGTTGATCATACTCTGGGTTCCACATGCATGTTTTAGCTGAAGGAAGAATACCTTAAACCTGGAGAGTTGAGACCCGTGTAATGGGTACCATGCAATATGACTTCAAAGGGTCTTCATTTGCTCACCGAACCTCTCCAATCCTATCACTGCTGCGTTTATGCCCCTGTACACATGCTTGATTCTCTTTTGGAGACATAGCAATCCATAGGTTTTAAGATACTTACTAGTCAGGTACATTCTTAGGCATTTAATATGCGGTGTTGAGTCCATTTCGTTGAGCAAGGAGTAGCTCTTCTCTGTTCCATATTTGGCTGAAGAAACTTTATCTGTGCTCATTTCAATCTCTGGTTTTATGCAGCACCCCAACTCACCTTTCACCTTAAGGAAGCATAAGTTGGTTTTCTAAATTTGAGACCCTGTTCTGTTTTGTAATTCAGTTCCTGTGTAGCCAAGTTTACATTCCGTGTATTAGTGATATCTTATGATGTTTCTTTTTCTGTGTGACTTATTTTAGTTAGAATCATCGTACCTGAATCCACTCATTATGCTGCTATGGGCCTGATGACATAGATTTCATTGCTGAGTGATACTGCATTGTACGTAAGTACCACAAGTTCTTTATCCATTTTTCACTTTCTGCGATGTTGAACTTGTACTGTAAATGAGGTTCTTGTAAACAGAGGCGTCCCAAACTTTGGGGTGGCTGTGTCTTTTTGATTGTAATTTTCCTAAGCTATAGCACCATAAGTGGAAGTGCCCTAGGCTCTGTTGCTTTGTTTTTTAGATGTTTCAGGAAACACCATACACTTCTCCCGCGTGTCTGTTGGCAATTTACATCCCGCCCATCAGCATAACAAGGCTCCCAGTTATCCATGGCCTGTCCTGCCTTTCTGGATTTTACAATTTTTTCAGATGGCCCTTTTGACCGGGGGGAAGTGAGACTTCATTGTAGTGCAGATTCCTTTGCAAGCTTGCTTGGTTGGCCAAAAAGGGCGTATGCGTTTTTTCCTGAATATATTCAGGAAAAAAACGCATACGCCCTTTTTGGTCAAGTGCATCATTGTGGACGTTCTGCCTCTTTTCCTATGCTTTCAATGCAATTCCAGTCTACCTCCTGAAATCGGTTTCCTGCAATTCTGCCCCGCTTTCAAGTCCTCTTGGCAGCCTTACTTCAGTATATTTTTGGACGATAGCTGTCATTTATAACTCTGCAGGTTTGTGAATTACAGTGCCCCTGAGCTCCTTTCTTCAACTCGCTTTCTTGTGAGCTGGCCGCAACACCGCAGAATGGCTTCAGGCCCTAATCTGGTTCCGGCACAGCACGCTGAGCCTTTGGTTAATTCCTCTTCCTGGTGGGAAATGTGAGTTAAATTTGCCCGTCCAGACACCTCCAGCTAGTCTCTCATTGGTTCTCCCTATTCCTGTTCATCTTCCGCAGAAATTGCAAACTGGGCCAAACAGGAGGTTAAAGGGACTGACTCTCCAAGTTGGGAGAGTGTTAGTAAAGCGTCTGGAATGTTGCACCCGAGTACCAGGGTACGAAAACTGAGACATATTTGAACACGTCTCCCGATCACATGGTTGATCATACTGTAGGTTCAACATGCATGTTTTAGCTGAAGGAAAAATACCTTAAACCTGGGTAGTTGAAACCCCTGGAATGGGTACCATGCAATATGACTTCAAAGGGTCTTCATTTGCTCACCGAACCTCTCCAATCCTATCACTGCTCCGTTTATGCCCCTGTACACATGCTTGATTCTCTTTCGGAGACATAGCAATCCATAGGTTGTAAGATACTTACTAGTCAGGTACATTCTTAGGCGTTTAATATGGGGTGTTGAGTCCATTTCGTTGAGCAAGGAGTAGCTCTTGTCTATTCCATATTTGGCTTAAGGAACTTTATCTGTGCTCATTTCAATCTCCGGTTTTATGCAGCACCCCAACTCACCTTTCCCCTTAAGCAAGCATAAGTTGGTTTTCTAAATCTGAGACCCTGTTCTGTTTTAGAATTCAGTTCCTGTGTAGCCAAGTTTACATTCCGTGTATTAGTGATATCTTATGATGTTTCTTTTTCTGTGTGACTTATTTCAGTTAGAATCATCGTACCTGAATCCACTCATTATGCTGCTCCGGGCCTGATGACATAGATTTCATTGCTGAGTGATAGTGCATTGTACGTAAGTACCACAAGTTCTTTATCCATTTTTCACTTTCTGCGATGTTGAACTTGTACTGTAAACGAGGTTCTTGTAAACAGAGGCATCCCAAACTTTGGGGTGGCTGTGTCTTTTTGATTTTAATTTCCCTAAGCTATAGGACCATAAGTGGAAGTTCCCTAGGCTCTGTTGCTTTGTTTTTTAGATGTTTCAGGAAACACCATACACTTCTCCCGCGTGTCTGTTGGCAATTTACATCCCGCCCATCAGCATAACAAGGCTCCCAGTTCTCCATGGCCTGTCCTGCCTGTCTGGATTTTACACTTTTTTCAGATGGCCCTTTTGACCGGGGAGAAGTGAGACTTCATTGTAGTGCAGATTTCCTTTGCAAGCTTGCTTGGTTGGCCAAAAAGTGCGTATGCGTTTTTTCTGAATATATTCAGGAAAAAACGCATATGCCCTTTTTGACCAAGTGCATCATTGTGGACGTTCTGCCTCTTTTCCTATGCTTTCAATGCAATTCCAGTCTACCTCCTGAAATCGGTTTCCTGCAATTCTGCCCCGCTTTCAAGTCCTCTTGGCAGCCTTACTTCAGTATATTTTTGGACGATAGCTGTCATTTATAACTCTGCAGGTTTGTGAATTACAGTGCCCCTGAGCTCCTTTCTTCAACTCGCTTTCTTGTGAGCTGGCCGCAACACCGCAGGATGGCTTCAGGCCCTAATCTGGTTCCGGCACGGCACGCTGAGCCTTTGGTTATTTCCTCTTCCTGGTGGGAAATGAGAGTTAAATTTGCCCGTCCAGACACCTCCAGCTAGTCTCTCATTGGTTCTCGCTATTCCTGTTCATCTTCCGCAGAAATTGCAAACTGGGCCAAACAGGAGGTTAAAGGGACTGACTCTCCAAGTGGGGAGAGTGTTAGTAAAGCGTCTGGAATGTTGCACCCGAGTACCAGGGGAGGAAAACTGAGACATATTTGAACACGTCTCCCGATCACATGGTTGATCATACTCTAGGTTCCACATGCATGTTTTAGCTGAAGGAAGAATACCTTAAACCTGGGTAGTTGAAACCCGTGGAATGGGTACCATGCAATATGAATTCAAAGGGTCTTCATTTGCTCACCGAACCTCTCCAATCCTATCACTGCTGCGTTTATGCCCCTGTACACACGCTTGATACTCTTTCGGAGACATAGCAATCCATAGGTTTTAAGATACTTACGAGTCAGGTACATACTTAGGCGTTTAATATGGGGTGTTGAGTCCATTTCGTTGAGCAAGGAGTAGCTCTTGTCTATTCCATATTTGGCTTATGGAACTTTATCTGTGCTCATTTCAATCTCTGGTTTTATGCAGCACCCCAACTCACCTTTCCCCTTAAGCAAGCATAAGTTGGTTTTCTAAATTTGAGACCCTGTTCTGTTTTGGAATTCAGTTCCTGTGTAGGCAAGTTTACATTCCGTGTATTACTGATATCTTATGATGTTTCTTTTTCTGTGTGACTTATTTCAGTTAGAATCATCGTACCTGAATCCACTCATTATGCTGCTACGGGCCTGATGACATAGATTTCATTGCTGAGTGATACTGCATTGTACGTAAGTACCACAATTTCTTTATCCATTTTTCACTTTCTATGATACTGAGCTTGTACGGTAAACGAGGTTCTTGTAAACAGAGGCATCCCAAACTTTGGGGTGGCTGTGGTTTTTTGATTTTAATTTCTCTAAGCTATAGGACCATAAGTGGAAGTGCCCTAGGCTGTGTTGCTTTGTTTTTTAGATGTTTCAGGAAACACCATACACTTCTCCCGAGTGTCTGTTGGCAATTTACATCCCGCCCATCAGCATAACAAGGCTCCCAGTTCTCCATGACCTGTCCTGCCTTTCTGGATGTTACACTTTCTTCAGATGGCCCTTTTGACCGGGGGGAAGTGAGACTTCATTGTAGTGCAGATTTCCTTTGCAAGCTTGCTTGGTTGGCCAAAAAGGGCGTATGCGTTTTTTCCTGAATATATTCAGGAAAAAACGCATACGCCCTTTTTGGCCAAGTGCATCATTGTGGACGTTCTGCCTCTTTTCCTATGCTTTCAATGCAATTCCAGTCTACCTCCTGAAATCGGTTTCCTGCAATTCTGCCCCGCTTTCAAGTCCTCTTGGCAGCCTTACTTCAGTATATTTTTGGACGATAGCTGTCATTTATAACTCTGCAGGTTTGTGAATTACAGTGCCCCTGAGCTCCTTTCTTCAACTTGCTTTCTTGTGAGCTGGCTGCAACACCGCAGGATGGCTTCAGGCCCTAATCTGGTTCTGGCACGGCACGCTGAGCCTTTGGTTATTTCCTCTTCCTCGTGGGAAATGAGAGTTAAATTTGCCCGTCCAGACACCTCCAGCTAGTCTCTCATTGGTTCTCGCTATTCCTGTTCATCTTCCGCAGAAATTGCAAACTGGGCCAAACAGGAGGTTAAAGGGACGGACTTTCCAAGTCGGGAGAGTGTTAGTAAAGCGTCTGGAATGTTGCACCCGAGTACCAGGGTACGAGAACTGAGACATATTTGAACATGTCTCCCGATCACATGGTTGATCATACTCTGGGTTCCACATACATGTTTTAGCTGAAGGAAGAATACCTTAAACCTGGAGAGTTGAGACCCGTGGAATGGGTACCATGCAATATGACTTCAAAGGGTCTTCATTTACGCACCGAACCTCTCCAATCCTATCACTGCTGCGTTTATGCCCCTGTAGACACGCTGGATTCTCTTTCGGAGACATAGCAATCCATAGGTTTTAAGATACTTACTAGTCAGGTACATTCTTAGGCGTTTAATATGCGGTGTTGAGTCCATTTCGTTGAGCAAGGAGTAGCTCTTGTCTATTCCATATTTGGCTTAAGGAACTTTATGTGTGCTCATTTCAATCCCTGGTTTTATGCAGCACCCCAACTCACCTTTCCCCTTAAGCAAGCATAAGTTGGTTTTCTAAATTTGAGACCCTGTTCTGTTCTGTAATTCAGTTCCTGTGTAGCCAAGTTTACATTCCGTGTATTACTGATATCTTATGATGTTTCTTTTTCTGTGTGACTTATTTCAGTTAGAAACATCATACCTGAATCCACTCATTGTGCTGCTAATGGCCTGATGACATAGATTTCATTGCTGAGTGATATTGCTTTGTAAGTAAATACCACAGCTTGTTTATCCATTTTTCACTTTCTGCAATGTTGAACTTGTACTGTAAACGAGGTTCTTGTAAACAGAGCCATTCCAAACTTTGGGTTGGCTGTGTCTTTTTGATTTTAATTTTCCTAAGCTCTAGGACCATAAGTGGAAGTGCCCTAGGCTCTGTTGCTTTGTTTTTTAGATGTTTCAGGAAACACCATACACTTCTCCCGAGTGTCTGTTGGCAATTTACATCCCGCCCATCAGCATAACAAGGCTCCCAGTTCTCCATGGCCTGTCCTGCCTTTCTGGATTTTACACTTTTTTCAGATGGCCCTTTTGACCGGGAGGAAGTGAGACTTCATTGTAGTGCAGAATTCCTTTGCAAGCTTGCTTGGTTGGCCAAAAAGCGCGTATGCGTTTTTTCTTGAATATATTCAGGAAAAAACGCATACGCCCTTTTTGGCCAAGTGCATCATTGTGGACGTTCTGCCTCTTTTCCTATGCTTTCAATGCAATTCCAGTCTACCTCCTGAAATTGGTTTCCTGCAATTCTGCCCCGCTTTCAAGTCCTCTTGGCAGCCTTACTTCAGTATATTTTTGGACGATAGCTGTCATTTATAACTCTGCAGGTTTGTGAATTACAGTGCCCCTGAGCTCCTTTCTTCAACTCGCTTTATTGTGAGCTGGCCGCAACACCGCAGGATGGCTTCAGGCCCTAATCTGGTTCCGGCACGGCACGCTGAGCCTTTGGTTATTTCCTCTTCCTGGTGGGAAATGAGAGTTAAATTTGCCCGTCCAGACACCTCCAGCTAGTCTCTCATTGGTTCTCCCTATTCCTGTTCATCTTCCGCAGAAATTGCAAACTGGACCAAACAGGAGGTTAAAGGCGCTGACTCTCCAAGTTGGGAGAGTGTTAGTAAAGCGTCTGGAATGTTGCACCCGAGTACCAGGAGAGGAAAACTGAGACATATTTGAACACGTCTCCCGTTCACACAGTTGATCATACTCTGGGTTCCACATGCATGTTTTAGCTGAAGGAAGAATACCTTAAACCTGGAGAGTTGAGACCCGTGTAATGGGTACCATGCAATATGACTTCAAAGGGTCTTCATTTGCTCACCGAACCTCTCCAATCCTATCACTGCTGCGTTTATGCCCCTGTACACACGCTTGATACTCTTTCGGAGACATAGCAATCCATAGGTTTTAAGATACTTACGAGTCAGGTACATACTTAGGCGTTTAATATGGGGTGTTGAGTCCATTTCGTTGAGCAAGGAGTAGCTCTTGTCTATTCCATATTTGGCTTATGGAACTTTATCTGTGCTCATTTCAATCTCTGGTTTTATGCAGCACCCCAACTCACCTTTCCCCTTAAGCAAGCATAAGTTGGTTTTCTAAATTTGAGACCCTGTTCTGTTTTGGAATTCAGTTCCTGTGTAGGCAAGTTTACATTCCGTGTATTACTGATATCTTATGATGTTTCTTTTTCTGTGTGACTTATTTCAGTTAGAATCATCGTACCTGAATCCACTCATTATGCTGCTACGGGCCTGATGACATAGATTTCATTGCTGAGTGATACTGCATTGTACGTAAGTACCACAATTTCTTTATCCATTTTTCACTTTCTATGATACTGAGCTTGTACGGTAAACGAGGTTCTTGTAAACAGAGGCATCCCAAACTTTGGGGTGGCTGTGGTTTTTTGATTTTAATTTCTCTAAGCTATAGGACCATAAGTGGAAGTGCCCTAGGCTGTGTTGCTTTGTTTTTTAGATGTTTCAGGAAACACCATACACTTCTCCCGAGTGTCTGTTGGCAATTTACATCCCGCCCATCAGCATAACAAGGCTCCCAGTTCTCCATGACCTGTCCTGCCTTTCTGGATGTTACACTTTCTTCAGATGGCCCTTTTGACCGGGGGGAAGTGAGACTTCATTGTAGTGCAGATTTCCTTTGCAAGCTTGCTTGGTTGGCCAAAAAGGGCGTATGCGTTTTTTCCTGAATATATTCAGGAAAAAACGCATACGCCCTTTTTGGCCAAGTGCATCATTGTGGACGTTCTGCCTCATTTCCTATGCTTTCAATGCAATTCCAGTCTACCTCCTGAAATCGGTTTCCTGCAATTCTGCCCCGCTTTCAAGTCCTCTTGGCAGCCTTACTTCAGTATATTTTTGGACGATAGCTGTCATTTATAACTCTGCAGGTTTGTGAATTACAGTGCCCCTGAGCTCCTTTCTTCAACTTGCTTTCTTGTGAGCTGGCTGCAACACCGCAGGATGGCTTCAGGCCCTAATCTGTTTCTGGCACGGCACGCTGAGCCTTTGGTTATTTCCTCTTCCTCGTGGGAAATGAGAGTTAAATTTGCCCGTCCAGACACCTCCAGCTAGTCTCTCATTGGTTCTCGCTATTCCTGTTCATCTTCCGCAGAAATTGCAAACTGGGCCAAACAGGAGGTTAAAGGGACGGACTTTCCAAGTCGGGAGAGTGTTAGTAAAGCGTCTGGAATGTTGCACCCGAGTACCAGGGTACGAGAACTGAGACATATTTGAACATGTCTCCCGATCACATGGTTGATCATACTCTGGGTTCCACATACATGTTTTAGCTGAAGGAAGAATACCTTAAACCTGGAGAGTTGAGACCCGTGGAATGGGTACCATGCAATATGACTTCAAAGGGTCTTCATTTACGCACCGAACCTCTCCAATCCTATCACTGCTGCGTTTATGCCCCTGTAGACACGCTGGATTCTCTTTCGGAGACATAGCAATCCATAGGTTTTAAGATACTTACTAGTCAGGTACATTCTTAGGCGTTTAATATGCGGTGTTGAGTCCATTTCGTTGAGCAAGGAGTAGCTCTTGTCTATTCCATATTTGGCTTAAGGAACTTTATGTGTGCTCATTTCAATCCCTGGTTTTATGCAGCACCCCAACTCACCTTTCCCCTTAAGCAAGCATAAGTTGGTTTTCTAAATTTGAGACCCTGTTCTGTTCTGTAATTCAGTTCCTGTGTAGCCAAGTTTACATTCCGTGTATTACTGATATCTTATGATGTTTCTTTTTCTGTGTGACTTATTTCAGTTAGAAACATCATACCTGAATCCACTCATTGTGCTGCTAATGGCCTGATGACATAGATTTCATTGCTGAGTGATATGCTTTGTAAGTAAATACCACAGCTTGTTTATCCATTTTTCACTTTCTGCAATGTTGAACTTGTACTGTAAACGAGGTTCTTGTAAACAGAGCCATTCCAAACTTTGGGTTGGCTGTGTCTTTTTGATTTTAATTTTCCTAAGCTCTAGGACCATAAGTGGAAGTGCCCTAGGCTCTGTTGCTTTGTTTTTTAGATGTTTCAGGAAACACCATACACTTCTCCCGAGTGTCTGTTGGCAATTTACATCCCGCCCATCAGCATAACAAGGCTCCCAGTTCTCCATGGCCTGTCCTGCCTTTCTGGATTTTACACTTTTTTCAGATGGCCCTTTTGACCGGGAGGAAGTGAGACTTCATTGTAGTGCAGAATTCCTTTGCAAGCTTGCTTGGTTGGCCAAAAAGCGCGTATGCGTTTTTTCTTGAATATATTCAGGAAAAAACGCATACGCCCTTTTTGGCCAAGTGCATCATTGTGGACGTTCTGCCTCTTTTCCTATGCTTTCAATGCAATTCCAGTCTACCTCCTGAAATCGGTTTCCTGCAATTCTGCCCCGCTTTCAAGTCCTCTTGGCAGCCTTACTTCAGTATATTTTTGGACGATAGCTGTCATTTATAACTCTGCAGGTTTGTGAATTACAGTGCCCCTGAGCTCCTTTCTTCAACTCGCTTTATTGTGAGCTGGCCGCAACACCGCAGGATGGCTTCAGGCCCTAATCTGGTTCCGGCACGGCACGCTGAGCCTTTGGTTATTTCCTCTTCCTGGTGGGAAATGAGAGTTAAATTTGCCCGTCCAGACACCTCCAGCTAGTCTCTCATTGGTTCTCCCTATTCCTGTTCATCTTCCGCAGAAATTGCAAACTGGACCAAACAGGAGGTTAAAGGCGCTGACTCTCCAAGTTGGGAGAGTGTTAGTAAAGCGTCTGGAATGTTGCACCCGAGTACCAGGAGAGGAAAACTGAGACATATTTGAACACGTCTCCCGTTCACACAGTTGATCATACTCTGGGTTCCACATGCATGTTTTAGCTGAAGGAAGAATACCTTAAACCTGGAGAGTTGAGACCCGTGTAATGGGTACCATGCAATATGACTTCAAGGGATCTTCATTTGCTCACCGAACCTCTCCAATCCTATCACTGCTGCGTTTATGCCCCTGTACACATGCTTGATTCTCTTTCGGAGACATAGCAATCCATAGGTTTTAAGATACTTACTAGTCAGGTACATCCTTAGGCGTTTAATATGGGGTGTTGAGTCCATTTCGTTGAGCAAGGAGTAGCTCTTGTCTATTCCATATTTGGCTTAAGGAACTTTATCTGTGCTCATTTCAATCTCTGGTTTTATGCAGCACCCCAACTCACCTTTACCTTTAAGCAAGCATAAGTTGGTTTACTAAATTTGAGACCCTGTTCTGTTTTGGAATTCAGTTCCTGTGTAGCCAAGTTTACATTCCGTGTATTAGTGATATCTTATGATGTTTCTTTTTCTGTGTGACTTATTTCAGTTAGAATCATCATACCTGAATCCACTCATTGTGCTGCTAAGGGCCTGATGACATAGATTTCATTGCTGAGTGATATTGCTTTGTAAGTAAATACCACAACTTCTTTATCCATTTTTCACTTTCTGCGATGTTGAACTTGTACTGTAAACGAGGTTCTTGTAAACAGAGCCATTCCAAACTTTGGGCTGGCTGTGTCTTTTTGATTTTAATTTCCCTAAGCTATAGGACCATAAGTGGAAGTGCCCTAGGCTCTGTTGCTTTGTTTTTTAGATGTTTCAGGAAACACCATACACTTCTCCCGAGTGTCTGTTGGCAATTTACATCCCGCCCATCCGCATAAAAAGGCTCCCAGTTCTCCATGGCCTGTCCTGCCTTTCTGGATTTTACACTTTTCTCAGATGGCCCTTTTGACGGGGGGAAGTGAGACTTCATTGTAGTGCAGATTTCCTTTGCAAGCTTGCTTGGTTGGCCAAAAAGGGCGTATGCGTTTTTTCCTGAATATATTCAGGAAAAAACGCATACGTCCTTTTTGGCCAAGTGCATCATTGTGGACGTTCTGTCTCTTTTCCTATGCTTTCAATGCAATTCCAGTCTATCTCCTGAAATCGGTTTCCTGCAATTCTGCCCCGCTTTCAAGTCCTCTTGGCAGCCTTACTTCAGTATATTTTTGGACGATAGCTGTCATTTATAACTCTGCAGGTTTGTGAATTACAGTGCCCCTGAGCTCCTTTCTTCAACTCGCTTTCTTGTGAGCTGGCCGCAACACCGCAGGATGGCTTCAGGTCCTAATCTGGTTCCGGCACGGCACGCTGAGCTTTGGTTAATTCCTCTTCCTGGTGGGAAATGAGAGTTAAATTTGCCCGTCCAGACACCTCCAGCTAGTCTCTCATTGGTTCTCCCTATTCCTCTTCATCTTCCGCAGAAATTGCAAACTGGGCCAAAAAGGAGGTTAAAGACGCTGACTCTCCAAGTCGGGAGAGTGTTAGTAAAGCGTCTGGAATGTTGCACCCGAGTACCAGGGTACGAAAACTGAGACATATTTGAACACGTCTCCCGATCACATGGTTGATCATACTCTAGGTTCCACATGCATGTTTTAACTGAAGGAAGAATACCTTAAACCTGGGTAGTTGAAACCCGTGGAATGGGTACCATGCAATATGACTTCAAAGGGTCTTCACTTGCTCACCGAACCTCTCCAATCCTATCACTGCTGCGTTTATGCCCCTGTACACAAGCTTGATTCTCTTTCGGAGACATAGCAATCTATAGGTTTTAAGATACTTACTAGTCAGTTACATTCTTAGGCGTTTAATATGGGATGTTGAGTCCATTTCGTTGAGCAAGGAGTAGCTCTTGTCTATTCCATATTTGGCTTAAGGAACTTTATCTGTGCTCATTTCAATCTCTGGTTTTATGCAGCACCCCAACTCACCTTTCCCCTTAAGCAAGCATAAGTTGGTTTTCTAAATTTGAGACCCTTTTCTGTTCTGTAATTCAGTTCCTGTGTAGCCAAGTTTACATTCCGTGTATTACTGATATCTTATGATGTTTCTTTTTCTGTGTGACTTATTTCAGTTAGAATCATCATACCTGAATCCACTCATTGTGCTGCTAAGGGCCTGATGACATAGATTTCATTGCTGAGTGATATTGCTTTGTAAGTAAATACCACAACTTCTTTATCCATTTTTCACTTTCTGCGATGTTGAACTTGTACTGTAAACGAGGTTCTTGTAAACAGAGCCCTTAAAAACTTTGGGCTGGCTGTGTCTTTTTGATTTTAATTTCCCTAAGCTATAGGACCATAAGTGGAAGTGCCCTAGGCTCTGTTGCTTTGTTTTTTGATGTTTCAGGAAACACCATACACTTCTCCGGAGTGTCTGTTGGCCATTTACATCCCACCCATCAGCATAACAATGCTCCCAGTTCTCCATGGCCTGTCCTGCTTTTCTGGATTTCACACTTTTTTCAGATGGCCCTTTTGACCGGGGGGAAGTGAGACTTCATTGTAGTGCAGATTTCCTTTGCAAGCATGCTTGGTTGGCCAAAAAGGGCGTATGCGTTTTTTCCTGAATATATTCAGGAAAAAACGCATACGCCCTTTTTGGCCAAGTGCATCATTGTGGACGTTCTGCCTCTTTTCCTATGCTTTCAATGCAATTCCAGTCTACCTCCTTAAATCGGTTTCCTGCAATTCTGCCCCGTTTTCAAGTCCTCTTGGCAGCCTTACTTCAGTATATTTTTGGACGATAGCTGTCATTTATAACTCTTCAGGTTTGTGAATTACAGTGCCCCTGAGCTCCTTTCTTCAACTCGCTTTCTTGTGAGCTGGACGCAACACCGCAGGATGGCTTCAGGCCCTAATCTGGTTCCGGCACGGCACGCTGAGCCTTTGGTTATTTCCTCTTCCTGGTGGGAATTGAGAGTTAAATTTGCCCGTCCAGACACCTCCAGCTAGTCTCTCATTGGTTCTCACTATTCCTGTTCATCTTCCGCAGAAATTGCAAACTGGGCCAAACAGGAGGTTAAAGGCGCTGACTCTCCAAGTGGGGAGAGTGTTAGTAAAGCGTCTGGAATGTTGCACCCGAGTACCAGGGGAGGAAAACTGAGACATATTTGAACACGTCTCCCGATCACACGGTTGATCATACTCTGGGTTCCACATGCATGTTTTAGCTGAAGGAAGAATACCTTAAACCTGGGTAGTTGAAACCCGTGGAATGGGTACCATGCAATATGATTTCAAAGGGTCTTCATTTGCTCACTGAACATCTCCAATCCTATCACTGCTGCGTTTATGCCCCTGTACACACGCTTGATTCTCTTTTGGAGACATAGCAATCCATAGGTTTTAAGATACTTACTAGTCAGGTACATTCTTAGGCGTTTAATATGGGGTGTTGAGTCCATTTCGTTGAGCAAGGAGTAGCTCTTGTCTATTCCATATTTGGCTTAAGGAACTTTATCTGTGCTCATTTCAATCTCTGGTTTTATGCAGCACCCCAACTCACCTTTCCCCTTAAGCAAGCATAAGTTGGTTTTCTAAATTTGAGACCCTGTTCTGTTTTGGAATTCAGTTCCTGTGTAGCCAAGTTTACATTCCGTGTATTAGTGATATCTTATGATGTTTCTTTTTCTGTGTGACTTATTTCAGTTAGAATCATCGTACCTGAATCCACTCATTATGCTGCTACGGGCCTGATGACATAGATTTCATTGCTGAGTGATACTGCATTGTACGTAAGTACCACAAGTTCTTTATCCATTTTTCACTTTCTATGATACTGAACTTGTACGGTAAACGAGGTTCTTGTAAACAGAGGCATCCCAAACTTTGGGGTGGCTGTGGTTTTTTGATTTTAATTTCTCTAAGCTATAGGACCATAAGTGGAAGTGCCCTAGGCTCTGTTGCTTTGTGTTTTAGATGTTTCAGGAAACACCATACACTTCTCCCGAGGTTCTGTTGGCAATTTACATCCCGCCCATCAGCATAACAAGGCTCCCAGTTCTCCATGGCCTGTCCTGCCTTTCTGGATGTTACACTTTTTTCAGATGGCCCTTTTGACCGGGGGGAAGTGAGACTTCATTGTAGTGCAGATTTCCTTTGCAAGCTTGCTTGGTTGGCCAAAAAGGGCGTATGCGTTTTTTCCTGAATATATTCAGGAAAAAACGCATACGCCCTTTTTGGCCAAGTGCATCATTGTGGACGTTCTGCCTCTTTTCCTATGCTTTCAATGCAATTCCAGTCTACCTCCTGAAATCGGTTTCCTGCAATTCTGCCCCGCTTTCAAGTCCTCTTGGCAGCCTTACTTCAGTATATTTTTGGACGATAGCTGTCATTTATAACTCTGCAGGTTTGTGAATTACAGTGCCCCTGAGCTCCTTTCTTCAGCTCGCTTTCTTGTGAGCTGGCCGCAACACCGCAGGATGGCTTCAGGCCCTAATCTGGTTCCGGCACGGCACGCTGAGCCTTTGGTTATTTCTTCTTCCTGGTGGGAAATGAGAGTTAAATTTGCCCGTCCAGACACCTCCAGCTAGTCTCTCATTGGTTCTCGCTATTCCTGTTCATCTTCCGCAGAAATTGCAAACTGGGCCAAACAGGAGGTTAAAGGGACTGACTTTCCAAGTCGGGAGAGTGTTAGTAAAGCGTCTGGAATGTTGCACCCGAGTACCAGGGTACGAAGACTGAGACATATTTGAACATGTCTCCCGATCACATGGTTGATCATACTCTGGGTTCCACATGCATGTTTTAGCTGAAGGAAGAATACCTTAAACCTGGAGAGTTGAGACCCGTGGAATGGGTACCATGCAATATGACTTCAAGGGGTCTTCATTTGCTCACCGAACCTCTCCAATCCTATCACTGCTGCGTTTATGCCCCTGTACACACGCTTGATTCTCTTTCGGAGACATAGCAATCCATAGGTTTTAAGATACTTACTAGTCAGGTACATTCTTAGGCGTTCAATATGCGGTGTTGAGTCCATTTTGTTGAGCAAGGAGTAGCTCTTGTCTATTCCATATTTGGCTTAAGGAACTTTATCTGTGCTCATTTCAATCTCTGGTTTTATGCAGCACCCCAACTCACCTTTCCCCTTAAGCAAGCATAATTTGGTTTTCTAAATTTGAGACCCTGTTCTGTTCTGTAATTCACTTCCTGTGTAGCCAAGTTTACATTCCGTGTATTACTGATATCTTATGATGTTTCTTTTTCTGTGTGACTTATTTCAGTTAGAATCATCATACCTGAATCCACTCATTGTGCTGCTAAGGGCCTGATGACATAGATTTCATTGCTGAGTGATATTGCTTTGTAAGTAAATACCACAAGTTCTTTATCCATTTTTCACTTTCTGCGATGTTGAACTTGTACTGTAAACTAGATTCTTGTAACCAGAGCCGTTCCAAACTTTGGGGTGGCTGTGTCTTTTTTATTTTAATTTCCCTAAGCTATAGGACCATAAGTGGAAGTGCCCTAGGCTCTGTTGCTTTGTTTCCTAGATGTTTCAAGAAACACCATACACTTCTCCCGAGTGTCTGTTGGCAATTTACATCCCGCCCATCAGCATAACAAGGCTCCCAGTTCTCCATGGCCTGTCCTGCCTTTCTGGATTTTACACTTTTTTCAGATGGCCCTTTTGACCGGGGGGAAGTGAGACTTCATTGTAGTGCAGATTTCCTTTGCAAGCTTGCTTGGTTGGCCAAAAAGGGCGTATGCGTTTTTTCCTGAATATATTCAGGAAAAAACGCATACACCCTTTTTAGCCAAGTGCATCATTGTGAACGTTCTGCCTCTTTTCCTATGCTTTCAATGCAATTCCAGTCTACCTCCTGAAATCGGTTTCCTGCAATTCTGCCCCGCTTTCAAGTCCTCTTGGCAGCCTTACTTCAGTATATTTTTGGACGATAGCTGTCATTTATAACTCTGCAGGTTTGTGAATTACAGTGCCCCTGAGCTCCTTTCTTCAACTCGCTTTCTTGTGAGCTGGCCGTAAGACCGCAGGATGGCTTCAGGCCCTAATCTGGTTCCGGCACGGCACGCTGAGCCTTTGGTTATTTCCTGTTCCTGGTGGGAAATGAGAGTTAAATTTGCCCGTCCAGACACCTCCAGCTAGTCTCTCATTGGTTCTCGCTAATCCTGTTCATCTTCCGCAGAAATTGCAAACTGGGCCAAACAGGAGGTTAAAGGCGCTGACTCTCCAAGTGGGGAGAGTGTTAGTAAAGCGTCTGGAATGTTGCACCCGAGTACCAGGGGAGGAAAACTGAGACATATTTGAACACGTCTCCCGTTCACACGGTTGATCATACTCTGGGTTCCACATGCATGTTTTAGCTGAAGGAAGAATACCTTAAACCTGGGTAGTTGAAACCCGTGGAATGGGTACCATGCAGTATGACTTCAAAGCGTCTTCATTTGCTCACCGAACCTCTCCAATCCTATCACTGCTGCGTGTATGCCCCTGTACACATGCTTGATTCTCTTTCGGAGACATAGCAAGCCATAGGTTTTAAGATAATTACTAGTCAGGTACATTCTTAGGCGTTTAATATGGGGTGTTGAGTCCATTTCGTTGAGCAAGGAGTAGCTCTTGTCTATTCCATATTTGGCTTAAGGAACTTTATCTGTGCTCATTTCAATCTCTGGTTTTATGCAGCACCCCAACTCACCTTTACCCTTAAGCAAGCATAAGTTGGTTTTCTAAATTTGAGACCCTGTTCTGTTCTGTAATTCAGTTCCTGTGTAGCCAAGTTTACATTCCGTGTATTACTGATATCTTATGATGTTTCTTTCTCTGTGTGACTTATTTCAGTTAGAATCATCATACCTGAATACACTCATTGTTCTGCTAAGGGCCTGATGACACAGATTTCATTGCTGAGTGATATTGCTTTGTAAGTAAATACCACAACTTCTTTATACATTTTTCACTTTCTGCAATGTTGAGCTTGTACTGTAAACAAGGTTCTTGTAAACAGAGCCATTCCATACTTTGGGGTGGCTGTGTCTTTTTGATTTTAATTTCCCTAAGCTATAGGACCATAAGTGGAAGTGCCCTAGGCTCTGTTGCTTTGTTTTTTAGATGTTTCAGGAAACACCATACACTTCTCCCTAGTGTCTGTTGGCCATTTACATCCCGCCCATCAGCATAACAAGGCTCCCAGTTCTCCATGGCCTGTCCTGCCTTTCTGGATTTTACACTTGTTTCAGATGGCCCTTTTGACCGGGGGGAAGTGAGACTTCATTGTAGTGCAGATTTCCTTTGCAAGCTTGCTTGGTTGGCCAAAAAGGGCGTATGCGTTTTTTCCTGAATAGATTCAGGGAAAAACGCATACGCCCTTTTTGGCCAAGTGCATCATTGTGGACGCTCTGCCTCTTTTCCTATGCTTTCAATGCAATTCCAGTCTACCTCCTGAAATCGGTTTCCTGCAATTCTGCCCCGCTTTCAAGTCCTCTTGGCAGCCTTACTTCAGTATATTTTTGGACGATAGCTCTCATTTATAACTCTGCAGGTTTGTGAATTACAGTGCCCCTGAGCTCCTTTCTTCAGCTCGCTTTCTTGTGAGCTGGCCGCAACACCGCAGGATGGCTTCAGGCCCTAATCTGGTTCCGGCACGGCACGCTGAGCCTTTGGTTATTTCCTCTTCCTGGTGGGAAATGAGAGTTAAATTTGCCCGTCCAGACACCTCCAGCTAGTCTCTCATTGGTTCTCGCTATTCCTGTTCATCTTCCGCAGAAATTGCAAACTGGGCCAAACAGGAGGTTAAAGGCGCTGACTCTCCGAGTCGGGAGAGTGTTAGTAAAGCGTCTGGAATGTTGCACCCGAGTACCAGGGTACTAAAACTGAGACATATTTGAACACGTCTCCCGATCACATGGTTGATCATACTCTAGGTTCCACATGCATGTTTTAGCTGAAGGAAGAATACCTTAAACCTGGGTAGTTGAAACCTGTGGAATGGGTACCATGCAATATAACTTCAAAGGGTCTTCACGTTCTCACCGAACCTCTCCAATCCTATCACTGCTGCGTTTATGCCCCTGTACACACGCTTGATTCTCTTTCGGAGACATAGTAAGCCATAGGTTTTAAGATACTTACTAGTCAGGTACATTCTTAGGCGTTTAATATGCGGTGTTGAGTCCATTTCGTTGAGCAAGGAGTAGCTCTTGTCTATTCCATATTTGGCTTAAGGAACTTTATCTGTGCTCATTTCAATCTCTGGTTTTATGCAGCACCCCAACTCACCTTTCCCCTTAAGCAAGCATAAGTTGGTTTTCTAAATTTGAGACCCTGTTCTGTTCTGTAATTCAGTTCCTGTGTAGCCAAGTTTACATTCCGTGTATTACTGATATCTTATGATGTTTCTTTTTCTGTGTGACTTATTTCAGTTAGAATCATCGTACCTGAATCCACTCATTGTTCTGCTAAGGGCCTGATGACACAGATTTCATTGCTGAGTGATATTGCTTTGTAAGTAAATATCACAACTTCTTTATACATTTTTCACTTTCTGCGATGTTGAGCTTGTACTGTAAACGAGGTTCTTGTAAACAGAGCCGTTCCATACTTTGGGGTGGCTGTGTCTTTTTGATTTTAATTTCCCTAAGCTATAGGACCATAAGTGGAAGTGCCCTAGGCTCTGTTGCTTTGTTTTTTAGATGTTTCAGGAAACACCATACACTTCTCCCCAGTGTCTGTTGGCAATTTACATCCCGCCCATTAGCATAACAAGGCTCCCAGTTCTCCATGGCCTGTCCTGCCTTTCTGGATTTTACACTTTTTTCAGATGGCCCTTTTGACCGGGGGGAAGTGAGACTTCATTGTAGTGCAGATTTCCTTTGCAAGCTTGCTTGGTTGGCCAAAAAGGGCGTATGCGTTTTTTCCTGAATATATTCAGGAAAAAACGCATACGCCCTTTTTGGCCAAGTGCATCATTGTGGACGTTCTGCCTCTTTTCCTATGCTTTCAATGCAATTCCAGTCTACTTCCTGAAATCGGTTTCCTGCAATTCTCCCCGCTGTCAAGTCCTCTTGGCAGCCTTACTTCAGTATATTTTTGGACGATAGCTGTCATTTATAACTCTGCAGGTTTGTGAATTACAGTGCCCCTGAGCTCCTTTCTTCAACTCGCTTTCTTGTGAGCTGGCCGCAACACCGCAGGATGGCTTCAGGCCCTAATCTGGTTCCGGCACGGCACACTAGGCTTTGGTTATTTCCTCTTCCTGGTGGGAAATGAGAGTTAAATTTGCCCGTCCAGACACCTCCAGCTAGTCTCTCATTGGTTCTCCCTATTCCTCTTCATCTTCCACAGAAATTGCAAACTGGGCCAAACAGCAGGTTAAAGGGACTGATTCTCCAAGTCGGGAGCGTGTTAGGAAAGCGTCTGGAATGTTGCACCCGAGTACCAGGGTACTAAAACTGAGACATATTTGAACACGTCTCCCGATCACATGGTTGATCATACCCTAGGTTCCACATGCATGTTTTAGCTGAAGGAAGAATACCTTAAACCTGGGTAGTTGAAACCTGTGGAATGGGTACCATGCAATATAACTTCAAAGGGTCTTCACGTGCTCACCGAACCTCTCCAATCCTATCACTGCTGCGTTTATGCCCCTGTACACACGCTTGATTCTCTTTCGGAGACATAGCAATCCATAGGTTTTAAGATACTTACAAGTCAGGTACATTCTTCGGCGTTTCATATGGGGTGTTGAGTCCATTTCGTTGAGCAAGGAGTAGCTCTTGTCTATTGCATATTTGGCTTAAGGAACTTTATCTGTGCTCATTTCAATCTCTGGTTTTATGCAGCACCCCAACTCACCTTTCCCCTTAAGCAAGCATAAGTTGGTTTTCTAAATTTGAGACCCTGTTCTGTTCTGTAATTCAGTTCCTGTGTAGCCAAGTTTACATTCCGTGTATTACTGATATCTTATGATGTTTCTTTTTCTGTGTGACTTATTTCAGTTAGAATCATCGTACCTGAATCCACTCATTGTTCTGCTAAGGGCCTGATGACACAGATTTCATTGCTGAGTGATATTGCTTTGTAAGTAAATACCACAACTTCTTTATACATTTTTCACTTTCTGCGATGTTGAGCTTGTACTGTAAACGAGGTTCTTGTAAACAGAGCCGTTCCATACTTTGGGGTGGCTGTGTCTTTTTGATTTTAATTTCCCTAAGCTATAGGACCATAAGTGGAAGTGCCCTAGGCTCTGTTGCTTTGTTTCTTAGATGTTTCATGAAACACCATACAGTTCTCCCGAGTGTCTGTTGGCAATTTCCATCCCGCCCATCAGCATAACAAGGCTCCCAGTTCTCCATGGCCTGTCCTGCCTTTCTGGATTTTACACTTTTTTCAGATGGCCCTTTTGACCGGGGGGAAGTGAGACTTCATTGTAGTGCAGATTTCCTTTGCAAGCTTGCTTGGTTGGCCAAAAAGGGCGTATGCGTTTTTTCCTGAATATATTCAGGGAAAAACGCATACGCCCTTTTTGGCCAAGTGCATCATTGTGGACGCTCTGCCTCTTTTCCTATGCTTTCAATGCAATTCCAGTCTACCTCCTGAAATCGGTTTCCTGCAATTCTGCCCCGCTTTCAAGTCCTCTTGGCAGCCTTACTTCAGTATATTTTTGGACGATAGCTCTCATTTATAACTCTGCAGGTTTGTGAATTACAGTGCCCCTGAGCTCCTTTCTTCAACTCGCTATCTTTTGAGCTGGCCGCAACACCGCAGGATGGCTTCAGGCCCTAATCTGGTTCCGGCAGGGCACGCTGAGCCTTTGGTTAATTCCTCTTCCTGGTGGGAAATGAGAGTAAAATTTCCCCGTCCAGACACCTCCAGCTAGTCTCTCATTGGTTCTCGCTATTCCTGTTCATCTTCCGCAGAAATTGCAAACTGGGCCAAACAGGAGGTTAAAGGCGCTGACTCTCCAAGTGGGGAGAGTGTTAGTAAAGCGTCTGGAATGTTGCACCCGAGTACCAGTGGAGGAAAACTGAGACATATTTGAACACGTCACCCGATCACATGGTTGATCATACTCTGGGTTCCACATGCATGTTTTAGCTGAAGGAAGAATACCTTAAACCTGGAGAGTTGAGACCCGTGTAATGGGAACCATGCAATATGACTTCAAAGGGTCTTCATTTGCTCACCGAACCTCTCCAATCCTATCACTGCTGCGTTTATGCCCCTGTACACACGCTTGATTCTCTTTCGGAGACATAGCAATCCATAGGTTTTAAGATACTTACTAGTCAGGTACATTCTTAGGCGTTTAATATGGGGTGTTGAGTCCATTTCGTTGAGCAAGGAGTAGCTCTTGTCTATTCCATATTTGGCTTAAGGAACTTTATCTGTGCTCATTTCAATCTCTGGTTTTATGCAGCACCCCAAATCACCTTTCCCCTTAAGCAAGCATAAGTTGGTTTTCTAAATTTGAGACCCTGTTCTGTTTTGGAATTCAGTTCCTGTGTAGCCAAGTTTACATTCCGTGTATTAGTGATATCTTATGATGTTTCTTTTTCTGTGTGACTTATTTCAGTTAGAATCATCTTACCTGAATCCACTCATTATGCTGCTACGGGCCTGATGACATAGATTTCATTGCTGAGTGATACTGCATTGTACGTAAGTACCGCAAGTTCTTTATCCATTTTTCACTTTCTGTGATATTGAACTTGTACGGTAAATGAGGTTCTTGTAAACAGAGGCGTCCCAAACTTTGGGGTGGCTGTGTCTTTTTGATTTTAATTTCCCTAAGCTATAGGACCATAAGTGGAAGTGCCCTAGGCTCTGTTGCTTTGTTTCTTAGATGTTTCAGGAAACACCATACACTTCTCCCGAGTGTCTGTTGGCAATTTACATCCCGCCCATCAGCATAACAAGGCTCCCAGTTCTCCATGGCCTCTCCTGCCTTTCTGGATTTTACACTTTTTTCAGATGGCCCTTTTGACCGGGGGGAAGTGAGACTTCATTGTAGTGCAGATTTCCTTTGCAAGCTTGCTTGGTGGGCCAAAAAGGGCGTATGCGTTTTTTCCTGAATAGATTCAGGGAAAAACGCATACGCCCTTTTTTACCAAGTGCATCATTGTGGACGCTCTGCCTCTTTTCCTATGCTTTCAATGCAATTCCAGTCTACCTCCTGAAATCGGTTTCCTGCAATTCTGCCCCGCTTTCAAGTCCTCTTGGCAGCCTTACTTCAGTATATTTTTGGACGATAGCTCTCATTTATAACTCTGCAGGTTTGTGAATTACAGTGCCCCTGAGCTCCTTTCTTCAGCTCGCTTCCTTGTGAGCTGGCCGCAACACCGCAGGATGGCTTCAGGCCCTAATCTGGTTCTGGCACGGCAGGCTGAGCCTTTGGATAATTCCTCTTCCTGGTGGGAAATGAGAGTTAAATTTGCCCGTCCAGACACCTCCAGCTAGTCTCTCATTGGTTCTCGCTATTCCTGTTCATCTTCCGCAGAAATTGCAAACGGGGCCAAACAGGAGGTTAAAGGGACTGACTCTCCAAGCCGGGAGAGTGTTAGTAAAGCGTCTGGAATGTTGCACCCGAGTACCAGGGTACGAAAACTGAGACATATTTGAACACGTCTCCCGATCACATGGTTGATCATACTCTAGGTTCCACATGCATGTTTTAGCTGAAGGAAGAATACCTTAAACATGGGTAGTTGAAACCCGTGGAATGGCTACCATGCAATATGATTTCAAAGGGTCTTCATTTGCTCACCGAACCTCTCCAATCCTATCACTGCTGCATTTATGCCCCTGTACACATGCCTGATTCTCTTTCGGAGACATAGCAATCCATAGGTTTTAAGATACTTACTAGTCAGGTACATTCTTAGGCGTTTAATATGCGGTGTTGAGTCCATTTCGTTGAGCAAGGAGTAGCTCTTGTCTATTCCATATTTGGCTTAAGGAACTTTATCTGTGCTCATTTCAATCTCTGGTTTTATGCAGCACCCGAACTCACCTTTCCCCTTAAGCAAGCATAAGTTGGTTTTCTAAATTTGAGACCCTGTTCTGTTTTGGAATTCAGTTCCTGTGTAGCCAAGTTTACATTCCGTGTATTAGTGATATCTTATGATGTTTCTTTTTCTGTGTGACTTATTTCAGTTAGAATCATCGTACCTGAATCCACTCATTATGCTGCTACGGGCCTGATGACATAGATTTCATTGCTGAGTGATACTGCATTGTACGTAAGTACCGCAAGTTCTTTATCCATTTTTCACTTTCTGTGATATTGAACTTGTACGGTAAATGAGGTTCTTGTAAACAGAGGCGTCCCAAACTTTGGGGTGGCTGTGTCTTTTTGATTTTAATTTCCCTAAGCTATAGGACCATAAGTGGAAGTGCCCTAGGCTCTGTTGCTTTGTTTCTTAGATGTTTCAGGAAACACCATACACTTCTCCCGAGTGTCTGTTGGCAATTTACATCCCGCCCATCAGCATAACAAGGCTCCCAGTTCTCCATGGCCTGTCCTGCCTTTCTGGATTTTACACTTTTTTCAGATGGGCCTTTTGACCGGGGGGAAGTGAGACTTCATTGTAGTGCAGATTTCCTTTGCAAGCTTGCTTGGTTGGCCAAAAGGGCGTATGCGTTTTTTCCTGAATAGATTCAGGGAAAAACGCATACCCCCTTTTTTACCAAGTGCATCATTGTGGACGCTCTGCCTCTTTTCCTATGCTTTCAATGCAATTCCAGTCTACCTCCTGAAATCGGTTTCCTGCAATTCTGCCCCGCTTTCAAGTCCTCTTGGCAGCCTTACTTCAGTATATTTTTGGACGATAGCTCTCATTTATAACTCTGCAGGTTTGTGAATTACAGTGCCCCTGAGCTCCTTTCTTCAACTCGCTATCTTTTGAGCTGGCCGCAACACCGCAGGATGGCTTCAGGCCCTAATCTGGTTCCGGCAGGGCACGCTGAGCCTTTGGTTAATTCCTCTTCGTGGTGGGAAATGAGAGTAAAATTTGCCCGTCCAGACACCTCCAGCTAGTCTCTCATTGGTTCTCGCTATTCCTGTTCATCTTCCGCAGAAATTGCAAACTGGGCCAAACAGGAGGTTAAAGGGACTGACTCTCCAAGTCGGGAGAGTGTTAGTAAAGCGTCTGGAATGTTGCACCCGAGTACCAGGGTATGAAAACTGAGACATATTTGAACACGTCACCCGATCACATGGTTGATCATACTCTGGGTTCCACATGCATGTTTTAGCTGAAGGAAGAATACCTTAAACCTGGAGAGTTGAGACCCGTGTAATGGGAACCATGCAATATGACTTCAAAGGGTCTTCATTTGCTCACCGAACCTCTCCAATCCTATCACTGCTGCGTTTATGCCCCTGTACACACGCTTGATTCTCTTTCGGAGACATAGCAATCCATAGGTTTTAAGATACTTACTAGTCAGGTACATTCTTAGGCGTTTAATATGGGGTGTTGAGTCCATTTCGTTGAGCAAGGAGTAGCTCTTGTCTATTCCATATTTGGCTTAAGGAACTTTATCTGTGCTCATTTCAATCTCTGGTTTTATGCAGCACCCCAACTCACCTTTACCCTTAAGCAAGCATAAGTTGGTTTTCTAAATTTGAGACCCTGTTCTGTTTTGGAATTCAGTTCCTGTGTAGCCAAGTTTACATTCCGTGTATTAGTGATATCTTATGATGTTTCTTTTTCTGTGTGACTTATTTCAGTTAGAATCATCGTACCTGAATCCACTCATTATGCTGCTACGGGCCTGATGACATAGATTTCATTGCTGAGTGATACTGCATTGTACGTAAGTACCACAAGTTCTTTATCCATTTCACTTTCTATGATACTGAACTTGTACGGTAAACGAGGTTCTTGTAAACAGAGCCGTTCCACACTTTGGGGTGGCTGTGTCTTTTTGATTTTAATTTCCCTAAGCTATAGGACCATAAGTAGAAGTGCCCCAGGCTCTGTTTCTTTGTTTTTTAGATGTTTCAGGAAACACCATACACTTCTTCCGAGTGTCTGTTGGCCATTTACATCCCGCCCATTAGCATAACAAGGCTCCCAGTTCTCCATGGCCTGTCCTGCCTTTCTGGATTTTACACTTTTTTCAGATGGCCCTTTTGACTGTGGGGAAGTGAGACTTCATTGTAGTGCAGATTTCCTTTGCAAGCTTGCTTGGTTGGTCAAAAAGGGTGTATGCGTTTTTTCCTGAATATATTCAGGAAAAAACGCATACGCCCTTTTTGGCCAAGTGCATCATTGTGGACGTCCTGCCTCCTTTCGTATGCTTTCAATGCAATTCCAGTCTACCTCCTGAAATCGGTTTCCTGCAATTCTGCCCCGCTTTCAAGTCCTCTTGGCAGCCTTACTTCAGTATATTTTTGGACGATAGCTGTCATTTATAACTCTGCAGGTTTGTGAATTACAGTGCCCCTGAGCTCCTTTCTTCAACTCGCTTTCTTGTGAGCTGGCCGCAACACCGCAGGATGGCTTCAGGCCCTAATCTGGTTCCGGCACGGCACGCTGAGCCTTTGGTTATTTCCTCTTCCTGGTGGGAAATGAGAGTTAAATTTGCCCGTCCAGACACCTCCAGCTAGTCTCTCATTGGTTCTCGCTATTCCTGTTCATCTTCCGCAGAAATTGCAAACTGGGCCAAACAGGAGGTTAAAGGCGCTGACTCTCCAAGTCGGGAGAGTGTTAGTAAAGCGTCTGGAATGTTGCACCCGAGTACCAGGGTACTAAAACTGAGACATATTTGAACACGTCTCCCGATCACATGGTTGATCATACTCTAGGTTCCACATGCATGTTTTAGCTGAAGGAAGAATACCTTAAACCTGGGTAGTTGAAACCTGTGGAATGGGTACCATGCAATATAATTTCAAAGGGTCTTCACGTGCTCACCGAACCTCTCCAATCCTATCACTGCTGCGTTTATGCCCCTGTACACACGCTTGATTCTCTTTCTTAGACATAGCAAGCCATAGGTTTTAAGATACTTACTAGTCAGGTACATTCTTAGGCGTTTAATATGGGGTGTTGAGTCCATTTCGTTGAGCAAGGAGTAGCTCTTGTCTATTCCATATTTGGCTTAAGGAACTTTATCTGTGCTCATTTCAATCTCTGGTTTTATGCAGCACCCCAACTCACCTTTACCCTTAAGCAAGCATAAGTTGGTTTTCTAAATTTGAGACCCTGTTCTGTTTTGGAATTCAGTTCCTGTGTAGCCAAGTTTACATTCCGTGTATTAGTGATATCTTATGATGTTTCTTTTTCTGTGTGACTTATTTCAGTTAGAATCATCGTACCTGAATCCACTCATTATGCTGCTACGGGCCTGATGACATAGATTTCATTGCTGAGTGATACTGCATTGTACGTAAGTACCACAAGTTCTTTATCCATTTCACTTTCTATGATACTGAACTTGTACGGTAAACGAGGTTCTTGTAAACAGAGCCGTTCCACACTTTGGGGTGGCTGTGTCTTTTTGATTTTAATTTCCCTAAGCTATAGGACCATAAGTAGAAGTGCCCCAGGCTCTGTTTCTTTGTTTTTTAGATGTTTCAGGAAACACCATACACTTCTTCCGAGTGTCTGTTGGCCATTTACATCCCGCCCATTAGCATAACAAGGCTCCCAGTTCTCCATGGCCTGTCCTGCCTTTCTGGATTTTACACTTTTTTCAGATGGCCCTTTTGACTGTGGGGAAGTGAGACTTCATTGTAGTGCAGATTTCCTTTGCAAGCTTGCTTGGTTGGTCAAAAAGGGTGTATGCGTTTTTTCCTGAATATATTCAGGAAAAAACGCATACGCCCTTTTTGGCCAAGTGCATCATTGTGGACGTCCTGCCTCCTTTCGTATGCTTTCAATGCAATTCCAGTCTACCTCCTGAAATCGGTTTCCTGCAATTCTGCCCCGCTTTCAAGTCCTCTTGGCAGCCTTACTTCAGTATATTTTTGGACGATAGCTGTCATTTATAACTCTGCAGGTTTGTGAATTACAGTGCCCCTGAGCTCCTTTCTTCAACTCGCTTTCTTGTGAGCTGGCCGCAACACCGCAGGATGGCTTCAGGCCCTAATCTGGTTCCGGCACGGCACGCTGAGCCTTTGGTTATTTCCTCTTCCTGGTGGGAAATGAGAGTTAAATTTGCCCGTCCAGACACCTCCAGCTAGTCTCTCATTGGTTCTCGCTATTCCTGTTCATCTTCCGCAGAAATTGCAAACTGGGCCAAACAGGAGGTTAAAGGCGCTGACTCTCCAAGTCGGGAGAGTGTTAGTAAAGCGTCTGGAATGTTGCACCCGAGTACCAGGGTACTAAAACTGAGACATATTTGAACACGTCTCCCGATCACATGGTTGATCATACTCTAGGTTCCACATGCATGTTTTAGCTGAAGGAAGAATACCTTAAACCTGGGTAGTTGAAACCTGTGGAATGGGTACCATGCAATATAATTTCAAAGGGTCTTCACGTGCTCACCGAACCTCTCCAATCCTATCACTGCTGCGTTTATGCCCCTGTACACACGCTTGATTCTCTTTCTTAGACATAGCAAGCCATAGGTTTTAAGATACTTACTAGTCAGGTACATTCTTAGGCGTTTAATATGCGGTGTTGAGTCCATTTCGTTGAGCAAGGAGTAGCTCTTGTCTATTCCATATTTGGCTTAAGGAACTTTATCTGTGCTCATTTCAATCTCTGGTTTTATGCAGCACCCCAACTCACCTTTCCCCTTAAGCAAGCATAAGTTGGTTTTCTAAATTTGAGACCCTGTTCTGTTCTGTAATTCAGTTCCTGTGTAGCCAAGTTTACATTCCGTGTATTACTGATATCTTATGATGTTTCTTTTTCTGTGTGACTTATTTCAGTTAGAATCATCGTACCTGAATCCACTCATTGTTCTGCTAAGGGCCTGATGACACAGATTTCATTGCTGAGTGATATTGCTTTGTAAGTAAATATCACAACTTCTTTATACATTTTTCACTTTCTGCGATGTTGAGCTTGTACTGTAAACGAGGTTCTTGTAAACAGAGCCGTTCCATACTTTGGGGTGGCTGTGTCTTTTTGATTTTAATTTCCCTAAGCTATAGGACCATAAGTGGAAGTGCCCTAGGCTCTGTTGCTTTGTTTTTTAGATGTTTCAGGAAACACCATACACTTCTCCCCAGTGTCTGTTGGCAATTTACATCCCGCCCATTAGCATAACAAGGCTCCCAGTTCTCCATGGCCTGTCCTGCCTTTCTGGATTTTACACTTTTTTCAGATGGCCCTTTTGACCGGGGGGAAGTGAGACTTCATTGTAGTGCAGATTTCCTTTGCAAGCTTGCTTGGTTGGCCAAAAAGGGCGTATGCGTTTTTTCCTGAATATATTCAGGAAAAAACGCATACGCCCTTTTTGGCCAAGTGCATCATTGTGGACGTTCTGCCTCTTTTCCTATGCTTTCAATGCAATTCCAGTCTACTTCCTGAAATCGGTTTCCTGCAATTCTCCCCGCTGTCAAGTCCTCTTGGCAGCCTTACTTCAGTATATTTTTGGACGATAGCTGTCATTTATAACTCTGCAGGTTTGTGAATTACAGTGCCCCTGAGCTCCTTTCTTCAACTCGCTTTCTTGTGAGCTGGCCGCAACACCGCAGGATGGCTTCAGGCCCTAATCTGGTTCCGGCACGGCACACTAGGCTTTGGTTATTTCCTCTTCCTGGTGGGAAATGAGAGTTAAATTTGCCCGTCCAGACACCTCCAGCTAGTCTCTCATTGGTTCTCCCTATTCCTCTTCATCTTCCACAGAAATTGCAAACTGGGCCAAACAGCAGGTTAAAGGGACTGACTCTCCAAGTCGGGAGCGTGTTAGGAAAGCGTCTGGAATGTTGCACCCGAGTACCAGGGTACTAAAACTGAGACATATTTGAACACGTCTCCCGATCACATGGTTGATCATACTCTAGGTTCCACATGCATGTTTTAGCTGAAGGAAGAATACCTTAAACCTGGGTAGTTGAAACCTGTGGAATGGGTACCATGCAATATAACTTCAAAGGGTCTTCACGTGCTCACCGAACCTCTCCAATCCTATCACTGCTGCGTTTATGCCCCTGTACACACGCTTGATTCTCTTTCGGAGACATAGCAAGCCATAGGTTTTAAGATACTTACTAGTCAGGTACATTCTTAGGCGTTTCATATGGGGTGTTGAGTCCATTTCGTTGAGCAAGGAGTAGCTCTTGTCTATTCCATATTTGGCTTAAGGACCTTTATCTGTGCTCATTTCAATCTCTGGTTTTATGCAGCACCCCAACTCACCTTTCCCCTTAAGCAAGCATAAGTTGGTTTTCTAAATTTGAGACCCTGTTCTGTTCTGTAATTCAGTTCCTGTGTAGCCAAGTTTACATTCCGTGTATTACTGATATCTTATGATGTTTCTTTTTCTGTGTGACTTATTTCAGTTAGAATCATCGTACCTGAATCCACTCATTGTTCTGCTAAGGGCCTGATGACACAGATTTCATTGCTGAGTGATATTGCTTTGTAAGTAAATACCACAACTTCTTTATACATTTTTCACTTTCTGCGATGTTGAGCTTGTACTGTAAACGAGGTTCTTGTAAACAGAGCCGTTCCATACTTTGGGGTGGCTGTGTCTTTTTGATTTTAATTTCCCTAAGCTATAGGACCATAAGTGGAAGTGCCCCAGGCTCTGTTGCTTTGTTTTTTAGATGTTTCAGGAAACACCATACACTTCTCCCGAGTGTCTGTTGGCAATTTACATCCCGCCCATCAGCATAACAAGGCTCCCAGTTCTCCATGGCCTGTCCTGCCTTTCTGGATTTTACACTTTTTTCAGATGGCCCTTTTGACCAGGGGGAAGTGAGACTTCATTGTAGTGCAGATTTCCTTTGCAAGCTTGCTTGGTTGGCCAAAAAGGGCGTATGCGTTTTTTCCTGAATATATTCAGGAAAAAACGCATACGCCCTTTTTGGCCAAGTGCATCATTGTGGACGCTCTGCCTCTTTTCCTATGCTTTCAATGCAATTCCAGTCTACCTCCTGAAATCGGTTTCCTGCAATTCTGCCCCGCTTTCAAGTCCTCTTGGCAGCCTTACTTCAGTATATTTTTGGACGATAGGTGTCATTTATAACTCTGCAGATTTGTGAATTACAGTGCCCCTGAGCTCCTTTCTTCAACTCGCTTTCTTGTGAGCTGGCCGCAACACTGCAGGATGGCTTCAGGCCCTAATCTGGTTCTGGCACGGCAGGCTGAGCCTTTGGTTAATTCCTCTTCCTGGTGGGAAATGAGAGTTAAATTTGCCCGTCCAGACACCTCCAGCTAGTCTCTCATTGGTTCTCGCTATTCCTGCTCATCTTCCACAGAAATTGCAAACTGGGCCAAACAGGAGGTTAAAGGGACTAACTCTCCAAGTCGGGAGAGTGTTAGTAAAGCGTCTGGAATGTTGCACCCGAGTACCAGTGTACTAAAACTGAGACATATATGAACACGTCTCCCGATCACATGGTTGATCATACTCTGGGTTCCACATGTATGTTTTAGCTGAAGGAAGAATACCTTAAACCTGGAGAGTTGAGACCCTTGTAATGGGTAACATGCAATATGACTTCAAAGGGTCTTCATTTGCTCACCGAACCTCTCCAATCCTATCACTGCTGCGTTTATGCCCCTGTACACACGCTTGATTCTCTTTTGGAGACATAGCAATCCATAGGTTTTAAGATACTTACTAGTCAGGTACATTCTTAGGCGTTTAATATGGGGTGTTGAGTCCATTTTGTTGAGCAAGGAGTAGCTCTTGTCTATTCCATATTTGGCTTAAGGAACTTTATCTGTGCTCATTTCAATCTCTGGTTTTATGCAGCACCCCAACTCACCTTTCCCCTTAAGCAAGCATAAGTTGGTTTTCTAAATTTGAGACCCTGTTCTGCTCTGTAATTCAGTTCCTGTGTAGCCAAGTTTACATTCCGTGTATTACTGATATCTTATGATGTTTCTTTTTCTTTGTGACTTATTTCAGTTAGAATCATCATACCTGAATCCACTCATTGTGCTGCTAAGGGCCTGATGACATAGATTTCATTGCTGAGTGATACTGCATTGTACGTAAGTACCACAAGTTCTTTATCCATTTTTCACTTTCTGCGATGTTGAACTTGTACTGTAAACGAGGTTCTTGTAAACAGAGCCGTTCCATACTTTGGGGTGGCTGTGTCCTTTTGATTTTAATTTCCCTAAGCTATAGGACCATAAGTGGAAGTGCCCTAGGCTCTGTTGCTTTGTGTTTTAGATGTTTCAGGAAACACCATACACTTCTCCCGAGGTTCTGTTGGCAATTTACATCCCGCCCATCAGCATAACAAGGCTCCCAGTTCTCCATGGCCTGTCCTGCCTTTCTGGATTTTACACTTTTTTCAGATGGCCCTTTTGACCGGGGGGAAGTGAGACTTTATTGTAGTGCAGATTTCCTTTGCAAGCTTGCTTGGTTGGCCAAAAAGGGCGTATGCGTTTTTTCCTGAATATATTCAGGAAAAAACGCATACGCCCTTTTTGGCCAAGTGCATCATTGTGGACGTTCTGCCTCTTTTCCTATGCTTTCAATGCAATTCCAGTCTACCTCCTGAAATCGGTTTCCTGCAATTCTGCCCCGCTTTCAAGTCCTCTTGGCAGCCTTACTTCAGTATATTTTTGGACGATAGGTGTCATTTATAACTCTGCAGGTTTGTGAATTACAGTGCCCCTGAGCTCCTTTCTTCAACTCTCTTTCTTGTGAGCTGGCCGCAACACCGCAGGATGGCTTCAGGCCCTAATCTGGTTCCGGCACGGCACGCTGAGCCTTTGGTTATTTCCTCTTCCTGGTGGGAAATGAGAGTTAAATTTGCCTGTCCAGACACCTCCAGCTAGTCTCTCATTGGTTCTCGCTATTCCTGCTCATCTTCCGCAGAAATTGCAAACTGGGCCAAACAGGAGGTTAAAGGGACTGACTCTCCAAGTCGGGAGAGTGTTAGTAAAGCATCTGGAATGTTGCACCCGAGTACCAGGGTACGAAAACTGAGACATATTTGAACACGTCTCCCGTTCACACGGTTGATCAAACTCTGGGTTCCACATGCATGTTTTAGCTGAAGGAAGAATACCTTAAACCTGGGTAGTTGAAAACTGTGGAATGGGTACCATGCAATATGACTTCAAAGGGTCTTCATTTGCTCACCGAACCTCTCCAATCCTATCACTGTTGCGTTTATGCCCCTGTACACACGCTTGATTCTCTTTCGGAGACATAGCAATCCATAGGTTTTAAGATACTTACTAGTCAGGTACATTCTTAGGCGTTTAATATGCGGTGTTGAGTCCATTTCGTTGAGCAAGGTGTAGCTCTTGTCTATTCCATATTTGGCTTTAGGAACTTTATCTGTGCTCATTTCAATCTCTGGTTTTATGCAGCACCCCAACTCACCTTTCCCCTTAAGCAAGCATAAGTTGGTTTTCTAAATTTGAGACCCTGTTCTGCTCTGTAATTCAGTTCCTGTGTAGCCAAGTTTACATTCCGTGTATTACTGATATCTTATGATGTTTCTTTTTCTTTGTGACTTATTTCAGTTAGAATCATCATACCTGAATCCACTCATTGTGCTGCTAAGGGCCTGATGACATAGATTTCATTGCTGAGTGATACTGCATTGTACGTAAGTACCACAAGTTCTTTATCCATTTTTCACTTTCTGCGATGTTGAACTTGTACTGTAAACGAGGTTCTTGTAAACAGAGCCGTTCCATACTTTGGGGTGGCTGTGTCCTTTTGATTTTAATTTCCCTAAGCTATAGGACCATAAGTGGAAGTGCCCTAGGCTCTGTTGCTTTGTTTTTTAGATGTTTCAGGAAACACCATACACTTCTCCCGAGTGTCTGTTGGCAATTTACATCCCGCCCATCAGCATAACAAGGCTCCCAGTTCTCCATGGCCTGTCCTGCCTTTCTGGATTTTACACTTTTTTCAGATGGCCCTTTTGACCGGGGGGAAGTGAGACTTTATTGTAGTGCAGATTTCCTTTGCAAGCTTGCTTGGTTGGCCAAAAAGGGCGTATGCGTTTTTTCCTGAATATATTCAGGAAAAAACGCATACGCACTTTTTGGCCAAGTGCATCATTGTGGACGTTCTGCCTCTTTTCCTATGCTTTCAATGCAATTCCAGTCTACCTCCTGAAATCGGTTTCCTGCAATTCTGCCCCGCTTTCAAGTCCTCTTGGCAGCCTTACTTCAGTATATTTTTGGACGATAGGTGTCATTTATAACTCTGCAGGTTTGTGAATTACAGTGCCCCTGAGCTCCTTTCTTCAACTCTCTTTCTTGTGAGCTGGCCGCAACACCGCAGGATGGCTTCAGGCCCTAATCTGGTTCCGGCACGGCACGCTGAGCCTTTGGTTATTTCCTCTTCCTGGTGGGAAATGAGAGTTAAATTTGCCTGTCCAGACACCTCCAGCTAGTCTCTCATTGGTTCTCGCTATTCCTGCTCATCTTCCGCAGAAATTGCAAACTGGGCCAAACAGGAGGTTAAAGGGACTGACTCTCCAAGTCGGGAGAGTGTTAGTAAAGCATCTGGAATGTTGCACCCGAGTACCAGGGTACGAAAACTGAGACATATTTGAACACGTCTCCCGTTCACACGGTTGATCAAACTCTGGGTTCCACATGCATGTTTTAGCTGAAGGAAGAATACCTTAAACCTGGGTAGTTGAAAACTGTGGAATGGGTACCATGCAATATGACTTCAAAGGGTCTTCATTTGCTCACCGAACCTCTCCAATCCTATCACTGTTGCGTTTATGCCCCTGTACACACGCTTGATTCTCTTTCGGAGACATAGCAATCCATAGGTTTTAAGATACTTACTAGTCAGGTACATTCTTAGGCGTTTAATATGCGGTGTTGAGTCCATTTCGTTGAGCAAGGAGTAGCTCTTGTCTATTCCATATTTGGCTTTAGGAACTTTATCTGTGCTCATTTCAATCTCTGGTTTTATGCAGCACCCCAACTCACCTTTCCCCTTAAGCAAGCATAAGTTGGTTTTCTAAATTTGAGACCCTGTTCTGTTTTGGAATTCAGTTCCTGTGTAGCCAAGTTTACATTCCGTGTATTAGTGATATCTATGATGTTTCTTTTTCTGTGTGACTTATTTCAGTTAGAATCATCGTACCTGAATCCACTCATTATGCTGCTACGGGCCTGATGACATAGATTTCATTGCTGAGTGATACTGCATTGTACGTAAGTACCACAAGTTCTTTATCCATTTTTCACTTTCTGTGATATTGAACTTGTATGGTAAGCGAGGTTCTTGTAAACAGAGGCGTCCCAAACATTGGGGTGGCTGTGTCTTTTTGATTTTAATTTCCCTAAGCTATAGGACCATAAGTGGAAGTGCCCTAGGCTCTGTTGCTTTGTTTTTTAGATGTTTCAGGAAACACCATACACTTCTCCCGAGTGTCTGTTGGCAATTTACATCCCGCCCATCAGCATAACAAGGCTCCCAGTTCTCCATGGCCTGTCCTGCCTTTCTGGATTTTACACTTTTTTCAGATGGCCCTTTGGACCGAGGGGAAGTGAGACTTCATTGTAGTGCAGATTTCCTTTGCAAGCTTGCTTGGTTGGCCAAAAAGGGCGTATGCGTTTTTCCCTGAATATATTCAGGGAAAAACGCATACGCCCTTTTTGGCCAAGTGCATCATTGTGGACGTTCTGCCTCTTTTCCTATGCTTTCAATGCAATTCCAGTCTACCTCCTGAAATCGGTTTCCTGCAATTCTGCCCCGCTTTCAAGTCCTCTTGGCAGCCTTACTTCAGTATATTTTTGGACGATAGCTGTCATTTATAACTCTGCAGGTTTGTGAATTACAGTGCCCTGAGCTCCTTTCTTCAGCTCGCTTTCTTGTGAGCTGGCCGCAACACCGCAGGATGGCTTCAGGCCCTAATCTGGTTCCGGCATGGCACGCTGAGCCTTTGGTAAATTCCTCTTCCTGGTGGGAAATGAGAGTTAAATTTGCCCGTCCAGACACCTCCAGCTAGTCTCTCATTGGTTCTCGCTATTCCTGTTCATCTTCCGCAGAAATTGCAAACTGGGCCAAACAGGAGGTTAAAGGGACTGACTCTCCAAGTCGGGAGAGTGTTAGTAAAGCGTCTGGAATGTTGCACCCGAGTACCAGGGTACGAAAACTGAGACATATTTGAACACGTCTCCTGTTCACATGGTTCATCAAACTCTGGGTTCCACATGCATGTTTTAGCTGAAGGAAGAATACCTTAAACCTGGGTAGTTGAAACCCGTGGAATGGGTACCATGCAATACGACTTCAAAGGGTCTTCATTTGCTCACCGAACCTCTCCAATCCTATCACTGCTGCGTTTATGCCCCTGTACACATGCTTCATTCTCTTTCAGAGACATAGCAATCCATAGGTTTTAAGATACTTACTAGTCAGGTACATTATTAGGCATTTAATATGGGGGGTTGAGTCCATTTTGTTGAGCAAGGAGTAGCTCTTGTCTATTCCATATTTGGCTTAAGGAACTTTATCTGTGCTCATTTCAATCTGTGGTTTTATGCAGCACCCCAACTCACCTTTACCATTAAGCAAGCATAATTTGGTTTTCTAAATTTGAGACCCTGTTCTGTTTTGGAATTCAGTTCCTGTGTAGCCAAGTTTACCTTCCGTGTATTAGTGATATCTTATGATGTTTCTTTTTCTGTGTGACTTATTTCAGTTAGAATCATCATACCTGAATCCACTCATTGTGTTGCTAAGGGCCTGATGACATAGATTTCATTGCTGAGTGATATTGCTTTGTAAGTAAATACCACATCTTCTTTATCCATTTTTCACTTTCTGCGATGTTGAACTTGTACTGTAAACGAGGTTCTTGTAAACAGAGCCGTTCCATACTTTGGGGTGGCTGTGGCCTTTTGATTTTAATTTCCCTAAGCTATAGGACCATAAGTGGAAGTGCCCTAGGCTCTGTTGCTTTGTTTTTTAGATGTTTCAGGAAACACCATACACTTCTCCCGAGTGTCTGTTGGCAATTTACATCCCGCCCATCAGCATAACAAGGCTCCCAGTTCTCCATGGCCTGTCCTGCCTTTCTGGATTTTACACTTTTTTCAGATGGCCCTTTTGACCGGGGGGAAGTGAGACTTCATTGTAGTGCAGATTTCCTTTGCAAGCTTGCTTGGTTGGCCAAAAAGGGCGTATGCGTTTTTTCCTGAATATATTCAGGAAAAAACGCATACGCCCTTTTTAGCCAAGTGCATCATTGTGGACGTTCTGCCTCTTTTCCTATGCTTTCAATGCAATTCCAGTCTACCTCCTGAAATCGGTTTCCTGCAATTCTGCCCCGCTTTCAAGTCCTCTTGGCAGCCTTACTTCAGTATATTTTTGGACGATAGGTGTCATTTATAACTCTGCAGGTTTGTGAATTACAGTGCCCCTGAGCTCCTTTCTTCAACTCGCTTTCTTGTGAGCTGGCCGCAACACCGCAGGATGGCTTCAGGCCCTAATCTGGTTCCGGCACGGCACGATGAGCCTTTGGTTATTTCCTCTTCCTGGTTGGAAATGAGAGTTAAATTTGCCCGTCCAGACACCTCCAGCTAGTCTCTCATTGGTTCTCCCTATTCCTGTTCATCTTCCGCAGAAATTGCAAACTGGGCCAAACAGGAGGTTAAAGGCGCTGACTCTCCAAGTGGGGAGAGTGTTAGTAAAGCGTCTGGAATGTTGCACCCGAGTACCAGGGGAGGAAAACTGAGACATATTTGAACACGTCTCCTGTTCACACGGTTGATCAAACTCTGGGTTCCACATGCATGTTTTAGCTGAAGGAAGAATACCTTAAACCTGGGTAGTTGAAACCCGTGGAATGGGTACCATGAAATATGACTTCAAAGGGTCTTCATTTGCTCACCGAACCTCTCCAATCCTATCACTGCTGCGTTTATGCCCCTGTACACACGCTTGATTCTCTTTTGGAGACATAGCAATCCATAGGTTTTAAGATACTTACTAGTCAGGTACATACTTAGGCGTTTAATATGGGGTGTTGAGTCCATTTCGTTGAGCAAGGAGTAGCTCTTGTCTATTCCATATTTGGCTTAAGGAACTTTATCTGTGCTCATTTCAATCTCTGGTTTTATGCAGCACCCCAACTCACCTTTCCCCTTAAGCAAGCATAAGTTGGTTTTCTTAATTTGAGACCCTGTTCTGTTTTGGAATTCAGTTCCTGTGTAGCCAAGTTTACATTCCGTGTATTAGTGATATCTTATGATGTTTCTTTTTCTGTGTGACTTATTTCAGTTAGAATCATCGTACCTGAATCCACTCATTATGCTGCTACGGGCCTGATGACATAGATTTCATTGCTGAGTGATACTGCATTGTACGTAAGTACCACAAGTTCTTTATCCAGTTTTCACTTTCTGTGATATTGAACTTGTACGGTAAACGAGGTTCTTGTAAACAGAGGCGTCCCAAACTTTGGGGTGGCTGTGTCTTTTTGATTTTAATTTCCCTAAGCTATAGGACCATAAGTGGAAGTGCCCTAGGCTCTGTTGCTTTGTTTTTTAGATGTTTCAGGAAACACCATACACTTCTCCCGAGTGTCTGTTGGCAATTTACATCCCGCCCATCAGCATAACAAGGCTCCCAGTTCTCCATGGCCTGTCCTGCCTTTCTGGATTTTACACTTTTTTCAGATGGCCCTTTTGACCGGGAGGAAGTGAGACTTCATTGTAGTGCAGATTTCCTTTGCAAGCTTGCTTGGTTGGCCAAAAAGGGCGTATGCGTTTTTTCCTGAATATATTCAGGAAAAAACGCATACGCCCTTTTTGGCCAAGTGCATCATTGTGGACGTTCTGCCTCTTTTCCTATGCTTTCAATGCAATTCCAGTCTACCTCCTGAAATCGGTTTCCTGCAATTCTGCCCCGCTTTCAAGTCCTCTTGGCAGCCTTACTTCAGTATATTTTTGGACGATAGGTGTCATTTATAACTCTGCAGGTTTGTGAATTACAGTGCCCCTGAGCTCCTTTCTTCAACTCTCTTTCTTGTGAGCTGGCCGCAACACCGCAGGATGGCTTCAGGCCCTAATCTGGTTCCGGCACGGCACGCTGAGCCTTTGGTTATTTCCTCTTCCTGGTGGGAAATGAGAGTTAAATTTGCCTGTCCAGACACCTCCAGCTAGTCTCTCATTGGTTCTCGCTATTCCTGTTCATCTTCCGCAGAAATTGCAAACTGGGCCAAACAGGAGGTTAAAGGGACTGACTCTCCAAGTCGGGAGAGTGTTAGTAAAGCATCTGGAATGTTGCACCCGAGTACCAGGGTACGAAAACTGAGACATATTTGAACACGTCTCCCGTTCACACGGTTGATCAAACTCTGGGTTCCACATGCATGTTTTAGCTGAAGGAAGAATACCTTAAACCTGGGTAGTTGAAAACTGTGGAATGGGTACCATGCAATATGACTTCAAAGGGTCTTCATTTGCTCACCGAACCTCTCCAATCCTATCACTGTTGCGTTTATGCCCCTGTACACACGCTTGATTCTCTTTCGGAGACATAGCAATCCATAGGTTTTAAGATACTTACTAGTCAGGTACATTCTTAGGCGTTTAATATGCGGTGTTGAGTCCATTTCGTTGAGCAAGGAGTAGCTCTTGTCTATTCCATATTTGGCTTTAGGAACTTTATCTGTGCTCATTTCAATCTCTGGTTTTATGCAGCACCCCAACTCACCTTTCCCCTTAAGCAAGCATAAGTTGGTTTTCTAAATTTGCGACCCTGTTCTGTTTTGGAATTCAGTTCCTGTGTAGCCAAGTTTACATTCCGTGTATTAGTGATATCTATGATGTTTCTTTTTCTGTGTGACTTATTTCAGTTAGAATCATCGTACCTGAATCCACTCATTATGCTGCTACGGGCCTGATGACATAGATTTCATTGCTGAGTGATACTGCATTGTACGTAAGTACCACAAGTTCTTTATCCATTTTTCACTTTCTGTGATATTGAACTTGTACGGTAAACGAGGTTCTTGTAAACAGAGGCGTCCCAAACATTGGGGTGGCTGTGTCTTTTTGATTTTAATTTCCCTAAGCTATAGGACCATAAGTGGAAGTGCCCTAGGCTCTGTTGCTTTGTTTTTTAGATGTTTCAGGAAACACCATACACTTCTCCCGAGTGTCTGTTGGCAATTTACATCCCGCCCATCAGCATAACAAGGCTCCCAGTTCTCCATGGCCTGTCCTGCCTTTCTGGATTTTACACTTTTTTCAGATGGCCCTTTGGACCGGGGGGAAGTGAGACTTCATTGTAGTGCAGATTTCCTTTGCAAGCTTGCTTGGTTGGCCAAAAAGGGCGTATGCGTTTTTCCCTGAATATATTCAGGGAAAAACGCATACGCCCTTTTTGGCCAAGTGCATCATTGTGGACGTTCTGCCTCTTTTCCTATGCTTTCAATGCAATTCCAGTCTACCTCCTGAAATCGGTTTCCTGCAATTCTGCCCCGCTTTCAAGTCCTCTTGGCAGCCTTACTTCAGTCTATTTTTGGACGATAGCTGTCATTTATAACTCTGCAGGTTTGTGAATTACAGTGCCCTAAGCTCCTTTCTTCAGCTCGCTTTCTTGTGAGCTGACCGCAACACCGCAGGATGGCTTCAGGCCCTAATCTGGTTCCGGCATGGCACGCTGAGCCTTTGGTAAATTCCTCTTCCTGGTGGGAAATGAGAATTAAATTTGCCCGTCCAGACACCTCCAGCTAGTCTCTCATTGGTTCTCGCTATTCCTGTTCATCTTCCGCAGAAATTGCAAACTGGGCCAAACAGGAGGTTAAAGGGACTGACTCTCCAAGTCGGGAGAGTGTTAGTAAAGCGTCTGGAATGTTGCACCCGAGTACCAGGGTATGAAAACTGAGACATATTTGAACACGTCTCCCAATCACATGGTTGATCATACTCTAGGTTCCACATGCATGTTTTAGCTGAAGGAAGAATACCTTAAACCTGGGTAGTTGAAACCCGTGGATTGGGTACCATGCAATATGACTTCAAAGGGTCTTCATTTGCTCACCGAACCTCTCCAATCCTACCACTGCTGCGTTTATATCCCTGTACACACGTTTGATTCTCTTTTGGAGACATAGCAATCCATAGGTTTTAAGATACTTACTAGTCAGGTACATTCTTAGGCATTTAATATGGGGTGTTGAGTCCATTTTGTTGAGCAAGGAGTAGCTCTTGTCTATTGCATATTTGGCTTAAGGAACTTTATCTGTGCTCATTTCAATCTCTGGTTTTATGCAGCACCCCAACTCACCTTTCCCCTTAAGCAAGCATAAGTTGGTTTTCTAAATTTGAGACCCTGTTCTGTTTTGGAATTCAGTTCCTGTGTAGCCAAGTTTACATTCCGTGTATTACTGATATCTTATGATGTTTCTTTTTCTGTGTGACTTATTTCAGTTAGAATCATCATACCTGAATCCACTCATTGTGCTGCTAAGGGCCTGATGACATAGATTTCATTGCTGAGTGATATTGCTTTGTAAGTAAATACCACAACTTCTTTATACATTTTTCACTTTCTGTGATGTTGAACTTGTACTGTAAACGAGGTTCTTGTAAACAGAGCCGTTCCAAACTTTGGGGTGGCTGTGTCTTTTTGATTTAATTTCCCTAAGCAAATGGACTATAAGTGGAAGTGCCCTAGGCTCTGTTGCTTTGTTTTTTAGATGTTTCAGGAAACACCATACACTTCTCCAGAGTGTCTGTTGGCAATTTACATCCCGCCCATCAGCATAACAAGGCTCCCAGTTCTCCATGGCCTGTCCTGCCTTTCTGGGTTTTACACTTTTTTCAGATGGCCCTTTTGACCGGGGGGAAGTGAGACTTCATTGTAGTGCAGATTTCCTTTGCAAGTTTGCTTGGTTGGCCAAAAAGGGCGTATGCGTTTTTTCCTGAATATATTCAGGAAAAAACGCATACGCCCTTTTTGGCCAAATGCATCATTGTGGACGTTCTGCCTCTTTTCCTATGCTTTCAATGCAATTCCAGTCTACCTCCTGAAATCGGTTTCCTGCAATTCTGCCCCGCTTTCAAGTCCTCTTGGCAGCCTTACTTCAGTATATTTTTGGACGATAGCTGTCATTTATAACTCTGCAGGTTTGTGAATTACAGTGCCCCTGAGCTCCTTTCTTCAACTCGCTTTCTTTTGAGCAGGCCGCAACACCGCATGATGGCTTCAGGCCCTAATCTGGTTCCGGCACGGCACGCTGAGCCTTTGGTTATTTCCTCTTCCTGGTGGGAAATGAGAGTTAAATTTGCCCGTCCAGACACCTCCAGCTAGTCTCTCATTGGTTCTCGCTATTCCTGTTCATCTTCCGCAGAAATTGCAAACTGGGCCAAACAGGAGGTTAAAGGCGCTGACTCTCCAAGTGGGGAGAGTGTTAGTAAAGCGTCTGGAATGTTGCACCCGAGTACCAGGGGAGGAAAAGTGAGACATATCTGAACACATCTCCCGTTCACACGGTTGATCATATTCTGGGTTCCACATGCATGTTTTAGCTGAAGGAAGAATACCTTAAACCTGGAGAGTTGAGACCCGTGGAATGGGTACCATGCAATATGACTTCAAAGGGTCTTCATTTGCTCACCGAACCTCTCCAATCCTACCACTGCTGCGTTTATATCCCTGTACACACGTTTGATTCTCTTTTGGAGACATAGCAATCCATAGGTTTTAAGATACTTACTAGTCAGGTACATTCTTAGGCGTTTAATATGGGGTGTTGAGTCCATTTCGTTGAGCAAGGAGTAGCTCTTGTCTATTCCATATTTGGCTTAAGGAACTTTATCTGTGCTCATTTCAATCTCTGGTTTTATGCAGCACCCCAACTCACCTTTCCCCTTAAGCAAGCATAAGTTGGTTTTCTAAATTTGAGACCCTATTCTGTTCTGTAATTCAGTTCCTGTGTAGCCAAGTTTACATTCCGTGTATTACTGATATCTTATGATGTTTCTTTTTCTGTGTGACTTATTTCAGTTAGAATCATCATACCTGAATCCACTCATTGTGCTGCTAAGGGCCTGATGACATAGATTTCATTGCTGAGTGATATTGCTTTGTAAGTAAATACCACAACTTCTTTATCCATTTTTCACTTTCTGTGATGTTGAACTTGTACTGTAAACGAGGTTCTTGTAAACAGAGCCGTTCCAAACTTTGGGGTGGCTGTGTCTTTTTGATTTTAATTTCCCTAAGCTATAGGACCATAAGTGGAAGTGCCCTAGGCTCTGTTGCTTTGTTTTTTAGATGTTTCAGGAAACACCATACACTTCTCCCGAGTGTCTGTTGGCAATTTACATCCCGCCCATCAGCATAACAAGGCTCCCAGTTGTCCATGGCCTGTCCTGCCTTTCTGGATTTTACACTTTTTCAGATGGCCCTTTTGACTGGGTGGAAGTGAGACTTCATTGTAGTGCAGATTTCCTTTGCAAGCTTGCTTGGTTGGCCAAAAAGGGCGTATGCGTTTTTTCCTGAATATATTCAGGAAAAAACGCATACGCCCTTTTTGGCCAAGTGCATCATTGTGGACATTCTGCCTCTTTTCCTATAATTTCAATGCAATTCCAGTCTACCTCCTGAAATCGGTTTCCTGCAATTCTGCCCCGCTTTCAAGTCCTCTTGGCAGCCTTACTTCAGTATATTTTTGGACGATAGCTGTCATTTATAACTCTGCAGGTTTGTGAATTACAGTGCCCCTGAGCTCCTTTCTTCAACTCGCTTTTTTGTGACTTGTCCGCAACACCGCAAGATGGCTTCAGGTCCTAATCTGGTTCCGGCACGGCACGCAGAGCCTTTGGTTATTTCCTCTTCCTGGTGGGAAATGAGAGTTAAATTTGCCCGTCCAGACACCTCCAGCTAGTCTCTCATTGGTTCTCCCTATTCCTGTTCATCTTCCGCAGAAATTGCAAACTGGGCCAAACAGGAGGTTAAAGGCGCTGACTCTCCAAGTGGGGAGAGTGTTAGTAAAGCATCTGGAATGTTGCACCCGAGTACCAGGGGAGGAAAACTGAGACATATTTGAACACGTCTCCCGTTCACACGGTTGATCATACTCTGGGTTCCACATGCATGTCTTAGCTGAAGGAAGAATACCTTAAACCTGGGTAGTTGAAACCCGTGGAATGGGTACCATGCAATATGACTTCAAAGGGTCTTCATTTGCTCACCGAACCTCTCCAATCCTATCACTGCTGCGTTTATGCCCCTGTACACATGCTTGATTCTCTTTCGGAGACATAGCAATACATAGGTTTTAATATACTTACTAGTCAAGTACATTCTTAGGCGTTTAATATGCGGTGTTGAGTCCATTTCGTTGAGCAAGGAGTAGCTCTTGTCTATTCCATATTTGGCTTAAGGAACTTTATCTGTGCTCATTTCAATCTCTGGTTTTATGCAGCACCCCAACTCACCTTTCCCCTTAAGTAAGCATAAGTTGGTTTTCTAAATTTGAGACCCTGTTCTGTTCTGTAATTCCGTTCCTGTGTAGCCAAGTTTACATTCCGTGTATTACTGATATCTTATGATGTTTCTTTTTCTGTGTGATTTATTTCAGTTAGAATCATCATACCTGAATCCACTCATTGTGCTGCTAAGGGCCTGATGACATAGATTTCATTGCTGAGTGATATTGCTTTGTAAGTAAATACCACAACTTCTTTATCCATTTTTCACTTTCTGCGATGTTGAACTTGTACTGTAAACGAGGTTCTTGTAAACAGAGGCGTCCCAAACTTTGGGGTGGCTGTGTCTTTTTGATTTTAATTTCCCTAAGCTATAGGACCATAAGTGGAACTGCCCTAGGCTCTGTTGCTTTGTTTCTTAGATGTTTCAGGAAACACCATACACTTCTCCCGAGTGTCTGTTGGCAATTTACATCCCGCCCATCAGCATAACAAGGCTCCCAGTTTTCCATGGCCTGTCCTGCCTTTCTGGATTTTACACTTTTTTCAGATGGCCCTTTTGACTGGGGGGAAGTGAGACTTCATTGTAGTGCAGATTTCCTTTGCAAGCTTGCTTGGTTGGCCAAAAAGGGCGTATGCGTTTTTTCCTGAATATATTCAGGAAAAAACGCATACGCCCTTTTTGGCCAAGTGCATCATTGTGGACGTTCTGCCTCTTTTCCTATGCTTTCAATGCAATTCCAGTCTACCTCCTGAAATCGGGTTCCTGCAATTCTGCCCCGCTTTCAAGTCCTCTTGGCAGCCTTACTTCAGTATATTTTTGGACGATAGCTGTCATTTATAACTCTGCAGGTTTGTGAATTACAGTGCCCCTGAGCTCCTTTCTTCAACTCGCTTTCTTGTGACCTGCCCGCAACACCGCAGGATGGCTTCAGGCCCTAATCTGGTTCCGGCACGGCACGCTGAGCCTTTGGTTAATTCCTCTTCTTGGTGGGAAATGAGAGTTAAATTTGCCCGTCCAGACACCTCCAGCTAGTCTCTCATTGGTTCTCGCTACTCCTGTTCATCTTCAGCAGAAATTGCAAACTGGGCCAAACAGGAGGTTAAAGGCACTGACTCTTCAAGTGGGGAGAGTGTTAGTAAAGCGTCTGGAATGTTGCAACCGAGTACCATGGGAGGAAAACTGAGACATATTTGAACACGTCTCCTGTTCACACGGTTGATCATACTCTGGGTTCCACATGCATGTTTTAGCTGAAGGAAGAATACCTTAAACCTGGAGAGTTGAGACCCGTGGAATGGGTACCATGCAATATGACTTCAAAGGGTCTTCATTTGCTCACCGAACCTCTCCAATCCTATCACTGCTGCGTTTATGCCCCTGTACACATGCTTGATTCTCTTTCGGAGACATAGCAATCCATAGGTTTTAAGATACTTACTAGTCAGGTACATTCTTAGGCGTTTAATATGCGGTGTTGAGTCCATTTCGTTGAGCAAGGAGTAGCTCTTGTCTATTCCATATTTGGCTTAAGGAACTTTATCTGTGCTCATTTCAATCTCTGGTTTTATGCAGCACCCCAACTCACCTTTACCCTTAAGCAAGCATAAGTTGGTTTTCTAAATTTGAGACGCTGTTCTGTTCTGTAATTCAGTTCCTGTGTAACCAAGTTTACATTCCGTGTATTACTGATATCTGATGATGTTTCTTTTTCTGTGTGACTTATTTCAGTTAGAATCATCGTACCTGAATCCACTCATTATGATGCTATGGGCCTGATGACATAGATTTCATTGCTGAGTGATACTGCATTGTACGTAAGTACCACAAGTTCTTTATCCATTTTTCACTTTCTGTGATATTGAACTTGTACGGTAAACGAGGTTCTTGTAAACAGAGGCGTCCCAAACATTGGGATGGCTGTGTCTTTTTGATTTTAATTTCCCTAAGCTATAGGACCATAAGTGGAAGTGCCCTAGGCTCTTTTGCTTTGTTTTTTAGATGTTTCAGGAAACACCATACACTTCTCCCGAGTGTCTGTTGGCAATTTACATCCCGCCCATCAGCATAACAAGGCTCCCAGTTCTCAATGACCTGTCCTGCCTTTCTGGATTTTACATTTTTTTCAGATGGCCCTTTTGACTGGGGGGAAGTGAGACTTCATTGTAGTGCAGATTTCCTTTGCAAGCTTGCTTGGTTTGCCAAAAAGGGCGTATGTGTTTTTTCATGAATATATTCAGGAAAAAACGCATACGCCCTTTTTGGCCAAGTGCATCATTGTGGACGTTCTGCCTCTTTTCCTATGCTTTCAATGCAATTCCAGTCTACCTCCTGAAATCGGTTTCCTGCAATTCTGCCCCGCTTTCAAGTCCTCTTGGCAGCCTTACTTCAGTATATTTTTGGACGATAGCTGTCATTTATAACTCTGCAGGTTTGTGAATTACAGTGCCCCTGAGCTCCTTTCTTCAACTCGCTTTCTTGTGACCTGCCCGCAACACCGCAGGATGGCTTCAGGCCCTAATCTGGTGCCAGCACGGCACACTGAGCCTTTGGTTAATTCCTCTTCCTGGTGGGAAATGAGAGTTAAATTTGCCCGTCCAGACACCTCCAGCTAGTCTCTCATTGGTTCTCGCTAATCCTGTTCATCTTCCGCAGAAATTGCAAACTGGGCCAAACAGGAGGTTAAAGGGACTGACTCTCCAAGTCGGGAGAGTGTTAGTAAAGCGTCTGGAATGTTGCACCCGAGTACCAGGGTACGAAAACTGAGACATATTTGAACACGTCTCCCGATCACATGGTTGATCATACTCTAGGTTCCACATGTATATTTTAGCTGAAGGAAGAATACCTTAAAACTTGGTAGTTGAGACCCGTGGAATGGGTACCATGCAATATGACTTCAAAGGGTCTTCATTTGCTCACCGAACCTCTCCAATCCTATCACTGCTGCGTTTATGCCCCTGTACACATGCTTGATTCTCTTTCGGAGACATAGCAATCCATAGGTTTAAGATACTTTCTAGTCAGGTACATTCTTAGGCGTTTAATATGCGGTGTTGAGTCCATTTCGTTGAGCAAGGAGTAGCTCTTGTCTATTCCATATTTGGCTTAAGGAACTTTATCTGTGCTCATTTCAATCTCTGGTTTTATGCAGCACCCCAACTCACCTTTCCCCTTAAGCAAGCATAAGTTGGTTTTCTAAATTTGAGACCCTGTTCTGTTTTGGAATTCAGTTCCTGTGTAGCCAAGTTTACATTCCGTGTATTAGTGATATCTTATGATGTTTCTTTTTCTGTGTGACTTATTTCAGTTAGAATCATTGTACCTGAATCCACTCATTATGCTGCTACGGGCCTGATGACATAGATTTCATTGCTGAGTGATACTGCATTGTACGTAAGTACCACAAGTTCTTTATCCATTTTTCACTTTCTGTGATATTGATCTTGTACGGTAAATGAGGTTCTTGTAAACAGAGGCGTCCCAAACTTTTAGGTGGCTGTCTCTTTTTGATTTTAATTTCCCTAAGCTATAGGACCATAAGTGGAAGTGCCCTAGGCTCTGTTGCTTTGTTTTTTAGATGTTTCAGGAAACACCATACACTTCTCCCGAGTGTCTGTTGGCAATTTACATCCCGCCCATCAGCATAACAAGGCTCCCAGTTCTCCATGGCCTGTCCTGCCTTTCTGGATTTTACACTTTTTTCAGATGGCCCTTTGGACTGGGGGGAAGTGAGACTTCATTGTAGTGCAGATTTCCTTTGCAAGCTTGCTTGGTTGTCCAAAAAGTGCGTATGCGTTTTTTCCTGAATATATTCAGGAAAAAACGCATACGCCCTTTTTGGCCAGGTGCATCATTGTGGACGTTCTGCCTCTTTTCCTATGCTTTCAATGCAATTCCAGTCTACCTTCTGAAATCGGTTTCCTGCAATTCTGCCCTGCTTTCAAGTCCTCTTGGCAGCCTTACTTCAGTATATTTTTGGACGATAGCTGTCATTTATAACTCTGCAGGTTTGTGAATTACAGTGCCCCTGAGCTCCTTTCTTCAACTCGCTTTCTTGTGAGCTGGCCGCAACACCGCAGGATGGCTTCAGGCCCTAATCTGGTTTCGGCACGGCACGCTGAGCCTTTGGTTAATTCCTCTTCCTGGTGGGAAATGAGAGTTAAATTTGCCCGTCCAGACACCTCCAGCTAGTCTCTCATTGGTTCTCGCTATTCCTGTTCATCTTCCGCAGAAATTGCAAACTGGGCCAAACAGGAGGTTAAAGGGACTGACTCTCCAAGTCGGGAGAGTGTTAGTAAAGCGTCTGGAATGTTGTACCCGCGTACCAGGGTACGAAAACTGAGACATATATGAACACGTCTCCCGAACACATGGTTGATCATACTCTAGGTTCCACATGCATGTTTTAGCTGAAGGAAGAATACCTTAAACCTGGGTTGTTGAAAACTGTGGAATGGGTACCATGCAATATGACTTCAAAGGGTCTTCATTTGCTAACCGAACCTCTCCAATCCTATCACTGCTGCGTTTATGCCCCTATACACACGCTTGATTCTCTTTTGGAGACATAGCAATCCATAGGTTTTAAGATACTTACTAGTCAGGTACATTCTTAGGCGTTTAATATGCGGTGTTGAGACCATTTCGTTGAGCAAGGAGTAGCTCTTGTCTATTCCATATTTGGCTTAAGGAACTTTATCTGTGCTCATTTCAATCTCTGGTTTTATGCAGCACCCCAACTCACCTTTCCCCTTAAGCAAGCATAAGTTGGTTTTCTAAATTTGAGACCCTGTTCTGTTTTGGAATTCAGTTCCTGTGTAGCCAAGTTTACATTCCGTGTATTAGTGATATCTTATGATGTTTCTTTTTCTGTGTGACTTATTTCAGTTAGAATCATCGTACCTGAATCCACTCATTATGCTGCTATGGGCCTGATGACATAGATTTCATTGCTGAGTGATACTGCATTGTACGTAAGTACCACAAGTTCTTTATCCATTTTTCACTTTCTGTGATATTGAACTTGTACGGTAAACGAGGTTCTTGTAAACAGAGGCGTCCCAAACATTGGGGTGCCTGTGTCTTTTTGATTTTAATTTCCCTAAGCTATAGGACCATAAGTGGAAGTGCCCTAGGCTCTGTTGCTTTGTTTTTTAGATGTTTCAGGAAACACCATACACTTCTCCCGAGTGTCTGTTGGCAATTTACATCCCACCCATCAGCATAACAAGGCTCCCAGTTCTCCATGGCCTGTCCTGCCTTTCTGGATTTTACACTTTTTTCAGATGGCCCTTTTGACCGGGGGGAAGTGAGACATCATTGTAGTGCAGATTTCCTTTGCAAGCTTGCTTGGTTGGCCAAAAAGGGCGTATGCGTTTTTCCCTGAATATATTCAGGGAAAAACGCATACGCCCTTTTTGGCCAAGTGCATCATTGTGGAAGTTCTGCCTCTTTTCCTATGCTTTCAATGCAATTCCAGTCTACCTCCTGAAATCGGTTTCCTGCAATTCTGCCCCGCTTTCAAGTCCTCTTGGCAGCCTTACTTCAGTATATTTTTGGACGATAGCTGTCATTTATAACTCTGCAGGTTTGTGAATTACAGTGCCCTGAGCTCCTTTCTTCAGCTCGCTTTCTTGTGAGCTGGCCGCAACACCGCAGGATGGCTTCAGGCCCTAATCTGGTTCCGGCACGGCACGCTGAGCCTTTGGTTAATTCCTCTTCCTGGTGGGAAATGAGAGTTAAATTTGCCCGTCCAGACACCTCCAGCTAGTCTCTCATTGGTTCTCGCTATTCCTGTTCATCTTCCGCAGAAATTGCAAACTGGGCCAAACAGGAGGTTAAAGGGACTGACTCTCCAAGTCGGGAGAGTGTTAGTAAAGCGTCTGGAATGTTGCACCCGAGTACCAGGGTACGAAAACTGAGACATATTTGAACACGTCTCCCAATCACATGGTTGATCATACTCTAGGTTCCACATGCATGTTTTAGCTGAAGGAAGAATACCTTAAACCTGGGTAGTTGAAACCCGTGGATTGGGTACCATGCAATATGACTTCAAAGGGTCTTCATTTGCTCACCGAACCTCTCCAATCCTATCACTGCTGCGTTTATGCCCCTGTACACATGCTTGATTCTCTTTCGGAGACATAGCAATCCATAGGTTTTAAGATAATTAAGAGTCAGGTACATTCTTAGGCGTTTAATATGCGGTGTTGAGTCCATTTCGTTGAGCAAGGAGTAGCTCTTGTCTATTCCATATTTGGCTTAAGGAACTTTATCTGTGCTCATTTCAATCTCTGGTTTTATGCAGCACCCCAACTCACCTTTCCCCTTAAGTAAGCATAAGTTGCTTTTCTAAATTTGAGAAACTGTTCTGTTTTGGAATTCAGTTCCTGTGTAGCCAAGTTTACATTCCGTGTATCAGTGATATCTTATGATGTTTCTTTTTCTGTGTGACTTATTTCAGTTAGAATCATCGTACCTGAATCCACTCATTATGCTGCTACGGGCCTGATGACATAAGATTTCTTTGCTGAGTGATACTGCATTGTACGTAAGTACCACAAGTTCTTTATCCATTTTTCACTTTCTGTGATATTGAAGTTGTTCGGTAAACGAGGTTCTTGTAAACAGAGGCGTCCCAAACTTTGGGGTGGCTGTGTCTTTTTGATTTTAATTTCCCTAAGCTATAGGACCATAAGTGGAAGTGCCATAGGCTCTGTTGCTTTGTTTTTTAGATGTTTCAGGAAACACCATACACTTCTCCCGAGTGGCTGTTGGCAATTTACATCCCGCCCATCAGCATAACAAGGCTCCCAGTTCTCCATGGCCTGTCCTGCCTTTCTGGATTTTACACTTTTTTCAGATGGCCCTTTTGACCAGGGGGAAGTGAGACTTCATTGTAGTGCAGATTTCCTTTGCAAGCTTGCTTGGTTTGCCAAAAAGGGCGTATGTGTTTTTTCATGAATATATTCAGGAAAAAACGCATACGCCCTTTTTGGCCAAGTGCATCATTGTGGACGTTCTGCCTCTTTTCCTATGCTTTCAATGCAATTCCAGTCTACCTCCTGAAATCGGTTTCCTGCAATTCTGCCCCGCTTTCAAGTCCTCTTGGCAGCCTTACTTCAGTATATTTTTGGACGATAGCTGTCATTTATAACTCTGCAGGTTTGTGAATTACAGTGCCCCTGAGCTCCTTTCTTCAACTCGCTTTCTTGTGACCTGCCCGCAACACCGCAGGATGGCTTCAGGCCCTAATCTGGTGCCAGCACGGCACACTGAGCCTTTGGTTAATTCCTCTTCCTGGTGGGAAATGAGAGTTAAATTTGCCCGTCCAGACACCTCCAGCTAGTCTCTCATTGGTTCTCGCTAATCCTGTTCATCTTCCGCAGAAATTGCAAACTGGGCCAAACAGGAGGTTAAAGGGACTGACTCTCCAAGTCGGGAGAGTGTTAGTAAAGCGTCTGGAATGTTGCACCCGAGTACCAGGGTACGAAAACTGAGACATATTTGAACACGTCTCCCGATCACATGGTTGATCATACTCTAGGTTCCACATGTATATTTTAGCTGAAGGAAGAATACCTTAAAACTTGGTAGTTGAGACCCGTGGAATGGGTACCATGCAATATGACTTCAAAGGGTCTTCATTTGCTCACCGAACCTCTCCAATCCTATCACTGCTGCGTTTATGCCCCTGTACACATGCTTGATTCTCTTTCGGAGACATAGCAATCCATAGGTTTAAGATACTTTCTAGTCAGGTACATTCTTAGGCGTTTAATATGCGGTGTTGAGTCCATTTCGTTGAGCAAGGAGTAGCTCTTGTCTATTCCATATTTGGCTTAAGGAACTTTATCTGTGCTCATTTCAATCTCTGGTTTTATGCAGCACCCCAACTCACCTTTCCCCTTAAGCAAGCATAAGTTGGTTTTCTAAATTTGAGACCCTGTTCTGTTTTGGAATTCAGTTCCTGTGTAGCCAAGTTTACATTCCGTGTATTAGTGATATCTTATGATGTTTCTTTTTCTGTGTGACTTATTTCAGTTAGAATCATTGTACCTGAATCCACTCATTATGCTGCTACGGGCCTGATGACATAGATTTCATTGCTGAGTGATACTGCATTGTACGTAAGTACCACAAGTTCTTTATCCATTTTTCACTTTCTGTGATATTGATCTTGTACGGTAAATGAGGTTCTTGTAAACAGAGGCGTCCCAAACTTTTAGGTGGCTGTCTCTTTTTGATTTTAATTTCCCTAAGCTATAGGACCATAAGTGGAAGTGCCCTAGGCTCTGTTGCTTTGTTTTTTAGATGTTTCAGGAAACACCATACACTTCTCCCGAGTGTCTGTTGGCAATTTACATCCCGCCCATCAGCATAACAAGGCTCCCAGTTCTCCATGGCCTGTCCTGCCTTTCTGGATTTTACACTTTTTTCAGATGGCCCTTTGGACTGGGGGGAAGTGAGACTTCATTGTAGTGCAGATTTCCTTTGCAAGCTTGCTTGGTTGTCCAAAAAGTGCGTATGCGTTTTTTCCTGAATATATTCAGGAAAAAACGCATACGCCCTTTTTGGCCAGGTGCATCATTGTGGACGTTCTGCCTCTTTTCCTATGCTTTCAATGCAATTCCAGTCTACCTTCTGAAATCGGTTTCCTGCAATTCTGCCCTGCTTTCAAGTCCTCTTGGCAGCCTTACTTCAGTATATTTTTGGACGATAGCTGTCATTTATAACTCTGCAGGTTTGTGAATTACAGTGCCCCTGAGCTCCTTTCTTCAACTCGCTTTCTTGTGAGCTGGCCGCAACACCGCAGGATGGCTTCAGGCCCTAATCTGGTTTCGGCACGGCACGCTGAGCCTTTGGTTAATTCCTCTTCCTGGTGGGAAATGAGAGTTAAATTTGCCCGTCCAGACACCTCCAGCTAGTCTCTCATTGGTTCTCGCTATTCCTGTTCATCTTCCGCAGAAATTGCAAACTGGGCCAAACAGGAGGTTAAAGGGACTGACTCTCCAAGTCGGGAGAGTGTTAGTAAAGCGTCTGGAATGTTGTACCCGCGTACCAGGGTACGAAAACTGAGACATATATGAACACGTCTCCCGAACACATGGTTGATCATACTCTAGGTTCCACATGCATGTTTTAGCTGAAGGAAGAATACCTTAAACCTGGGTTGTTGAAAACTGTGGAATGGGTACCATGCAATATGACTTCAAAGGGTCTTCATTTGCTAACCGAACCTCTCCAATCCTATCACTGCTGCGTTTATGCCCCTATACACACGCTTGATTCTCTTTTGGAGACATAGCAATCCATAGGTTTTAAGATACTTACTAGTCAGGTACATTCTTAGGCGTTTAATATGCGGTGTTGAGACCATTTCGTTGAGCAAGGAGTAGCTCTTGTCTATTCCATATTTGGCTTAAGGAACTTTATCTGTGCTCATTTCAATCTCTGGTTTTATGCAGCACCCCAACTCACCTTTCCCCTTAAGCAAGCATAAGTTGGTTTTCTAAATTTGAGACCCTGTTCTGTTTTGGAATTCAGTTCCTGTGTAGCCAAGTTTACATTCCGTGTATTAGTGATATCTTATGATGTTTCTTTTTCTGTGTGACTTATTTCAGTTAGAATCATCGTACCTGAATCCACTCATTATGCTGCTATGGGCCTGATGACATAGATTTCATTGCTGAGTGATACTGCATTGTACGTAAGTACCACAAGTTCTTTATCCATTTTTCACTTTCTGTGATATTGAACTTGTACGGTAAACGAGGTTCTTGTAAACAGAGGCGTCCCAAACATTGGGGTGCCTGTGTCTTTTTGATTTTAATTTCCCTAAGCTATAGGACCATAAGTGGAAGTGCCCTAGGCTCTGTTGCTTTGTTTTTTAGATGTTTCAGGAAACACCATACACTTCTCCCGAGTGTCTGTTGGCAATTTACATCCCACCCATCAGCATAACAAGGCTCCCAGTTCTCCATGGCCTGTCCTGCCTTTCTGGATTTTACACTTTTTTCAGATGGCCCTTTTGACCGGGGGGAAGTGAGACATCATTGTAGTGCAGATTTCCTTTGCAAGCTTGCTTGGTTGGCCAAAAAGGGCGTATGCGTTTTTCCCTGAATATATTCAGGGAAAAACGCATACGCCCTTTTTGGCCAAGTGCATCATTGTGGAAGTTCTGCCTCTTTTCCTATGCTTTCAATGCAATTCCAGTCTACCTCCTGAAATCGGTTTCCTGCAATTCTGCCCCGCTTTCAAGTCCTCTTGGCAGCCTTACTTCAGTATATTTTTGGACGATAGCTGTCATTTATAACTCTGCAGGTTTGTGAATTACAGTGCCCTGAGCTCCTTTCTTCAGCTCGCTTTCTTGTGAGCTGGCCGCAACACCGCAGGATGGCTTCAGGCCCTAATCTGGTTCCGGCACGGCACGCTGAGCCTTTGGTTAATTCCTCTTCCTGGTGGGAAATGAGAGTTAAATTTGCCCGTCCAGACACCTCCAGCTAGTCTCTCATTGGTTCTCGCTATTCCTGTTCATCTTCCGCAGAAATTGCAAACTGGGCCAAACAGGAGGTTAAAGGGACTGACTCTCCAAGTCGGGAGAGTGTTAGTAAAGCGTCTGGAATGTTGCACCCGAGTACCAGGGTACGAAAACTGAGACATATTTGAACACGTCTCCCAATCACATGGTTGATCATACTCTAGGTTCCACATGCATGTTTTAGCTGAAGGAAGAATACCTTAAACCTGGGTAGTTGAAACCCGTGGATTGGGTACCATGCAATATGACTTCAAAGGGTCTTCATTTGCTCACCGAACCTCTCCAATCCTATCACTGCTGCGTTTATGCCCCTGTACACATGCTTGATTCTCTTTCGGAGACATAGCAATCCATAGGTTTTAAGATAATTAAGAGTCAGGTACATTCTTAGGCGTTTAATATGCGGTGTTGAGTCCATTTCGTTGAGCAAGGAGTAGCTCTTGTCTATTCCATATTTGGCTTAAGGAACTTTATCTGTGCTCATTTCAATCTCTGGTTTTATGCAGCACCCCAACTCACCTTTCCCCTTAAGTAAGCATAAGTTGCTTTTCTAAATTTGAGAAACTGTTCTGTTTTGGAATTCAGTTCCTGTGTAGCCAAGTTTACATTCCGTGTATCAGTGATATCTTATGATGTTTCTTTTTCTGTGTGACTTATTTCAGTTAGAATCATCGTACCTGAATCCACTCATTATGCTGCTACGGGCCTGATGACATAAGATTTCTTTGCTGAGTGATACTGCATTGTACGTAAGTACCACAAGTTCTTTATCCATTTTTCACTTTCTGTGATATTGAAGTTGTTCGGTAAACGAGGTTCTTGTAAACAGAGGCGTCCCAAACTTTGGGGTGGCTGTGTCTTTTTGATTTTAATTTCCCTAAGCTATAGGACCATAAGTGGAAGTGCCATAGGCTCTGTTGCTTTGTTTTTTAGATGTTTCAGGAAACACCATACACTTCTCCCGAGTGTCTGTTGGCAATTTACATCCCGCCCATCAGCATAACAAGGCTCCCAGTTCTCCATGGCCTGTCCTGCCTTTCTGGATTTTACACTTTTTTCAGATGGCCCTTTTGACCAGGGGGAAGTGAGACTTCATTGTAGTGCAGATTTCCTTTGCAAGCTTGCTTGGTTGGCCAAAAAGGGCGTATGCGTTTTTTCCTGAATATATTCAGGGAAAAACGCATACGCCCTTTTTGGCCAAGTGCATCATTGTGGACGTTCTGCCTCTTTTCCTATGCTTTCAATGCAATTCCAGTCTACCTCCTGAAATCGGTTTCCTGCAATTCTGCCCCGCTTTCAAGTCCTCTTGGCAGCCTTACTTCAGTATATTTTTGGACGATAGCTGTCATTTATAACTCTGCAGGTTTGTGAATTACAGTGCCCCTGAGCTCCTTTCTTCAGCTCGCTTTCTTGTGAGCTGGCCGCAACACCGCAGGATGGCTTCAGGCCCTAATCTGGTTCCGGCACGGCACGCTGAGCCTTTGGTTAATTCCTCTTCCTGGTGGGAAATGAGAGTTAAATTTGCCCGTCCAGACACCTCCAGCTAGTCTCTCATTGGTTCTCGCTATTCCTGTTCATCTTCCGCAGAAATTGCAAACTGGGCCAAACAGGAGGTTAAAGGGACTGACTCTCCAAGTCGGGAGAGTGTTAGTAAAGCGTCTGGAATGTTGCACCCGAGTACCAGGGTACGAAAACTGAGACATATTTGAACACGTCTCCCGATCACATGGTTGATCATACTCTAGGTTCCACATGCATGTTTTAGCTGAAGGAAGAATACCTTAAACCTGGAGAGTTGAGACCCGTGGAATGGGTACCATGCAATATGACTTCAAAGGGTCTTCATTTGCTCACCAAACCTCTCCAATCCTATCACTGCTGCGTTTATGCCCTGTACACATGCCTGATTCTCTTTCGGAGACATAGCAATCCATAGGTTTTAAGATATTTACTAGTCAGGTACATTCTTAGGCGTTTAATATGGGGTGTTGAGTCCATTTCGTTGAGCAAGGAGTAGCTCTTGTCTATTCCATATTTGGCTTAAGGAACTGTATCTGTGCTCATTTCAATCTCTGGTTTTATGCAGCACCCCAACTCACCTTTCCCCTTAAGCAAGCATAAGTTGGTTTTCTAAATTTGACACCCTGTTCTGTTATGGAATTCAGTTCCTGTGTAGCCAAGTTTACATTCCGTGTATTACAGATATCTGATGATGTTTCTTTTTCTGTGTGACTTATTTCAGTTAGAATCATCGTACCTGAATCCACTCATTATGCTGCTATGGGCCTGATGACATAGATTTCATTGCTGAGTGATACTGCATTGTACGTAAGTACCACAAGTTCTTTATCCATTTTTCACTTTCTGTGATATTGAACTTGTACGGTAAACGAGGTTCTTGTAAACAGAGGCGTCCCAAACATTGGGGTGGCTGTGTCTTTTTGATTTTAATTTCCCTAAGCTATAGGACCATAAGTGGAAGTGCCCTAGGCTCTGTTGCTTTGTTTTTTAGATGTTTCAGGAAACACCATACACTTCTCCCGAGTGTCTGTTGGCAGTTTACATCCCGCCCATCAGCATAACAAGGCTCCCAGTTCTCCATGGCCTGTCCTGCCTTTCTGGATTTTACATTTTTTTCTGATGGCCCTTTTGACTGGGGGGAAGTGAGACTTCATTGTAGTGCAGATTTCCTTTGCAAGCTTGCTTGGTTGGCCAAAAAGGGCGTATGCGTTTTTTCCTGAATATATTCAGGAAGAAACGCATACGCCCTTTTTGGCCAAGTGCATCATTGTGGACGTTCTGCCTCTTTTACTATGCTTTCAATGCAATTCCAGTCTACCTCCTGAAATCGGTTTCCTGCAATTCTGCCCCGCTTTCAAGTCCTCTTGGCAGCCTTACTTCAGTATATTTTTGGACGATAGCTGTCATTTATAACTCTGCAGGTTTGTGAATTACAGTGCCCCTGAGCTCCTTTCTTCAACTCGCTTTCTTGTGACCTGCCCGCAACACCGCAGGATGGCTTCAGGCCCTAATCTGGTGCCGGCACGGCACGCTGAGCCTTTGGTTATTTCCTCTTCCTGGTGGGAAATGAGAGTTAAATTTGCCCGTCCAGACACCTCCAGCTAGTCTCTCATTGGTTCTCGCTAATCCTGTTCATCTTCAGCAGAAATTGCAAACTGGGCCAAACAGGAGGTTAAAGGCACTGACTCTCCAAGTGGGGAGAGTGTTAGTAAAGCGTCTGGAATGTTGCACCCGAGTACCACGGGAGGAAAACTGAGACATATTTGAACACGTCTCCTGTTCACACGGTTGATCATACTCTGGGTTCCACATGCATGTTTTAGCTGAAGGAAGAATACCTTAAACCTGGAGAGTTGAGACCCGTGGAATGGGTACCATGCAATATGACTTCAAAGGGTCTTCATTTGCTCACCGAACCTCTCCAATCCTATCACTGCTGCGTTTATGCCCCTGTACACATGCTTGATTCTCTTTCGGAGACATAGCAATCCATAGGTTTTAAAATACTTACTAGTCAGGTACATTCTTAGGCGTTTAATATGCGGTGTTGAGTCCATTTCGTTGAGCAAGGAGTAGCTCTTGTCTATTCCATATTTGGCTTAAGGAACTTTATCTGTGCTCATTTCAATCTCTGGTTTTATGCAGCACCCCAACTCCCCTTTCCCCTTAAGCAAGCATAAGATTGTTTTCTAAATTTGAGACCCTGTTCTGTTTTGGAATTCAGTTCCTGTGTAGCCAAGTTTACATTCCGTGTATTAGTGATATCTTATGATGTTTCTTTTTCTGTGTGACTTATTTCAGTTAGAATCATCGTACCTGAATCCACTCATTATGCTGCTACGGGCCTGATGACATAGATTTCATTGCTGAGTGATACTGCATTGTACGTAAGTACCACATGTTCTTTATCCATTTTTCACTTTCTGTGATATTGAACTTGTACGGTAAACGAGGTTCTTGTAAACAGAGGCATCCCAAACTTTGGGGTGGCTGTGTCTTTTTTATTTTAATTTCCCTATGCTATAGGAGCATAAGTGGAAGTGCCCTAGGCTCTGTTGCTTTGTTTTTTAGATGTTTCAGGAAACACCATACACTTCTCCCACGTGTCTGTTGGCAATTTACATCCCGCCCATCAGCATAACAAGGCTCCCAGTTCTCCATGGCCTGTGCTGCCTTTCTGGATTTTACACTTTTTTCAGATGGCCCTTTTGACCGGGGGGAAGTGAGACTTCATTGTAGTGCAGATTTCCTTTGCAAGCTTGCTTGGTTGGCCAAAAAGGGCGTATGCGTTTTTTCCTGAATATATTCAGGAAAAAACGCATACGCCCTTTTTGGCCAAGTGCATCATTGTGGACGTTCTGCCTCTTTTCCTATGCTTTCAATGCAATTCCAGTCTACCTCCTGAAATCGGTTTCCTGCAATTCTGCCCCGCTTTCAAGTCCTCTTGGCAGCCTTACTTCAGTATATTTTTGGACGATAGCTGTCATTTATAACTCTGCAGGTTTGTGAATTACAGTGCCCCTGAGCTCCTTTCTTCAACTCGCTTTCTTGTGACCTGGCCGCAACACCGCAGGATGGCTTCAGGCCCTAATCTGGTTCTGGCACGGAACGCTGAGCCTTTGGTTATTTCCTCTTCCTGGTGGGAAATGAGAGTTAAATTTGCCCGTCCAGACACCTCCAGCTAGTCTCTCATTGGTTCTCACTATTCCTGTTCATCTTCCGCAGAAATTGCAAACTGGGCCAAACAGGAGGTTAAAGGCGCTGACTCTCCAAGTGGGGAGAGTGTTAGTAAAGCGTCTGGAATGTTGCACCCGAGTACCAGGGTACGAAAACTGAGACATATTTGAACACGTCTCCCGATCACACGGTTGATCATACTCTGGGTTCCACATGCATGTTTTAGCTGAAGGAAGAATACCTTAAACCTGGAGAGTTGAGACCCCTGGAATGGGTACCATGCAATATGACTTCAAAGGGTCTTCATTTGCTCACCGAACCTCTCCAATCCTATCACTGCTGCGTTTATGCCCCTGTACACATGCTTGATTCTCTTTTGGAGACATAGCAATCCATAGGTTTTAAGATACTTACTAGTCAGGTACATTCTTAGGCGTTTAATATGGGGTGTTGAGTCCATTTCGTTGAGCAAGGAGTAGCTCTTGTCTATTCCATATTTGGCTTAAGGAACTTTATCTGTGCTCATTTCAATCTCTGGTTTTATGCAGCACCCCAACTCACCTTTCCCCTTAAGCAAGCATAAGTTGGTTTTCTAAATTTGAGACCCTGTTCTGTGTTGGAATTCAGTTCCTGTGTAGCCAAGTTTACATTCCGTGTATTAGTGATATCTTATGATGTTTCTTTTTCTGTGTGACTTATTTCAGTTAGAATCATCGTACCTGAATCCACTCATTATGCTGCTACGGGCCTGATGACATAGATTACATTGCTGAGTGATACTGCATTGTATGTAAGTACCACAGTTTCTTTATCTATTTTTCGCTTTCTGTGATATTGAACTTGTACTGTAAACGAGGTTCTTGTAAACAGAGGCGTCCCAAACTTTGTTGTGGCTGTGTCTTTTTGATTTTAATTTCCCTAAGCTATAGGACCATAAGTGGAAGTGCCCTAGGCTCTGTTGCTTTGTTTTTTAGATGTTTCAGGAAACACCATACACTTCTCCCGAGTGTCTGTTGGCAATTTACATCCCGCCCATCAGCATAACAAGGCTCCCAGTTCTCCATGGCCTGTCCTGCCTTTCTGGATTTTACACTTTTTTCAGATGGCCCTTTTGACCGGGGGGAAGTGAGACTTCATTGTAGTGCAGATTTCTTTTGCAAGCTTACTTGGTTGGCCAAAAAGGGCGTATGCGTTTTTTCCTGAATATATTCAGGAAAAAACGCATACGCCCTTTTTGGCCAAGTGCATCATTGTGGACGTTCTGCCTCTTTTCCTATGCTTTCAATGCAATTCCAGTCTACCTCCTGAAATCGGTTTCCTGCAATTCTGCCCCGCTTTCAAGTCCTCTTGGCAGCCTTACTTCAGTATAATTTTGGACGATAGCTGTCATTTATAACTCTGCAGGTTTGTGAATTACAGTGCCCCTGAGCTCCTTTCTTCAACTCGCTTTCTTTTGAGCAGGCCGCAACACCGCAGGATGGCTTCAGGCCCTAATCTGGTTCCGGCACGGCATGCTGAGCCTTTGGTTATTTCCTCTTCCTGGTGGGAAATGAGAGTTAAATTTGCCCGTCCAGACACCTCCAGCTAGTCTCTCATTGGTTCTCCCTATTCCTGTTCATCTTCCGCAGAAATTGCAAACTGGGCCAAACAGGAGGTTAAAGGCGCTGACTCTCCAAGTGGGGAGAGTGTTAGTAAAGCGTCTGGAATGTTGCACCCGAGTACCAGGGGAGGAAAACTGAGACATATTTGAACACGTCTCCCGTTCACACGGTTGATCATACTCTGGGTTCCACATGCATGTTTTTGCTGAAGGAAGAATACCTTAAACCTGGAGAGTTGAGACCCGTGGAATGGGTACCATGCAATATGACTTCAAAGGGTCTTCATTTGCTCACCGAACCTCTCCAATCCTATCACTGCTGCGTTTATGCCCCTGTACACACGCTTGATTCTCTTTTGGAGACATAGCAATCCATCGGTTTTAAGATACTTACTAGTCAGGTACATTCTTAGTTGTTTAATATGGGGTGTTGAGTCATTTCGTTGAGCAAGGAGTAGCTCTTGTCTATTCCATATTTGGCTTATAGAACTTTATCTGTGCTCATTTCAATCTTTGCTTTTATGCAGCACCCCAACTCAACTTTCCCCTTAAGCAAGCATAAGTTGTTTTTCTCAATTTGAGTCCCTGTTCTGTTTTGTAATTCAGTTCCTCTGTAGCCAAGTTTTCATTCCATGTATTAGTGATATTTTTTGATGTTTCTTTTTCTGTGTGACTTATGTCAGTTAGAATCATCGTACCTGAATCCACTCATTATGCTGCTACGAGCCTGATGACATAGATTTCATTGCTGAGTGATACTGCATTGTACGTAAGTACCACAAGTTCTTTATCCATTTTTCACTTTCTGTGATATTGAACTTGTACGATAAATGAGGTTCTTGTAAACAGAGGCGTCCCAAACTTTGGGGTGGCTGTGCCTTTTTGATTTTAATTTCCCTAAGCTAAGGACCATAAGTGAAGTGCCCTAGGCTCTGTTGCTTTGTTTTTTAGATGTTTCAGGAAACACCATACACTTCTCCCGAGTGTCTGTTGGCAATTTACATCCCGCCCATCAGCATAAGAAGGCTCCCAGTTCTCCATTGCCTGTCGTACCTTTATGGATTTTACACTTTTTTCAGATGGCCCTTTTGACCAGGTGGAAGTGAGACTTCATTGTAGTGCAGATTTCCTTTGCAAGCTTGCTTGGTTGGCCAAAAAGTGCGTATGCATTTTTTCCTGAATATATTCAGGAAAAAACACATACGCCTTTTTGGCCAAGTGCATCATTGTCGAGGTTCTGACTCTCTTCATATATTTTCAATGCAATTCCAGTCTACCTCCTGAAATCGGTTTCCTGCAATTCTGCCTTGCTTTCAATGTCTCTTCATAGCATTACCTCAATATATTTTTTGAAAATAGTTGGCCTTTATAACTCTGCAGGTTTTTGAATTGCAGTGGCCCTTAGCCCCACTTTTCAGCTCTTATTTTTGTGGTCTTGCCCCATAACCACAGGATTCCTTGAAATCCTATTTTTCTTCTGGGGCACCTTCCTGTGCCTTTGGTTAATTCTTCTTACTGATGTAAAATTAGAGTGACATATGCCCATTGAAACCGCTACAGCTAGTTTCTCACTGGTTCCCCCTATTCCCATTCATCCTCTGCACTAACTGCGGACTGTGCGATACCAGAACTTAAAGGCATTGACTCCATGTGGGGATGTTGTTAGTAAAGCGGCTGGAATGTCGATCCGGAGCCCCAAGGAGAGGAAAAATGAGGTGCGTTTTAGAAATCTTTCCCGATCATATGGTATACCAGTCGCTGGGTTTCCCAAGCATGGTTTAGCTGTAGGAAGATTCCCTTCAACCTGGAGTGTTGGGACCCTTGGACTGAGTAGCATGAAGTATTGCATTAAACTTTCGGCAGTTGCTCACCAAAGCTCACCAATCCTCTCAGCCCCAAGTGTCCAGCCTTATGTCTTATCCAGCTGTGGGTTTATATGTGGTCAATCCAGGTTGCATCACAGCCCCTGAGCGAATTTTGTAAGAATTTTTCTCTCTTTCATTGTTTCAGCGTTTTGTTTTTAAAATTTATTTCTATAATGGGGTTTAGCTCATTTTCACTGCTGTGTTTGTGCCGCTCTGCACACACTTGATTCTCTTATGGAGATATATCAATACATGGGTTTTAAGATTCTTATTACTCAGATATATTTCTCTGCGGTGTATAGGGTGTGTTGAGGCCAGTTCATTGAGCAAGGTGTAGATCTTGTCTAATACCTATTTGGTTTATTGAACGGTATCTGTGCTAATTTCAAACTCTGGTTTTATGCATCACCCCACCTCTCCTTTCCCCTTAAGCTGACATAAGTGTGTTTTCTAAATGTGAGACACTGTTCTGTTCTGTAATTCATTTCTTGTGCAGCCATATTTACCCTCCCTCTATAAGTGATATCTTATGATATGTTTCTTTTTCTGTTTGACTTATTTCAAGTAGTATTATCGGACCTAAATCCACTCTTTATCCTTCTACTAGCCTTATTACATTGATTTCATGGTGAAGAGATATTCCATTGTACATAAGTACCACATCTTCTTTATCCATTGTTCTCTTTCCTGGGATATTTAAGGTGTACTGAAGTTGAGGTTCTTGTAAACAGAGTAGCCCTAAACTGTGGTGTGCTTGTGTCTTGTTGATTTTTAGACTTCCCTAGATATACTCCCATGATTGGAAGTGTCCTATGCTCTGTAGCTCTGTTTTTTAGATGATTTAGGAACCACCATACACTTCTCCAGAGTGGCTCTCGGCAGTTCACACACTGCCCATCAGCGTATAAAGGCTCCCTGTTCTCCCTGGCCTGTCCTGCATTTCTGGTTTTTACAATTTTTTAGGATGGCCCTTTTGACCGGTGGGAAGTGAGACTTCTTTGTTGTGCACATTTGCATTGCTTGCTTGCTTCGTTGCCCATAAAGTGCGTATGCGTTTTTTCCTGGATATAATCAGGAAAAAACGCATATGCCCTTTTGGGCCAACTGCATCATTGCTGAAATTCTGCCGCTTTTCATGTGCGTTAAAGACGAGTCCAATCTATCTCTTGAAATCTGTTTCTTGCAATTCTGTCTTGCATTCAGATCCTCTTCTTTGCCTTACCTCAACATATTTTTGGACGTTAGTTTTCATTTAGAACTCTGCAGGTTTGTGAATTGCAGTGACCCTGAGCTCCATTTTTTAAGTTGCTCTTTTGTGAGCTGGCCTCAAACCCGCAGGATTGCTTCAGGCCCTATTTTGGCTCCGGCGAGGCAGGCTGAGCCTTTCTTTAATTCTTATTCTTAATGGGAAATTAGAGTGATATGTGCCCGTCCAAACCCCTACAACTATTCTCTCATTGGTTCCCCCTCTTCCCGTTCATCCTCCTCACAATTTGCAAAATGTGTGAAACAGAGTTTAAATGTGCTGATTTCCAAGTGGGGAGATTCTAAGTAACGTGGCTGGAATGGTGAACAGGAGCACCAGGAGAGGATAAATGAGGTGCATTTTAGACACATCTCCCGATCACATGGTGTACAGTCCTCTGGGTTTTCCATGCATGTTTTAGCTGTAGGAAGATCCCTTGAACCTGCAGATTTGGGACCCATTGAATGGGTACCAGGTAGTATTACTTTAAAGGGTGTGCATTTCCTCACCCAACCTCACATTTCTCTTAGCGCAAACAGTTTCCAGCCTTATGTCTCATCCTGCTGTGGGTCTAGATGTGTTCAATCCATGTTGCATCACCGTCCCTGAGGAAAAGTTGTAAGAGGTTTTCTCTGTCTCTCTGTCGTTTATTTTTTTCAATTTATTACTATATTGGTTACAGCTGATTTTCAAAGCTCTGTTTCTTGCTGCTGTACATCCACTTGATTCACGTACAGAGAGTCATCAATAAATTCTTTTTCAGATTCTTACCAGTCGTATATATTCTTTTCCGGTGACTTGAGTGTGCTGAGTGCAGTTCTTTTAGCTACCGTGTAGGCCTTGTTGATTATCAGTTTGGTATTTGGAATGGTATCTTTGCTAATTTCAACCTCCTGGATGATGCCTCACCCCTCCCCACCTTTCCCGTTTAGCAGCCTTATGCGTGTTTTCTACATATTTGACTATGTTTTTGTTTTGTAATTTATTTCATGTGTAGCCATTTTGGATTCCACCTTTAAGTGATATCTTATGATATGTGTCTTTTTCTTTTTGAATTCTGTCACTTAGAATGATCATACGTAACTCCTCCGGAGTTGTTACAACTGGCCATATTTCATTGATTTCCAGGCTGAATAATATTCCACTCTACCTAAGTACCACATCTCTATCCATTTTTTCCCTCCAGAGACATTTAAGTTATATCCTAGTCGAGGATCTTTTAAACAGAGAGGGGGTAAACATTGGGGTGCCTGTGTCCTCTCGATTTTTGTTTTTCCCAAGATATACGCCCATGAGTGCAAGTGCCCTATGCTCTGTAGCTCATTTTTTAGATGCTTTAGTAAACACAATACACTTCTCCAGAATGGCCGTTGGCAATATACATTTCCACTATAAGTCTCACAGGGCTCCCTCTTCTCGTTGCCCTGTCCTGCATTTCTGTTGTTTACGCTTTATGAGGATGGCTCTTCTGACTGATGCGAAGTGATATCTTTTGTAGTATTGACTTCCAGTGCCCCCCTGTTTGGTTGGCTAAAAAAGTGTATGCCCTTTTCTTGAATATATACAGAAAAAAACGCATACACCCTTTTTGGCCAACTGCAATGTTGGCAATGTTCAGCTCCTTTTCTTGTGCTTAATGGCGAGTCCTTTCTACCTCCTCAAATCCCTTTCCTGCCATTCTCCCTTGCTTACAAGTCCTTTTCTCTGACTTTCCTCAAGACATTTTTCAGTGATGGATATTTTCAACTCTGCAGTTTTGTGAATTTTACTGCCCCTGAGTTCCATTGTTCAACTTGTGTTTATGGGAACTGGTCACAAAGCAGCGGGATTTCCTCAAGCCTTATCCTGTTTCCATGGGCAACCCTAGCCTTTGGTCAATTCGTCTTCCTGATTGGAAATTAGAGTGACATGTGCCTGTCTGAACACCTAGGACTTGTCTCTCATTGTTCCTCATCCTTCCGCTTCATCCTCTGGACAAATTCCAAACTGTACGCAACAGGATGTTGACAGTGCTGACATCTCCAAGTGGGGAGACTGTTAGTAAAGACGCTGGAGGGGTGAACCCGAGCACCAGGAGATGAGGAGATGAGATGCCTTTTCCAAACTCTTCCCAATCAGACGGTATACCATCCTCTGGGTGTGACAGACCTGTTTTAGCAGTAGGAAGAGTCCCATTCATGTAAGGAGAACACCAGGGCTTTTTCAAAATCAGTGTCTCCCCGAAACCCAAACTGGGGAAGTTTTTAAGCTACGGCTACACATATGTTCATTAAGGGCCTTGGGAAGTAGGCAGAGTCCAAACTTTAGATGATTGAAGTCTTCAGGGTCAGAAGCACTCACCACCAGCTTCGCTTAGGCTACACTTTAACTGTCATTGATAGATGATGTCAATAAAAATATCTATTCTTTTTCAGATTATTTCCCCTTATAGGTTATTGCAAAATGTTGAGTGTAGTTCCCTGTGCTATACAGTAGTTCCTTGTTGATGATCTATTTTATACATAGCAGTGTGTATGTGTTAATTCCAAACTGTTAATTTATCCCTCCTCCCACCTTTCCCCTTTGGTAATAATAAATTATAAGATTTTATACTTCTCAGAAATGGGGGAGCTGAAAGAGAGGTATCATTTTCAATGGAAAAGCATTTAAAACAAGATTGAAGGTTTAACCAAGATTATTAGATGTACATCCTTGGAAAGAAATCACTTCGTTTCTCTAATATTGACCTGACAAATAAGACAAACCTTTTCACTGAACTTGCTTATAAAAAGTGATGGAAATATCAAATGGAAGTGTTAGAAACATCTTATTTTACCCGAGCCTTATACACTGTTCTATGTTAACTACAGTTTGGCTCACACATCTGTTCATTGAGGTTACAATAGTCTCAATTTCTGTTACTGATCCTCCAGAGTGGACCCCAACAAGTGTCCCCCTGCCCAGTGTCATTGGGGCCAACAGATCGAGACTGAGTTTGGTTCACAAGCAAAGGAAACTTTATATTTTGATCAGAGAATGGAGAGGTGAGGGCATGCACTACCCCATGGGCTGTGGGCTGGGCTGCTGTGTAGAGATCCTGTCAGAGTCAGTGGGAGGGAGGGAGGCGGCGGAGCTCTCGAGGGCCGGGTTGGCTGTAGCTCAGGCTCTATATCGTGGAGTCTGCACTGGGCCCCAGGAGCTGAGGTGTCGACCCAGCCATTCTGCACTAGGAAATCTGGTCTGAAGTGCCGGGTGTGGAACCTCTACATGCGGGACCCTAGGAGCACGTGAAATTAGACAAAGCACAAAGGATAAAAAAGGTTAGACTTGACTTTATTGCCCAGATTCTATTTTTATCTCCCAGGGATTTTTAATGGGCTTTGCTGGGGACAAACCCCTCCTCTGCCTTTTGTCCCGTTCCTCATTCTTGGAGTGCTGAGGGTGCAGACCCTTCTTCTGTAACTGCTGAGTGCTGAGTTGGGAGCCCTCATACCCTGGGGCGAGGGTCAGAGCTTCTCCCCAGCAGCCTCCCGGTGACGTTGATTGTCCCCAGGACCCCTGCCTCCCTGCTCGTCCACCTGAGCACCAGCATTGGAAGTGTTATAGATTCTAATGACCTTTAAGGGTCCAGGAAAGAGATGTGCAGAGACGCTGTGGGGGCCGGTTTCACCCTGCCCCACATTTGTTCGGCCACCTTAGGCTGACCGTTTCTGCCAGCCTAGATGTTCTGACCAGTAGTCTGCGCTTTCTTCATTTAGGCCCCTGAATTAACGTACAAACAGCACCAGGTGTCAGAGCCCTGTCCGCTCAACTCCCAGACAGTCCAGGGTCAGTGGTGATCAAGGACCATGATGGCCACTGAGTCAACAGCCTTTTGAAGTAAACAGGAGTCCAGCCGGTCTTATTGGCCACCATCATCACGGTGTCTGTAGGCTTTTCTATGGTGACAGTGTGATATACGGTTCCCCCGCCAAGATTATTAGCTCCCCTCTGGGTGCAGTAAGTCCTGCAAGCAGTAGTCTACTCTTTTGGGACACACTCTTGTTGTTTTATGAGAGAAACTCTAGGTCAAGTGATGTTCACACGAGTCGTCATGGTGCTCTGTTGCCCCTGGTTATCTCTCTGGATGTTGGAGTTGGAGGGCCTCCTCACTCAAGGTCGGTGTGCCCACGGAGCGAACCCTGCAACTTCAGGGCATGGTTGGTGGTTAGGATCACCACGTGGGGTCCTTTTCCCTTAGGAGGGACGTGGCCTTTTGGGCTGCTGATTTCCAGGTTTTTAGATACCGCCAGTATCTTGGCCAGATGTGGCAGTGGGCCAAGCCCCTTGGTGACCGTAGTTTATCCTACCTGGATGGCATTCTTGCATTGTTCCATTTCAAGTGGTCCCAGTTTTTGCACTAATTCTCCAATGGCGTTTCACCTTTCACCGGGAATGTAAAGGTCAAAGGGTTTAGCTAAATTAGGGAGTTCCAGGGCAAGGGTCTGAATTGACTGCTCTTTCCATTCTTGAAAGGCCACTTCTGGATTCTATTCAAAAGGATCATCATCTTTTCCTTTCAGTGTTTCATATAGAGGCCCAGCTAGTACACTGTAGTTAGGGATCCAGAAGCAGCAAACCCTGGCCTCCCCAGGAACCCCTAAGCTGTCTTCTAGTTTTAGAAAGGGGTAAGGCTGAAAATGGTTTCTTCCCTTTCCTGGGATGGGCTTCTCTGACCTTCTGTGAGAATGAAGCCCAGGCAGGTCACCGCAGTCTGTGATATTTGAGCTTTTTCTTGGACAACTTCTATCCTTTATTGGCTTGGTAGTTCAGAGGCCTCCTTAGTAGGGCTGGTGATCAGAATGTCGTCTGCATATTGAAGGAGGGTTTCCTTTTCCAGAGGTAGAACTTTTAGGTCTTTAGCTAAGCTTTCCCCAAAGATGGTGTGGGAATTTTTGCACCCTTGGGGCCAGACGGCCCGGAAGTATTGTTTTAGTTGTATGTTGAGTCCTGCCACTCACAAGCCAAAATTTCTTGTGACTCTGGGACTAATGGAATACAAAAGAAGGCATCATTGAAGACTAATACAGAATACCATGTCCTGGTGGTTGGTAGAATGACCAGCAGGGTGTAGGAATTAGGAGCAACTGGAGGTATATCCTCGGTGGCTTCACTGACTGTCCTGACATCCTTTACCAGGTCCCCAGCAGCCCATGGGGCTCTCGTGGTCAGACCAATCCCAGAATATGGAGCTCACCTGGGCAGGTACCCCACCCCCACCCCAGCCCACGGGGCTCTCGTGGTCAGGCCCCTCCCAGGATACAGAGCTACCCTTGCAGGTACCGTGGCAGGGCTGGGCACACAGGAACCGTGCACATAGCCCTCATTGCAGAGCACCCCCAGCTCACCTGTCGCTCAGAGCTGACACAGAGCACCTCAGAGCAGGACTTGAACTAACAAACAGCAGCTGCGACAGGTCTGTGACCCTGGGCATCACTCCGTGAGGCCTCCCTCCACCTGGTCTTCCAGAGACTTCCACTGCATCCGGGGCACCAGGCCTCAGTCTCCAACCACCACCCACCCCTCCTCTCCCTGACTCCTGGGTTCCTCTCATTAGGAGAGGGTTTTCTTGAAGTTGTCTCCCACTCATGGGCCAGATAAAATGATTAGAAAACAAGCCAAAGCTGCAGCCCCTTGTCTATCCTGACTCTCAGGAGCCCACACCTGTTCCTTGGACCTGGCCGGTTCAGCAAGTTCCATTTTCTGCAACTGTGAGCCCCTGAGGGGTGATGATTGGCTGACCTGGGCAGCCTTACCGTGCCGGCCAGCCCTCCCCAGGTGTGCCTGGGTTGAGATCAATATAAATACCACTCCAGGCAGCAAGAGCCCCTGCAGCCGTGCCTGACGCCATTTTCTCTGCCCTGTCAGCAGTCTCGGGGCTGGGCTGGTGGGAGGGAGTGAGAGGCCACGGCTTTGTGGGTGGCCCAGTGTGAGTGGGGCTCTGCTGGACTTTCTGCAGCAGTTGCCAGGCTGCCACCTGCTAAAGAAGAGGATGTGTCACCCATACCTGCTGCTGGAATTTCTCCCTGGGCAGAGGTGAGGAAGGAAAAAAGCAGTGGGGGCAGGGACAGGACGGGTATCTCAGGCAGGGAAATGGAAATCTTCCAGAAGAGCACCCAGGGCCAGGACCATCCTGGCTGGCCTGCAGGCACCAAGTCGGCCGGCATGCTGTCACTCGTGTGGCTCTATGGCCCTTCCTCTAGGCTTTCAAGTCCTTGTATATATTCAGCTGTTTTACCTGGGACGGGTGGGAATAGTTCCGCAGCAACTGGCCTGGGGCTCAGCTCACGTTTACTCACAGATGCCTCGGCACGGTGCCCCAGCTTTGCAATGAGGACGCTTGTTGCGTGGGGGCTGCTGGCTGAATGGGAGACGATTCCCCACCACTGACCAACTTCAGAATTGTTTACAACTGGAGCAAGTGACCTGATACGGTTTTCCTCTGTGTAACTGGTGGGTTCTGTGTTTTTTTCTCTTTTTCGTTTTTGGTTCAAGGTAGATTTTATTCCTCTTTTTTGTATTTACAGATATAAGCATGGAAATAATTTATTCATATAAATACATGTATGTGCAGGGAATAATTGTTTTTTCTGTTTTATTTTTTAAATTTTATTTCTTTTTAATTTTGAATTTTATTTTATATTTTTATACAGCAGGTTCTTATTGGTTATCTATTTTATACATATAAATGTATACATGCCAATCCCAGTCTCTCAACTCCTCCCACCACCAACCCCCCAACAGCGTTCCCCCCTTGTTGTCCATACGTTTGTTGTCTACATCTGTTGCTCTATTTATGCCTTGCAAAATGGTTAATCTGTACAGTTTTTCTAGGTTCCACATATATGCATGAATATACAAGATTTGTTTTTCTCTTTCTGACTTACTTCACTCTGTATGACAGTCTCTAGATCCATCGACGTCTCTACAAATGACCCAATTTCATTCCTTTTCATGGCTTAGTAATATTCCATTTTATATATGTACCACAGCTTTATGCATTCGTCTGTCTGTGGGCATTTAGGTTGCTTCCATTACCTCGATATTGTAAATAGTGATGCAATGAACATTGCGGTGAATGACTCTTTTTGATTTATGGTTTTGTCTGGGTATATGTCCAGTACTGGGATTGCTGTATCATATGGTAATTCTATTGTTAGTTTCTTAAGAAATTCCATATTGTTCTCCATAATGACTGTATCAATTTATATTCCCAACAATAGTGGAAGAGGGTTCCTTTTCTCCACACCCTTTCCAGCATTTTCTGTTTGTAGATTTTCTATGATGCCTATTCTACCAGGTGTGAGGTGATACCTCATTGTTGAATCCATTTCGTTGAGCAAGGGGTAGGTCTTGTCTATTACATATTTGGCTTATGGAATGGTATCTGTGCTAATTTCAAACTCTGCTTTTATGCAGCACCCCAACTCACCTTCCCCCTTAAGCAGGCATAAGTTGGTTTTCTAAATTTGAGACCCTGTTCTGTTTTGTAATTCAGTTCATGTGTAGCCAAGTTCACATTCCGTGTATTAGTGATACCTTATGATGTTTCTTTTTCTGTGTGACTTATTTCACTTAGAATCATGGTGCCTCAATCCACTCATTATGCTGGTACGGGCCTGGTGACATAGATTTCACTGCTGAGTGGTATTCTGTTGTACATAAGTACCGCCACTTCTTTATCCATTATTTGCTCTCTGGGATATTTAACTTGTGTCACAGAAGAGATTCCTGTAAAAAGAGCCGTCCCAAATTTTGGGGTGGCTGTGTCTTTTTGATTTTAATTTCCCTAAGCTATAGGACCATAAGTGGAAGTTCCCTAGGCTCTGTTGCTTTGTTTTTTAGATGTTTCAGGAAACACCATACACTTCTACAGAGCGGCTGTTGGCAATTTACATCCCGCCCATCAGCATAACAAGGCTCCCAGTTCTCCATGGCCTGTTCTGCCTTTCTGGATTTTACACTTTTTTCAGATGGCCCTTTTGACTGGGGGGAAGTGAGACTTCATTGTAGTGCAGATTTCCTTTGCAAGCTTGCTTGGTTGGCCAAAAAGGGCGTATGCGTTTTTTCCTGAATATATTCAGGAAAAAACGCATACGCCCTTTTTGTCCAAGTGCATCATTGTCGTCGTTCTGCCTCTTTTCGTGTGTTTTAAATGCAATCCAATTCCGATTCCTCCTGAAATCGGTTTCCTGCAATTCTGCCCCGCATTCAAGTCCTCTTGGCAGCCCTACTTCAGTATATTTTCGGACAATAGCTGTCATTTATAAATCTGCAGGTTTGTGAATTACAGTGCCCCTGAGCTCCTTTCTTCAACTCACTTTCTTGTGAGCTGGCCACAACACCGCAGGATTGCTTCAGGCCCTAATCTGGTTCCGGCACGGCATGCTGAGCCTTTGGTTTATTCCTCTTCCCTGTGGGAAATGAGAGTTAAATTTGCCCGTGCAGACACCTCCAGCTAGTCTCTCATTGGCTCTCCCTGTTCCTGTTCATCTTCCGCAGAAATTGCAAACTGGGCCAAACAGGAGGTTAAAGGGGCTGACTCTCCAAGTGGGGAGAGTGTTAGTAAAGCGTCTGGAATGTTGCACCCGAGTACCAGGGAACGAAAAGTGAGACACATTTGAACACGTTTCTCGATCACACGGTGGATCATACTCTGGGTTCCACATGCATGTTTTAGCTGAAGGAAGAATCCCTTAAACCTGGAGAGTTGAGACCCAGGGAATGGGTACCATGCAATATGACTTCAAAGGGTCTGCATTTGCTCACCGAACCTCACCAATCTTATGAGCCCCAAGTGTCCAGCCTTATGTGTCACCCAGCTCTGGGTGTAGATATGGTAAATGCAGGTTGCATCAGAAGCCTAGAATGAATTACTTAAGTATTGCTCTCTATTTCACTGTCATTGTGTTTTGTTTAAGAAATTTATCTTTAATATGGGATTTAGCTGACTTTCACTGCTTTAATGCCGCTGTACACACTCTTGATTCTCTTACAGAGATATATAACTCCATAGCTTTTATGATTCTTACTAGGCAGGTATATTCCTAGGCGTTGAATATGGGGTGTTGAGTCCATTTCGTTGAGCAAGGAGTAGCTCTTGTCTATTCCATATTTGGCTTATAGAACTTTATCTGTGCTCATTTCAATCTCTGGTTTTATGCAGCAACCCAACTCACCTTTCCCCTTAAGCAAGCATAAGTTGGTTTTCTAAATTTGAGACCCTGTTCTGTTTTGGAATTCAGTTCCTCTGTAGCCAAGTTTACATTCCGTGTATTAGTGATATCTTATGATGTTTCTTTTTCTGTGTGACTTATTTCAGTTAGAATCATCGTACCTGAATCCACTCATTATGCTGCTACGGGCCTGATGACATAGATTTCATTGCTGAGTGATATTGAATTGTACGTAAGTACCACAACTTCTTTATCCACTTTTCACTTTCTGCGATATTGAACTTGTACCGTATATGAGGTTCTTGTAAACAGAGCCATCCCAAACTTTGGGGTGGCTGTGTCTTTTTGATTTTAATTTCCCTAAACTATAGGACCATAAGTGGAAGTGCCGTAGCCTCTGTTGCTTTGTTTTTTAGATGTTTCAGGAAACACCATACACTTCCCCAGAGTGGCTGTTGGCAATTTCCATCCCGCCCATCAGCATAACAAGGTTCCCAGTTCTCCATGGCCTGTCGTGCCTTTATGGATTTTACACTTTTTTCAGATGGCCCTTTTGACCGGGGGAAAGTGAGACTTCATTGTAGTGCAGATTTCCTTTGCAAGCTTGCTTGGTTGGCCAAAAAGTGTGTATGCATTTTATCCTGACTATATTCAGGAAAAAACACATACGCCCTTTTTGGCCAAGTGCATCATTGTCGAGGTTCTGACTCTCTTCATATGTTTTCAATGCAATTCCAGTGTACCTCCTGAAATCGGTTTCCTGCAATTCTGCCTTGCTTTCAATGCTTCTTCATAGCCTTACCTCAATATATTTTTTGAAAATAGTTGGCCTTTATAACTCTGCAGGTTTTTGAATTGCAGTGGCCCTTAGCTCCATTTTTCAGCTATTATTTTTGTGATCTTGCCCCATAACCACAGGATTCCTTGAAGCTCTATTCTTCTTTTGGGGCACCTTGCTGTGCCTTTGGTTAATTCTTCTTACTGATGTGAAATTAGAGTGACATATGCCCATTGAAACCGCTACAGCTAGTTTCTCACTGGTTCCCCCTATTCCCATTCATCCTCCGTACTAACTGCAGACTGTGCGATACCAGAACTTAAAGGCATTGACTCTCCATGTGGGGATGTTGTTAGTAAAGCGGCTGGAATGTCGATCCGGAGCCCCAGGAGAGCAAAAATGAGGTGTGTTTTAGAAACCTTTCCCGATCATATGGTATACCAGTCGCTGGGTTTCCCAAGCATGGTTTAGCTGTAGGAAGATTCCCTTCAACCTGGAGTGTTGGGACCCTTGGAATGAGTAGCATGAAGTATTGCATTAAACTTTCGGCAGTTGCTCACCAAAGCTCACCAATCCTCTCAGCCCCAAATGTCCAGCCTTATGTCTTATCTAGCTGTGGGTTTATATGTGGTCAATCCAGGTTGCATCACAGCCCCTGAGCGAATTTTGTAAGAATTTTTCTCTCTTTCATTGTTTCAGCGTTTTGTTTTTAAAATTTATTTCTATAATGGGGTTTAGCTCATTTTCACTGCTGTGTTTGTGCCGCTCTGCACACACTTGATTCTCTTATGGAGATATATCAATACATGGGTTTTAAGATTCTTATTACTCAGATATATTTCTCTGCGGTGTATAGGGTGTGTTGAGGCCAGTTCATTGAGCAAGGTGTAGATCTTGTCTAATACCTATTTGGTTTATTGAACGGTATCTGTGCTAATTTCAAACTCTGGTTTTATGCATCACCCCGCCTCTCCTTTCCCCTTAAGCTGACATAAGTGTGTTTTCTAAATGTGAGACACTGTTCTGTTCTGTAATTCATTTCTTGTGCAGCCATATTTACCCTCCCTCTATAAGTGATATCTTATGATATGTTTCTTTTTCTGTTTGACTTATTTCAAGTAGTATTATCGGACCTAAATCCACTCTTTATCCTTCTACTAGCCTTATTACATTGATTTCATGGTGAAGAGATATTCCATTGTACATAAGTACCACATCTTCTTTATCCATTGTTCTCTTTCCTGGGATATTTAAGGTGTACTGAAGTTGAGGTTCTTGTAAACAGAGTAGCCCTAAACTGTGGTGTGCTTGTGTCTTGTTGATTTTTAGACTTCCCTAGATATACTCCCATGATTGGAAGTGTCCTATGCTCTGTAGCTCTGTTTTTTAGATGATTTAGGAACCACCATACACTTCTCCAGAGTGGCTCTCGGCAGTTCACACACTGCCCATCAGCGTATAAAGGCTCCCTGTTCTCCATGGCCTGTCCTGCATTTCTGGTTTTTACAATTTTTTAGGATGGCCCTTTTGACCGGTGGGAAGTGAGACTTCTTTGTTGTGCACATTTGCATTGCTTGCTTGCTTCTTTGCCCATAAAGTGCGTATGCGTTTTTTCCTGGATATAATCAGGAAAAAACGCATACGCCCTTTTGGGCCAACTGCATCATTGCTGAAATTCTGCCGCTTTTCATGTGCGTTAAAGACGAGTCCAATCTATCTCTTGAAATCTGTTTCTTGCAATTCTGTCTTGCATTCAGATCCTCTTCTTTGCCTTACCTCAACATATTTTTGGACGTTAGTTTTCATTTAGAACTCTGCAGGTTTGTGAATTGCAGTGACCCTGAGCTCCATTTTTTAAGTTGCTCTTTTGTGAGCTGGCCTCAAACCCGCAGGATTGCTTCAGGCCCTATTTTGGCTCCGGCGAGGCAGGCTGAGCCTTTCTTTAATTCTTATTCTTAATGGGAAATTAGAGTGATATGTGCCCGTCCAAACCCCTACAACTATTCTCTCATTGGTTCCCCCTCTTCCCGTTCATCCTCCTCACAATTTGCAAAATGTGTGAAACAGAAGTTTAAATGTGCTGATTCTCCAAGTGGGGAGATTCTAAGTAACGTGGCTGGAATGGTGAACAGGAGCACCAGGAGAGGATAAATGAGGTGCATTTTAGACACATCTCCCGATCACATGGTGTACAGTCCTCTGGGTTTTCCATGCATGTTTTAGCTGTAGGAAGATCCCTTGAACCTGCAGATTTGGGACCCATTGAATGGGTACCAGGTAGTATTACTTTAAAGGGTGTGCATTTCCTCACCCAACCTCACATTTCTCTTAGCGCAAACAGTTTCCAGCCTTATGTCTCATCCTGCTGTGGGTCTAGATGTGTTCAATCCATGTTGCATCACCGTCCCTGAGGAAAAGTTGTAAGAGGTTTTCTCTGTCTCTCTGTCGTTTATTTTTTTCAATTTATTACTATATTGGTTACAGCTGATTTTCAAAGCTCTGTTTCTTGCTGCTGTACATCCACTTGATTCACGTACAGAGAGTCATCAATAAATTCTTTTTCAGATTCTTACCAGTCGTATATATTCTTTTCCGGTGACTTGAGTGTGCTGAGTGCAGTTCTTTTAGCTACCGTGTAGGCCTTGTTGATTATCAGTTTGGTATTTGGAATGGTATCTTTGCTAATTTCAACCTCCTGGATGATGCCTCACCCCTCCCCACCTTTCCCGTTTAGCAGCCTTATGCGTGTTTTCTACATATTTGACTATGTTTTTGTTTTGTAATTTATTTCATGTGTAGCCATTTTGGATTCCACCTTTAAGTGATATCTTATGATATGTGTCTTTTTCTTTTTGAATTCTGTCACTTAGAATGATCATACGTAACTCCTCCAGAGTTGTTACAACTGGCCATATTTCATTGATTTCCAGGCTGAATAATATTCCACTCTACCTAAGTACCACATCTCTATCCATTTTTTCCCTCCAGAGACATTTAAGTTATATCCTAGTCGAGGATCTTTTAAACAGAGAGGGGGTAAACATTGGGGTGCCTGTGTCCTCTCGATTTTTGTTTTTCCCAAGATATACGCCCATGAGTGCAAGTGCCCTATGCTCTGTAGCTCATTTTTTAGATGCTTTAGTAAACACAATACACTTCTCCAGAATGGCCGTTGGCAATATACATTTCCACTATAAGTCTCACAGGGCTCCCTCTTCTCGTTGCCCTGTCCTGCATTTCTGTTGTTTACGCTTTATGAGGATGGCTCTTCTGACTGATGCGAAGTGATATCTTTTGTAGTATTGACTTCCAGTGCCCCCCTGTTTGGTTGGCTAAAAAAGTGTATGCCCTTTTCTTGAATATATACAGAAAAAAACGCATACACCCTTTTTGGCCAACTGCAATGTTGGCAATGTTCAGCTCCTTTTCTTGTGCTTAATGGCGAGTCCTTTCTACCTCCTCAAATCCCTTTCCTGCCATTCTCCCTTGCTTACAAGTCCTTTTCTCTGACTTTCCTCAAGACATTTTTCAGTGATGGATATTTTCAACTCTGCAGTTTTGTGAATTTTACTGCCCCTGAGTTCCATTGTTCAACTTGTGTTTATGGGAACTGGCCACAAAGCAGCGGGATTTCCTCAAGCCCTATCCTGTTTCCATGGGCAACCCTAGCCTTTGGTCAATTCGTCTTCCTGATTGGAAATTAGAGTGACATGTGCCTGTCTGAACACCTAGGACTTGTCTCTCATTGTTCCTCATCCTTCCGCTTCATCCTCTGGACAAATTCCAAACTGTACGCAACAGGATGTTGACAGTGCTGACATCTCCAAGTGGGGAGACTGTTAGTAAAGACGCTGGAGGGGTGAACCCGAGCACCAGGAGATGAGGAGATGAGATGCCTTTTCCAAACTCTTCCCCATCAGACGGTATACCATCCTCTGGGTGTGACAGACCTGTTTTAGCAGTAGGAAGAGTCCCATTCATGTAAGGAGAACACCAGGGCTTTTTCAAAATCAGTGTCTCCCCGAAACCCAAACTGGGGAAGTTTCTAAGCTACGGCTACACATATGTTCATTAAGGGCCTTGGGAAGTAGGCAGAGTCCAAACTTTAGATGATTGAAGTCTTCAGGGTCAGAAGCACTCACCACCAGCTTCGCTTAGGCTACACTTTAACTGTCATTGATAGATGATGTCAATAAAAATATCTATTCTTTTTCAGATTATTTCCCCTTATAGGTTATTGCAAAATGTTGAGTGTAGTTCCCTGTGCTATACAGTAGTTCCTTGTTGATGATCTATTTTATACATAGCAGTGTGTATGTGTTAATTCCAAACTGTTAATTTATCCCTCCTCCCACCTTTCCCCTTTGGTAATAATAAATTATAAGATTTTATACTTCTCAGAAATGGGGGAGCTGAAAGAGAGGTATCATTTTCAATGGAAAAGCATTTAAAACAAGATTGAAGGTTTAACCAAGATTATTAGATGTACATCCTTGGAAAGAAATCACTTCGTTTCTCTAATATTGACCTGACAAATAAGACAAACCTTTTCACTGAACTTGCTTATAAAAAGTGATGGAAATATCAAATGGAAGTGTTAGAAACATCTTATTTTACCCGAGCCTTATACACTGTTCTATGTTAACTACAGTTTGGCTCACACATCTGTTCATTGAGGTTACAATAGTCTCAATTTCTGTTACTGATCCTCCAGAGTGGACCCCAACAAGTGTCCCCCTGCCCAGTGTCATTGGGGCCAACAGATCGAGACTGAGTTTGGTTCACAAGCAAAGGAAACTTTATATTTTGATCAGAGAATGGAGAGGTGAGGGCATGCACTACCCCGTGGGCTGTGGGCTGTGGGCTGGGCTGCTGTGTAGAGATCCTGTCAGAGTCAGTGGGAGGGAGGGAGGCGGCGGAGCTCTCGAGGGCCGGGTTGGCTGTAGCTCAGGCTCTATATCGTGGAGTCTGCACTGGGCCCCAGGAGCTGAGGTGTCGACCCAGCCATTCTGCACTAGGAAATCTGGTCTGAAGTGCCGGGTGTGGAACCTCTACATGCGGGACCCTAGGAGCACGTGAAATTAGACAAAGCACAAAGGATAAAAAAGGTTAGACTTGACTTTATTGCCCAGATTCTATTTTTATCTCCCAGGGATTTTTAATGGGCTTTGCTGGGGACAAACCCCTCCTCTGCCTTTTGTCCCGTTCCTCATTCTTGGAGTGCTGAGGGTGCAGACCCTTCTTCTGTAACTGCTGAGTGCTGAGTTGGGAGCCCTCATACCCTGGGGCGAGGGTCAGAGCTTCTCCCCAGCAGCCTCCCGGTGACGTTGATTGTCCCCAGGACCCCTGCCTCCCTGCTCGTCCACCTGAGCACCAGCATTGGAAGTGTTATAGATTCTAATGACCTTTAAGGGTCCAGGAAAGAGATGTGCAGAGACGCTGTGGGGGCCGGTTTCACCCTGCCCCACATTTGTTCGGCCACCTTAGGCTGACCGTTTCTGCCAGCCTAGATGTTCTGACCAGTAGTCTGCGCTTTCTTCATTTAGGCCCCTGAATTAACGTACAAACAGCACCAGGTGTCAGAGCCCTGTCCGCTCAACTCCCAGACAGTCCAGGGTCAGTGGTGATCAAGGACCATGATGGCCACTGAGTCAACAGCCTTTTGAAGTAAACAGGAGTCCAGCCGGTCTTATTGGCCACCATCATCACGGTGTCTGTAGGCTTTTCTATGGTGACAGTGTGATATACGGTTCCCCCGCCAAGATTATTAGCTCCCCTCTGGGTGCAGTAAGTCCTGCAAGCAGTAGTCTACTCTTTTGGGACACACTCTTGTTGTTTTATGAGAGAAACTCTAGGTCAAGTGATGTTCACACGAGTCGTCATGGTGCTCTGTTGCCCCTGGTTATCTCTCTGGATGTTGGAGTTGGAGGGCCTCCTCACTCAAGGTCGGTGTGCCCACGGAGCGAACCCTGCAACTTCAGGGCATGGTTGGTGGTTAGGATCACCACGTGGGGTCCTTTTCCCTTAGGAGGGACGTGGCCTTTTGGGCTGCTGATTTCCAGGTTTTTAGATACCGCCAGTATCTTGGCCAGATGTGGCAGTGGGCCAAGCCCCTTGGTGACCGTAGTTTATCCTACCTGGATGGCATTCTTGCATTGTTCCATTTCAAGTGGTCCCAGTTTTTGCACTAATTCTCCAATGGCGTTTCACCTTTCACCGGGAATGTAAAGGTCAAAGGGTTTAGCTAAATTAGGGAGTTCCAGGGCAAGGGTCTGAATTGACTGCTCTTTCCATTCTTGAAAGGCCACTTCTGGATTCTATTCAAAAGGATCATCATCTTTTCCTTTCAGTGTTTCATATAGAGGCCCAGCTAGTACACTGTAGTTAGGGATCCAGAAGCAGCAAACCCTGGCCTCCCCAGGAACCCCTAAGCTGTCTTCTAGTTTTAGAAAGGGGTAAGGCTGAAAATGGTTTCTTCCCTTTCCTGGGATGGGCTTCTCTGACCTTCTGTGAGAATGAAGCCCAGGCAGGTCACCGCAGTCTGTGATATTTGAGCTTTTTCTTGGACAACTTCTATCCTTTATTGGCTTGGTAGTTCAGAGGCCTCCTTAGTAGGGCTGGTGATCAGAATGTCGTCTGCATATTGAAGGAGGGTTTCCTTTTCCAGAGGTAGAACTTTTAGGTCTTTAGCTAAGCTTTCCCCAAAGATGGTGTGGGAATTTTTGCACCCTTGGGGCCAGACGGCCCGGAAGTATTGTTTTAGTTGTATGTTGAGTCCTGCCACTCACAAGCCAAAATTTCTTGTGACTCTGGGACTAATGGAATACAAAAGAAGGCATCATTGAAGACTAATACAGAATACCATGTCCTGGTGGTTGGTAGAATGACCAGCAGGGTGTAGGAATTAGGAGCAACTGGAGGTATATCCTCGGTGGCTTCACTGACTGTCCTGACATCCTTTACCAGGTCCCCAGCAGCCCATGGGGCTCTCGTGGTCAGACCAATCCCAGAATATGGAGCTCACCTGGGCAGGTACCCCACCCCCACCCCAGCCCACGGGGCTCTCGTGGTCAGGCCCCTCCCAGGATACAGAGCTACCCTTGCAGGTACCGTGGCAGGGCTGGGCACACAGGAACCGTGCACATAGCCCTCATTGCAGAGCACCCCCAGCTCACCTGTCGCTCAGAGCTGACACAGAGCACCTCAGAGCAGGACTTGAACTAACAAACAGCAGCTGCGACAGGTCTGTGACCCTGGGCATCACTCCGTGAGGCCTCCCTCCACCTGGTCTTCCAGAGACTTCCACTGCATCCGGGGCACCAGGCCTCAGTCTCCAACCACCACCCACCCCTCCTCTCCCTGACTCCTGGGTTCCTCTCATTAGGAGAGGGTTTTCTTGAAGTTGTCTCCCACTCATGGGCCAGATAAAATGATTAGAAAACAAGCCAAAGCTGCAGCCCCTTGTCTATCCTGACTCTCAGGAGCCCACACCTGTTCCTTGGACCTGGCCGGTTCAGCAAGTTCCATTTTCTGCAACTGTGAGCCCCTGAGGGGTGATGATTGGCTGACCTGGGCAGCCTTACCGTGCCGGCCAGCCCTCCCCAGGTGTGCCTGGGTTGAGATCAATATAAATACCACTCCAGGCAGCAAGAGCCCCTGCAGCCGTGCCTGACGCCATTTTCTCTGCCCTGTCAGCAGTCTCGGGGCTGGGCTGGTGGGAGGGAGTGAGAGGCCACGGCTTTGTGGGTGGCCCAGTGTGAGTGGGGCTCTGCTGGACTTTCTGCAGCAGTTGCCAGGCTGCCACCTGCTAAAGAAGAGGATGTGTCACCCATACCTGCTGCTGGAATTTCTCCCTGGGCAGAGGTGAGGAAGGAAAAAAGCAGTGGGGGCAGGGACAGGACGGGTATCTCAGGCAGGGAAATGGAAATCTTCCAGAAGAGCACCCAGGGCCAGGACCATCCTGGCTGGCCTGCAGGCACCAAGTCGGCCGGCATGCTGTCACTCGTGTGGCTCTATGGCCCTTCCTCTAGGCTTTCAAGTCCTTGTATATATTCAGCTGTTTTACCTGGGACGGGTGGGAATAGTTCCGCAGCAACTGGCCTGGGGCTCAGCTCACGTTTACTCACAGATGCCTCGGCACGGTGCCCCAGCTTTGCAATGAGGACGCTTGTTGCGTGGGGGCTGCTGGCTGAATGGGAGACGATTCCCCACCACTGACCAACTTCAGAATTGTTTACAACTGGAGCAAGTGACCTGATACGGTTTTCCTCTGTGTAACTGGTGGGTTCTGTGTTTTTTTCTCTTTTTCGTTTTTGGTTCAAGGTAGATTTTATTCCTCTTTTTTGTATTTACAGATATAAGCATGGAAATAATTTATTCATATAAATACATGTATGTGCAGGGAATAATTGTTTTTTCTGTTTTATTTTTTAAATTTTATTTCTTTTTAATTTTGAATTTTATTTTATATTTTTATACAGCAGGTTCTTATTGGTTATCTATTTTATACATATAAATGTATACATGCCAATCCCAGTCTCTCAACTCCTCCCACCACCAACCCCCCAACAGCGTTCCCCCCTTGTTGTCCATACGTTTGTTGTCTACATCTGTTGCTCTATTTATGCCTTGCAAAATGGTTAATCTGTACAGTTTTTCTAGGTTCCACATATATGCATGAATATACAAGATTTGTTTTTCTCTTTCTGACTTACTTCACTCTGTATGACAGTCTCTAGATCCATCGACGTCTCTACAAATGACCCAATTTCATTCCTTTTCATGGCTTAGTAATATTCCATTTTATATATGTACCACAGCTTTATGCATTCGTCTGTCTGTGGGCATTTAGGTTGCTTCCATTACCTCGATATTGTAAATAGTGATGCAATGAACATTGCGGTGAATGACTCTTTTTGATTTATGGTTTTGTCTGGGTATATGTCCAGTACTGGGATTGCTGTATCATATGGTAATTCTATTGTTAGTTTCTTAAGAAATTCCATATTGTTCTCCATAATGACTGTATCAATTTATATTCCCAACAATAGTGGAAGAGGGTTCCTTTTCTCCACACCCTTTCCAGCATTTTCTGTTTGTAGATTTTCTATGATGCCTATTCTACCAGGTGTGAGGTGATACCTCATTGTTGAATCCATTTCGTTGAGCAAGGGGTAGGTCTTGTCTATTACATATTTGGCTTATGGAATGGTATCTGTGCTAATTTCAAACTCTGCTTTTATGCAGCACCCCAACTCACCTTCCCCCTTAAGCAGGCATAAGTTGGTTTTCTAAATTTGAGACCCTGTTCTGTTTTGTAATTCAGTTCATGTGTAGCCAAGTTCACATTCCGTGTATTAGTGATACCTTATGATGTTTCTTTTTCTGTGTGACTTATTTCACTTAGAATCATGGTGCCTCAATCCACTCATTATGCTGGTACGGGCCTGGTGACATAGATTTCACTGCTGAGTGGTATTCTGTTGTACATAAGTACCGCCACTTCTTTATCCATTATTTGCTCTCTGGGATATTTAACTTGTGTCACAGAAGAGATTCCTGTAAAAAGAGCCGTCCCAAATTTTGGGGTGGCTGTGTCTTTTTGATTTTAATTTCCCTAAGCTATAGGACCATAAGTGGAAGTTCCCTAGGCTCTGTTGCTTTGTTTTTTAGATGTTTCAGGAAACACCATACACTTCTACAGAGCGGCTGTTGGCAATTTACATCCCGCCCATCAGCATAACAAGGCTCCCAGTTCTCCATGGCCTGTTCTGCCTTTCTGGATTTTACACTTTTTTCAGATGGCCCTTTTGACTGGGGGGAAGTGAGACTTCATTGTAGTGCAGATTTCCTTTGCAAGCTTGCTTGGTTGGCCAAAAAGGGCGTATGCGTTTTTTCCTGAATATATTCAGGAAAAAACGCATACGCCCTTTTTGTCCAAGTGCATCATTGTCGTCGTTCTGCCTCTTTTCGTGTGTTTTAAATGCAATCCAATTCCGATTCCTCCTGAAATCGGTTTCCTGCAATTCTGCCCCGCATTCAAGTCCTCTTGGCAGCCCTACTTCAGTATATTTTCGGACAATAGCTGTCATTTATAAATCTGCAGGTTTGTGAATTACAGTGCCCCTGAGCTCCTTTCTTCAACTCACTTTCTTGTGAGCTGGCCACAACACCGCAGGATTGCTTCAGGCCCTAATCTGGTTCCGGCACGGCATGCTGAGCCTTTGGTTTATTCCTCTTCCCTGTGGGAAATGAGAGTTAAATTTGCCCGTGCAGACACCTCCAGCTAGTCTCTCATTGGCTCTCCCTGTTCCTGTTCATCTTCCGCAGAAATTGCAAACTGGGCCAAACAGGAGGTTAAAGGGGCTGACTCTCCAAGTGGGGAGAGTGTTAGTAAAGCGTCTGGAATGTTGCACCCGAGTACCAGGGAACGAAAAGTGAGACACATTTGAACACGTTTCTCGATCACACGGTGGATCATACTCTGGGTTCCACATGCATGTTTTAGCTGAAGGAAGAATCCCTTAAACCTGGAGAGTTGAGACCCAGGGAATGGGTACCATGCAATATGACTTCAAAGGGTCTGCATTTGCTCACCGAACCTCACCAATCTTATGAGCCCCAAGTGTCCAGCCTTATGTGTCACCCAGCTCTGGGTGTAGATATGGTAAATGCAGGTTGCATCAGAAGCCTAGAATGAATTACTTAAGTATTGCTCTCTATTTCACTGTCATTGTGTTTTGTTTAAGAAATTTATCTTTAATATGGGATTTAGCTGACTTTCACTGCTTTAATGCCGCTGTATACACTCTTGATTCTCTTACAGAGATATATAACTCCATAGCTTTTATGATTCTTACTAGGCAGGTATATTCCTAGGCGTTGAATATGGGGTGTTGAGTCCATTTCGTTGAGCAAGGAGTAGCTCTTGTCTATTCCATATTTGGCTTATAGAACTTTATCTGTGCTCATTTCAATCTCTGGTTTTATGCAGCAACCCAACTCACCTTTCCCCTTAAGCAAGCATAAGTTGGTTTTCTAAATTTGAGACCCTGTTCTGTTTTGGAATTCAGTTCCTCTGTAGCCAAGTTTACATTCCGTGTATTAGTGATATCTTATGATGTTTCTTTTTCTGTGTGACTTATTTCAGTTAGAATCATCGTACCTGAATCCACTCATTATGCTGCTACGGGCCTGATGACATAGATTTCATTGCTGAGTGATATTGAATTGTACGTAAGTACCACAACTTCTTTATCCACTTTTCACTTTCTGCGATATTGAACTTGTACCGTATATGAGGTTCTTGTAAACAGAGCCATCCCAAACTTTGGGGTGGCTGTGTCTTTTTGATTTTAATTTCCCTAAACTATAGGACCATAAGTGGAAGTGCCCTAGCCTCTGTTGCTTTGTTTTTTAGATGTTTCAGGAAACACCATACACTTCCCCAGAGTGGCTGTTGGCAATTTACATCCCGCCCATCAGCATAACAAGGCTCCCAGTTCTCCATGGCCTGTCGTGCCTTTATGGATTTTACACTTTTTTCAGATGGCCCTTTTGACCGGGGGAAAGTGAGACTTCATTGTAGTGCAGATTTCCTTTGCAAGCTTGCTTGGTTGGCCAAAAAGTGTGTATGCATTTTATCCTGACTATATTCAGGAAAAAACACATACGCCCTTTTTGGCCAAGTGCATCATTGTCGAGGTTCTGACTCTCTTCATATGTTTTCAGTGCAATTCCAGTGTACCTCCTGAAATCGGTTTCCTGCAATTCTGCCTTGCTTTCAATGCTTCTTCATAGCCTTACCTCAATATATTTTTTGAAAATAGTTGGCCTTTATAACTCTGCAGGTTTTTGAATTGCAGTGGCCCTTAGCTCCATTTTTCAGCTATTATTTTTGTGATCTTGCCCCATAACCACAGGATTCCTTGAAGCTCTATTCTTCTTTTGGGGCACCTTGCTGTGCCTTTGGTTAATTCTTCTTACTGATGTGAAATTAGAGTGACATATGCCCATTGAAACCGCTACAGCTAGTTTCTCACTGGTTCCCCCTATTCCCATTCATCCTCCGCACAAACTGCAGACTGTGCGATACCAGAACTTAAAGGCATTGACTCTCCATGTGGGGATGTTGTTAGTAAAGCGGCTGGAATGTCGATCCGGAGCCCCAGGAGAGCAAAAATGAGGTGTGTTTTAGAAACCTTTCCCGATCATATGGTATATCAGTCGCTGGGTTTCCCAAGCATGGTTTAGCTGTAGGAAGATTCCCTTCAACCTGGAGTGTTGGGACCCTTGGAATGAGTAGCATGAAGTATTGCATTAAACTTTCGGCAGTTGCTCACCAAAGCTCACCAATCCTCTCAGCCCCAAATGTCCAGCCTTATGTCTTATCTAGCTGTGGGTTTATATGTGGTCAATCCAGGTTGCATCACAGCCCCTGAGCGAATTTTGTAAGAATTTTTCTCTCTTTCATTGTTTCAGCGTTTTGTTTTTAAAATTTATTTCTATAATGGGGTTTAGCTCATTTTCACTGCTGTGTTTGTGCCGCTCTGCACACACTTGATTCTCTTATGGAGATATATCAATACATGGGTTTTAAGATTCTTATTACTCAGATATATTTCTCTGCGGTGTATAGGGTGTGTTGAGGCCAGTTCATTGAGCAAGGTGTAGATCTTGTCTAATACCTATTTGGTTTATTGAACGGTATCTGTGCTAATTTCAAACTCTGGTTTTATGCATCACCCCGCCTCTCCTTTCCCCTTAAGCTGACATAAGTGTGTTTTCTAAATGTGAGACACTGTTCTGTTCTGTAATTCATTTCTTGTGCAGCCATATTTACCCTCCCTCTATAAGTGATATCTTATGATATGTTTCTTTTTCTGTTTGACTTATTTCAAGTAGTATTATCGGACCTAAATCCACTCTTTATCCTTCTACTAGCCTTATTACATTGATTTCATGGTGAAGAGATATTCCATTGTACATAAGTACCACATCTTCTTTATCCATTGTTCTCTTTCCTGGGATATTTAAGGTGTACTGAAGTTGAGGTTCTTGTAAACAGAGTAGCCCTAAACTGTGGTGTGCTTGTGTCTTGTTGATTTTTAGACTTCCCTAGATATACTCCCATGATTGGAAGTGTCCTATGCTCTGTAGCTCTGTTTTTTAGATGATTTAGGAACCACCATACACTTCTCCAGAGTGGCTCTCGGCAGTTCACACACTGCCCATCAGCGTATAAAGGCTCCCTGTTCTCCATGGCCTGTCCTGCATTTCTGGTTTTTACAATTTTTTAGGATGGCCCTTTTGACCGGTGGGAAGTGAGACTTCTTTGTTGTGCACATTTGCATTGCTTGCTTGCTTCGTTGCCCATAAAGTGCGTATGCGTTTTTTCCTGGATATAATCAGGAAAAAACGCATACGCCCTTTTGGGCCAACTGCATCATTGTTGAAATTCTGCCGCTTTTCATGTGCGTTAAAGACGAGTCCAATCTATCTCTTGAAATCTGTTTCTTGCAATTCTGTCTTGCATTCAGATCCTCTTCTTTGCCTTACCTCAACATATTTTTGGACGTTAGTTTTCATTTATAACTCTGCAGGTTTGTGAATTGCAGTGACCCTGAGCTCCATTTTTTAAGTTGCTCTTTTGTGAGCTGGCCTCAAACCCGCAGGATTGCTTCAGGCCCTATTTTGGCTCCGGCGAGGCAGGCTGAGCCTTTCTTTAATTCTTATTCTTAATGGGAAATTAGAGTGATATGTGCCCGTCCAAACCCCTACAACTATTCTCTCATTGGTTCCCCCTCTTCCCGTTCATCCTCCTCACAATTTGCAAAATGTGTGAAACAGAAGTTTAAATGTGCTGATTCTCCAAGTGGGGAGATTCTAAGTAACGTGGCTGGAATGGTGAACAGGAGCACCAGGAGAGGATAAATGAGGTGCATTTTAGACACATCTCCCGATCACATGGTGTACAGTCCTCTGGGTTTTCCATGCATGTTTTAGCTGTAGGAAGATCCCTTGAACCTGCAGATTTGGGACCCATTGAATGGGTACCAGGTAGTATTACTTTAAAGGGTGTGCATTTCCTCACCCAACCTCACATTTCTCTTAGCGCAAACAGTTTCCAGCCTTATGTCTCATCCTGCTGTGGGTCTAGATGTGTTCAATCCATGTTGCATCACCGTCCCTGAGGAAAAGTTGTAAGAGGTTTTCTCTGTCTCTCTGTCGTTTATTTTTTTCAATTTATTACTATATTGGTTACAGCTGATTTTCAAAGCTCTGTTTCTTGCTGCTGTACATCCACTTGATTCACGTACAGAGAGTCATCAATAAATTCTTTTTCAGATTCTTACCAGTCGTATATATTCTTTTCCGGTGACTTGAGTGTGCTGAGTGCAGTTCTTTTAGCTACCGTGTAGGCCTTGTTGATTATCAGTTTGGTATTTGGAATGGTATCTTTGCTAATTTCAACCTCCTGGATGATGCCTCACCCCTCCCCACCTTTCCCGTTTAGCAGCCTTATGCGTGTTTTCTACATATTTGACTATGTTTTTGTTTTGTAATTTATTTCATGTGTAGCCATTTTGGATTCCACCTTTAAGTGATATCTTATGATATGTGTCTTTTTCTTTTTGAATTCTGTCACTTAGAATGATCATACGTAACTCCTCCGGAGTTGTTACAACTGGCCATATTTCATTGATTTCCAGGCTGAATAATATTCCACTCTACCTAAGTACCACATCTCTATCCATTTTTTCCCTCCAGAGACATTTAAGTTATATCCTAGTCGAGGATCTTTTAAACAGAGAGGGGGTAAACATTGGGGTGCCTGTGTCCTCTCGATTTTTGTTTTTCCCAAGATATACGCCCATGAGTGCAAGTGCCCTATGCTCTGTAGCTCATTTTTTAGATGCTTTAGTAAACACAATACACTTCTCCAGAATGGCCGTTGGCAATATACATTTCCACTATAAGTCTCACAGGGCTCCCTCTTCTCGTTGCCCTGTCCTGCATTTCTGTTGTTTACGCTTTATGAGGATGGCTCTTCTGACTGATGCGAAGTGATATCTTTTGTAGTATTGACTTCCAGTGCCCCCCTGTTTGGTTGGCTAAAAAAGTGTATGCCCTTTTCTTGAATATATACAGAAAAAAACGCATACACCCTTTTTGGCCAACTGCAATGTTGGCAATGTTCAGCTCCTTTTCTTGTGCTTAATGGCGAGTCCTTTCTACCTCCTCAAATCCCTTTCCTGCCATTCTCCCTTGCTTACAAGTCCTTTTCTCTGACTTTCCTCAAGACATTTTTCAGTGATGGATATTTTCAACTCTGCAGTTTTGTGAATTTTACTGCCCCTGAGTTCCATTGTTCAACTTGTGTTTATGGGAACTGGCCACAAAGCAGCGGGATTTCCTCAAGCCCTATCCTGTTTCCATGGGCAACCCTAGCCTTTGGTCAATTCGTCTTCCTGATTGGAAATTAGAGTGACATGTGCCTGTCTGAACACCTAGGACTTGTCTCTCATTGTTCCTCATCCTTCCGCTTCATCCTCTGGACAAATTCCAAACTGTACGCAACAGGATGTTGACAGTGCTGACATCTCCAAGTGGGGAGACTGTTAGTAAAGACGCTGGAGGGGTGAACCCGAGCACCAGGAGATGAGGAGATGAGATGCCTTTTCCAAACTCTTCCCCATCAGACGGTATACCATCCTCTGGGTGTGACAGACCTGTTTTAGCAGTAGGAAGAGTCCCATTCATGTAAGGAGAACACCAGGGCTTTTTCAAAATCAGTGTCTCCCCGAAACCCAAACTGGGGAATTTTTTAAGCTACGGCTACACATATGTTCATTAAGGGCCTTGGGAAGTAGGCAGAGTCCAAACTTTAGATGATTGAAGTCTTCAGGGTCAGAAGCACTCACCACCAGCTTCGCTTAGGCTACACTTTAACTGTCATTGATAGATGATGTCAATAAAAATATCTATTCTTTTTCAGATTATTTCCCCTTATAGGTTATTGCAAAATGTTGAGTGTAGTTCCCTGTGCTATACAGTAGTTCCTTGTTGATGATCTATTTTATACATAGCAGTGTGTATGTGTTAATTCCAAACTGTTAATTTATCCCTCCTCCCACCTTTCCCCTTTGGTAATAATAAATTATAAGATTTTATACTTCTCAGAAATGGGGGAGCTGAAAGAGAGGTATCATTTTCAATGGAAAAGCATTTAAAACAAGATTGAAGGTTTAACCAAGATTATTAGATGTACATCCTTGGAAAGAAATCACTTCGTTTCTCTAATATTGACCTGACAAATAAGACAAACCTTTTCACTGAACTTGCTTATAAAAAGTGATGGAAATATCAAATGGAAGTGTTAGAAACATCTTATTTTACCCGAGCCTTATACACTGTTCTATGTTAACTACAGTTTGGCTCACACATCTGTTCATTGAGGTTACAATAGTCTCAATTTCTGTTACTGATCCTCCAGAGTGGACCCCAACAAGTGTCCCCCTGCCCAGTGTCATTGGGGCCAACAGATCGAGACTGAGTTTGGTTCACAAGCAAAGGAAACTTTATATTTTGATCAGAGAATGGAGAGGTGAGGGCATGCACTACCCCGTGGGCTGTGGGCTGTGGGCTGGGCTGCTGTGTAGAGATCCTGTCAGAGTCAGTGGGAGGGAGGGAGGCGGCGGAGCTCTCGAGGGCCGGGTTGGCTGTAGCTCAGGCTCTATATCGTGGAGTCTGCACTGGGCCCCAGGAGCTGAGGTGTCGACCCAGCCATTCTGCACTAGGAAATCTGGTCTGAAGTGCCGGGTGTGGAACCTCTACATGCGGGACCCTAGGAGCACGTGAAATTAGACAAAGCACAAAGGATAAAAAAGGTTAGACTTGACTTTATTGCCCAGATTCTATTTTTATCTCCCAGGGATTTTTAATGGGCTTTGCTGGGGACAAACCCCTCCTCTGCCTTTTGTCCCGTTCCTCATTCTTGGAGTGCTGAGGGTGCAGACCCTTCTTCTGTAACTGCTGAGTGCTGAGTTGGGAGCCCTCATACCCTGGGGCGAGGGTCAGAGCTTCTCCCCAGCAGCCTCCCGGTGACGTTGATTGTCCCCAGGACCCCTGCCTCCCTGCTCGTCCACCTGAGCACCAGCATTGGAAGTGTTATAGATTCTAATGACCTTTAAGGGTCCAGGAAAGAGATGTGCAGAGACGCTGTGGGGGCCGGTTTCACCCTGCCCCACATTTGTTCGGCCACCTTAGGCTGACCGTTTCTGCCAGCCTAGATGTTCTGACCAGTAGTCTGCGCTTTCTTCATTTAGGCCCCTGAATTAACGTACAAACAGCACCAGGTGTCAGAGCCCTGTCCGCTCAACTCCCAGACAGTCCAGGGTCAGTGGTGATCAAGGACCATGATGGCCACTGAGTCAACAGCCTTTTGAAGTAAACAGGAGTCCAGCCGGTCTTATTGGCCACCATCATCACGGTGTCTGTAGGCTTTTCTATGGTGACAGTGTGATATACGGTTCCCCCGCCAAGATTATTAGCTCCCCTCTGGGTGCAGTAAGTCCTGCAAGCAGTAGTCTACTCTTTTGGGACACACTCTTGTTGTTTTATGAGAGAAACTCTAGGTCAAGTGATGTTCACACGAGTCGTCATGGTGCTCTGTTGCCCCTGGTTATCTCTCTGGATGTTGGAGTTGGAGGGCCTCCTCACTCAAGGTCGGTGTGCCCACGGAGCGAACCCTGCAACTTCAGGGCATGGTTGGTGGTTAGGATCACCACGTGGGGTCCTTTTCCCTTAGGAGGGACGTGGCCTTTTGGGCTGCTGATTTCCAGGTTTTTAGATACCGCCAGTATCTTGGCCAGATGTGGCAGTGGGCCAAGCCCCTTGGTGACCGTAGTTTATCCTACCTGGATGGCATTCTTGCATTGTTCCATTTCAAGTGGTCCCAGTTTTTGCACTAATTCTCCAATGGCGTTTCACCTTTCACCGGGAATGTAAAGGTCAAAGGGTTTAGCTAAATTAGGGAGTTCCAGGGCAAGGGTCTGAATTGACTGCTCTTTCCATTCTTGAAAGGCCACTTCTGGATTCTATTCAAAAGGATCATCATCTTTTCCTTTCAGTGTTTCATATAGAGGCCCAGCTAGTACACTGTAGTTAGGGATCCAGAAGCAGCAAACCCTGGCCTCCCCAGGAACCCCTAAGCTGTCTTCTAGTTTTAGAAAGGGGTAAGGCTGAAAATGGTTTCTTCCCTTTCCTGGGATGGGCTTCTCTGACCTTCTGTGAGAATGAAGCCCAGGCAGGTCACCGCAGTCTGTGATATTTGAGCTTTTTCTTGGACAACTTCTATCCTTTATTGGCTTGGTAGTTCAGAGGCCTCCTTAGTAGGGCTGGTGATCAGAATGTCGTCTGCATATTGAAGGAGGGTTTCCTTTTCCAGAGGTAGAACTTTTAGGTCTTTAGCTAAGCTTTCCCCAAAGATGGTGTGGGAATTTTTGCACCCTTGGGGCCAGACGGCCCGGAAGTATTGTTTTAGTTGTATGTTGAGTCCTGCCACTCACAAGCCAAAATTTCTTGTGACTCTGGGACTAATGGAATACAAAAGAAGGCATCATTGAAGACTAATACAGAATACCATGTCCTGGTGGTTGGTAGAATGACCAGCAGGGTGTAGGAATTAGGAGCAACTGGAGGTATATCCTCGGTGGCTTCACTGACTGTCCTGACATCCTTTACCAGGTCCCCAGCAGCCCATGGGGCTCTCGTGGTCAGACCAATCCCAGAATATGGAGCTCACCTGGGCAGGTACCCCACCCCCACCCCAGCCCACGGGGCTCTCGTGGTCAGGCCCCTCCCAGGATACAGAGCTACCCTTGCAGGTACCGTGGCAGGGCTGGGCACACAGGAACCGTGCACATAGCCCTCATTGCAGAGCACCCCCAGCTCACCTGTCGCTCAGAGCTGACACAGAGCACCTCAGAGCAGGACTTGAACTAACAAACAGCAGCTGCGACAGGTCTGTGACCCTGGGCATCACTCCGTGAGGCCTCCCTCCACCTGGTCTTCCAGAGACTTCCACTGCATCCGGGGCACCAGGCCTCAGTCTCCAACCACCACCCACCCCTCCTCTCCCTGACTCCTGGGTTCCTCTCATTAGGAGAGGGTTTTCTTGAAGTTGTCTCCCACTCATGGGCCAGATAAAATGATTAGAAAACAAGCCAAAGCTGCAGCCCCTTGTCTATCCTGACTCTCAGGAGCCCACACCTGTTCCTTGGACCTGGCCGGTTCAGCAAGTTCCATTTTCTGCAACTGTGAGCCCCTGAGGGGTGATGATTGGCTGACCTGGGCAGCCTTACCGTGCCGGCCAGCCCTCCCCAGGTGTGCCTGGGTTGAGATCAATATAAATACCACTCCAGGCAGCAAGAGCCCCTGCAGCCGTGCCTGACGCCATTTTCTCTGCCCTGTCAGCAGTCTCGGGGCTGGGCTGGTGGGAGGGAGTGAGAGGCCACGGCTTTGTGGGTGGCCCAGTGTGAGTGGGGCTCTGCTGGACTTTCTGCAGCAGTTGCCAGGCTGCCACCTGCTAAAGAAGAGGATGTGTCACCCATACCTGCTGCTGGAATTTCTCCCTGGGCAGAGGTGAGGAAGGAAAAAAGCAGTGGGGGCAGGGACAGGACGGGTATCTCAGGCAGGGAAATGGAAATCTTCCAGAAGAGCACCCAGGGCCAGGACCATCCTGGCTGGCCTGCAGGCACCAAGTCGGCCGGCATGCTGTCACTCGTGTGGCTCTATGGCCCTTCCTCTAGGCTTTCAAGTCCTTGTATATATTCAGCTGTTTTACCTGGGACGGGTGGGAATAGTTCCGCAGCAACTGGCCTGGGGCTCAGCTCACGTTTACTCACAGATGCCTCGGCACGGTGCCCCAGCTTTGCAATGAGGACGCTTGTTGCGTGGGGGCTGCTGGCTGAATGGGAGACGATTCCCCACCACTGACCAACTTCAGAATTGTTTACAACTGGAGCAAGTGACCTGATACGGTTTTCCTCTGTGTAACTGGTGGGTTCTGTGTTTTTTTCTCTTTTTCGTTTTTGGTTCAAGGTAGATTTTATTCCTCTTTTTTGTATTTACAGATATAAGCATGGAAATAATTTATTCATATAAATACATGTATGTGCAGGGAATAATTGTTTTTTCTGTTTTATTTTTTAAATTTTATTTCTTTTTAATTTTGAATTTTATTTTATATTTTTATACAGCAGGTTCTTATTGGTTATCTATTTTATACATATAAATGTATACATGCCAATCCCAGTCTCTCAACTCCTCCCACCACCAACCCCCCAACAGCGTTCCCCCCTTGTTGTCCATACGTTTGTTGTCTACATCTGTTGCTCTATTTATGCCTTGCAAAATGGTTAATCTGTACAGTTTTTCTAGGTTCCACATATATGCATGAATATACAAGATTTGTTTTTCTCTTTCTGACTTACTTCACTCTGTATGACAGTCTCTAGATCCATCGACGTCTCTACAAATGACCCAATTTCATTCCTTTTCATGGCTTAGTAATATTCCATTTTATATATGTACCACAGCTTTATGCATTCGTCTGTCTGTGGGCATTTAGGTTGCTTCCATTACCTCGATATTGTAAATAGTGATGCAATGAACATTGCGGTGAATGACTCTTTTTGATTTATGGTTTTGTCTGGGTATATGTCCAGTACTGGGATTGCTGTATCATATGGTAATTCTATTGTTAGTTTCTTAAGAAATTCCATATTGTTCTCCATAATGACTGTATCAATTTATATTCCCAACAATAGTGGAAGAGGGTTCCTTTTCTCCACACCCTTTCCAGCATTTTCTGTTTGTAGATTTTCTATGATGCCTATTCTACCAGGTGTGAGGTGATACCTCATTGTTGAATCCATTTCGTTGAGCAAGGGGTAGGTCTTGTCTATTACATATTTGGCTTATGGAATGGTATCTGTGCTAATTTCAAACTCTGCTTTTATGCAGCACCCCAACTCACCTTCCCCCTTAAGCAGGCATAAGTTGGTTTTCTAAATTTGAGACCCTGTTCTGTTTTGTAATTCAGTTCATGTGTAGCCAAGTTCACATTCCGTGTATTAGTGATACCTTATGATGTTTCTTTTTCTGTGTGACTTATTTCACTTAGAATCATGGTGCCTCAATCCACTCATTATGCTGGTACGGGCCTGGTGACATAGATTTCACTGCTGAGTGGTATTCTGTTGTACATAAGTACCGCCACTTCTTTATCCATTATTTGCTCTCTGGGATATTTAACTTGTGTCACAGAAGAGATTCCTGTAAAAAGAGCCGTCCCAAATTTTGGGGTGGCTGTGTCTTTTTGATTTTAATTTCCCTAAGCTATAGGACCATAAGTGGAAGTTCCCTAGGCTCTGTTGCTTTGTTTTTTAGATGTTTCAGGAAACACCATACACTTCTACAGAGCGGCTGTTGGCAATTTACATCCCGCCCATCAGCATAACAAGGCTCCCAGTTCTCCATGGCCTGTTCTGCCTTTCTGGATTTTACACTTTTTTCAGATGGCCCTTTTGACTGGGGGGAAGTGAGACTTCATTGTAGTGCAGATTTCCTTTGCAAGCTTGCTTGGTTGGCCAAAAAGGGCGTATGCGTTTTTTCCTGAATATATTCAGGAAAAAACGCATACGCCCTTTTTGTCCAAGTGCATCATTGTCGTCGTTCTGCCTCTTTTCGTGTGTTTTAAATGCAATCCAATTCCGATTCCTCCTGAAATCGGTTTCCTGCAATTCTGCCCCGCATTCAAGTCCTCTTGGCAGCCCTACTTCAGTATATTTTCGGACAATAGCTGTCATTTATAAATCTGCAGGTTTGTGAATTACAGTGCCCCTGAGCTCCTTTCTTCAACTCACTTTCTTGTGAGCTGGCCACAACACCGCAGGATTGCTTCAGGCCCTAATCTGGTTCCGGCACGGCATGCTGAGCCTTTGGTTTATTCCTCTTCCCTGTGGGAAATGAGAGTTAAATTTGCCCGTGCAGACACCTCCAGCTAGTCTCTCATTGGTTCTCGCTATTCCTGTTCATCTTCCCCAGAAATTGCAAACTGGGCCAAACAGGCGGTTAAAGGGACTGACTCTCCAAGTCGGGAGAGTGTTAGTAAAGCGTCTGGAATGTTGCACCCGAGTACCAGGGTACGAAAACTGAGACATATTTGAACACGTCTCCCGATCACATGTTGATCATACTCTAGGTTCCACATGCATGTTTTAGCTGAAGTAAGAATACCTTAAACCTGGGTAGTTGAAACCCGTTGAATGGGTACCATGCAATATGACTTCAAAGGGTCTTCATTTGCTCACCGAACTTCTCGAATCCTATCACTGCTGCGTTTATGCCCCTGTACACATGCTTGATTCTCTTTCGGAGACATAGAAATCCATAGGTTTTAAGATACTTACTAGTCAGGTACATTCTTAGGCGTTTAATATGCGGTGTTGAGTCCATTTCGTTGAGCAAGGAGTAGCTCTTGTCTAATCCATATTTGGCTTAAGGAACTTTATCTGTGCTCATTTCAATCTCTGGTTTTATGCAGCACCCCAACTCACCTTTCCCCTTAAGCAAGCATAAGGTGGTTTTCTAAATTTGAGACCCTGTTCTGTTCTGTAATTCAGTTCCTGTGTAGCCAAGTTTACATTCCGTGTATTACTGATATCTTATGATGTTTCTTTTTCTGTGTGACTTATTTCAGTTAGAATCATCGTACCTGAATCCACTCATTGTGCTGCTAAGGGCCTGATGACATAGATTTCATTGCTGAGTGATACTGCATTGTACGTAAGTACCACAAGTTCTTTATCCATTTTTCACTTTCTGCGATGTTGAACTTGTACTGTAAACGAGGTTCTTCTAAACAGAGGCGTCCCAAACTTTGGGGTGGCTGTGTCTTTTTGATTTTAATTTCCCTAAGCTATAGGACCATAAGTGGAAGTGCCCTAGGCTCTGTTGCTTTGTTTTTTAGATGTTTCAGGAAACACCATACACTTCTCCCAAGTGTCTGTTGGCAATTTACATCCCGCCCATCAGCATAACAGGCTCCCAGTTCTCCATGGCCTGTCCTGCCTTTCTGGATTTTACACTTTTTTCAGATGGCCCTTTTGACCGGGGGGAAGTGAGACTTCATTGTAGTGCAGATTTCCTTTGCAAGCTTGCTTGGTTGGCCAAAAAGGACGTACGCGTTTTTTCCTGAATATATTCAGGAAAAAACGCATACGTCCTTTTTGGCCAAGTGCATCATTGTGGACGTTCTGCCTCTTTTCCTATGCTTTCAATGCAATTCCAGTCTACCTCCTGAAATCGGTTTCCTGCAATTCTTCCCCGCTTTCAAGTCCTCTTGGCAGCCTTACTTCAGTATATTTTTGGACGATAGCTGTCATTTATAACTCTGCAGGTTTGTGAATTACAGTGCCCCTGAGCTCCTTTCTTCAACTCGCTTTCTTTTGAGCTGGCCGCAACACCACAGGATGGCTTCAGGCCCTAATCTTGTTCTGGCACGGCACGCTGAGCCTTTGGTTATTTCCTCTTCCTGGTGGGAAATGAGAGTTAAATTTGCCCGTCCAGACACCTCCAGCTAGTCTCTCATTGGTTCTCGCTATTCCTGTTCATCTTCCGCAGAAATTGCAAACTGGGCCAAACAGGAAGTTAAAGGCCCTGACTCTCCAAGTGGGGAGAGTGTTAGTAAAGCGTCTGGAATGTTGCACCCGAGTACCAGGGTATGAAAACTGAGACATATTTGAACACGTCTCCCGGTCATATGGTTGATCATACTCTAGGTTCCACATGCATGTTTTACCTGAAGGAAGAATACCTTAAACCTGGGTAGTTGAAACCCGTGGAATGGGTACCATGCAATATGACTTCAAAGGGTCTTCATTTGCTCACCGAACCTCTCCAATCCTATCACTGCTGCGTTTATGCCCCTGTACACATGCTGGATTCTCTTTCGGAGACATAGCAATCCATAGGTTTTAAGATACTTACTAGTCAGGTACATTCTTAGGCGTTTAATATGCGGTGTTGAGTCCATTTCGTTGAGCAAGGAGTAGCTCTTGTCTATTCCATATTTGGCTTAAGGAACTTTATCTGTGCTCATTTCAATCTCTGGTTTTATGCAGCACCCCAACTCACCTTTCCCCTTAAGCAAGCATAAGTTGGTTTTCTAAATTTGAGACCCTGTTCTGTTTTGGAATTCAGTTCCTGTGTAGCCAAATTTACATTCCGTGTATTAGTGATATCTTATGATGTTTCTTTTTCTGTGTGACTTATTTCAGTTAGAATCATCGTACCTGAATCCACTCATTGTGCTGCTAAGGGCCTGATGACATAGATTTCATTGCTGAGTGATACTGCATTGTACGTAAGTACTACAAGTTCTTTATCCATTTTTCACTTTCTGCGATGTTGAACTTGTACGGTAAACGAGGTTCTTGTAAACAGAGGCGTCCCAAACTTTGGGGTGGCTGTGTCTTTTTGATTTTAATTTCCCTAAGCTATAGGACCATAAGTGGAAGTGCCCTAGGCTCTGTTGCTTTGTTTTTTGATGTTTCAGGAAACACCATACACTTCTCCCGAGTGTCTGTTGGCAATTTACATCCCGCCCATCAGCATAACAAGGCTCCCAGTTCTCCATGGCCTGTCCTGCCTTTCTGGATTTTACACTTTTTTCAGATGGCCCTTTTGACCGGGGGGAAGTGAGACTTCATTGTAGTGCAGATTTCCTTTGCAAGCTTGCTTGGTTGGCCAAAAAGGGCGTATGCGTTTTTTCCTGAATATATTCATGAAAAAACGCATACGCCCTTTTTGGCCAAGTGCATCATTGTGGACGTTCTGCCTCTTTTCCTATGCTTTCAATGCAATTCCAGTCTACCTCCTGAAATCGGTTTCCTGCAATTCTGCCCCGCTTTCAAGTCCTCTTGGCAGCCTTACTTCAGTATATTTTTGGACGATAGCTGTCATTTATAACTCTGCAGGTTTGTGAATTACAGTGCCCCTGAGCTTCTTTCTTCAACTCGCTTTCTTTTGAGCTGGCCGCAACACCGCAGGATGGCTTCAGGCCCTAATCTGGTTCCGGCACGGCACGCTGAGCCTTTGGTTAATTCCTCTTCCTGATGGGAAATGAGAGTTAAATTTGCCCGTCCAGACACCTCCAGCTAGTCTCTCATTGGTTCTCGCAATTCCTGTTCATCTTCCGCAGAAATTGCAAACTGGGCCAAACAGGAGGTTAAAGGGACTGACTCTCCAAGTCGGGAGAGTGTTAGTAAAGCGTCTGGAATGTTGCACCCGAGTACCAGGGTACGTAAACTGAGACATATTTGAACACGTCTCCCGATCACATGGTTGATCATACTCTGGGCTCCACATGCATGTTTTAGCTGAAGGAAGAATACCTTAAACCTGGAGAGTTGAGACCCGTGGAATGGGTACCATGCAATATGACTTCAAAGGGTCTTCATTTGCTCACCGATCCTCTCCAATCCTATCACTGCTGCGTTTATGCCCCTGTACACATGCTTGATTCTCTTTTGGAGACATAGCAATCCATAGGTTTTAAGATACTTACTAGTCAGTTACATTCTTAGGCGTTTAATATGGGGTGTTGAGTCCATTTCGTTGAGCAAGGAGTAGCTCTTGTCTATTCCATATTTGGCTTAAGGAACTTTATCTGTGCTCATTTCAATCTCTGGTTTTATGCAGCACCCCAACTCACCTTTCCCCTTAAGCAAGCATAAGTTGGTTTTCTAAATTTGAGACCCTGTTCTGTTCTGTAATTCAGTTCCTGTGTAGCCAAGTTTACATCCCGTGTATTACTGATATCTTATGATGTTTCTTTTTCTGTGTGACTTATTTCAGTTAGAATCATCATACCTGAATCCACTCATTATGCTGCTACGGGCCTGATGACATAGATTTCATTGCTGAGTGATATTGCTTTGTAAGTAAATACCACAACTTCTTTATCCATTTTTCACTTTTTGCAATGTTGAACTTGTACTGTAAACGAGGTTCTTGTGAACAGAGGCGTTCCAAATTTTGGGCTGGCTGTGTCTTTTTGATTTTAATTTCCCTAAGCTATAGGACCATAAGTGGAAGTGCCCTAGGCTCTATTGCTTTGTTTTTCAGATGTTTCAGGAAACACCATACACTTCTCCCCAGTGTCTGTTGGCAATTTACATCCCACCCATCAGCATAACAAGGCTCCCAGTTCTCCATGGCCTGTCCTGCCTTTCTGGATTTTACCCTTTTTTCAGATGGCCCTTTTGACCAGGGGGAAGTGAGACTTCATTGTAGTGCAGATTTCCTTTGCAAGCTTGCTTGGTTGGCCAAAAAGGGCGTATGCGTTTTTTCCTGAATATATTCAGGAAAAAACGCATACGCCCTTTTTGGCCAAGTGCATCATTGTGGACGTTCTGCCTCTTTTCCTATGCTTTCAATGCAATTCCAGTCTACCTCCTGAAATCGGTTTCCTGCAATTCTGCCCCGCTTTCAAGTCCTCTTGGCAGCCTTACTTCAGTGTATTTTTGGACGATAGCTGTCATTTATAACTCTGCAGGTTTGTGAATTACAGTGCCCCTGAGCTCCTTTCTTCAACTCGCTTTCTTGTGAGCTGGCCGCAACACCGCAGGATGGCTTCAGGCCCTAATCTGGTTCCGGCACGGCACGCTGAGCCTTAGGTTAATTCCTCTTCCTGGTGGGAAATGAGAGTTAAATTTGCCCGTGCAGACACCTCCAGCTAGTCTCTCATTGGTTCTCCCTATTCCTGTTCATCTTCCGCAGAAATTGCAAACTGGGCCAAACAGGAGGTTAAAGGGACTGACTCTCCAAGTGGGGAGAGTGTTAGTAAAGCGTCTGGTATGTTGCACCCGAGTACCAGGGTACGAAAACTGAGACATATTTGAACACGTCTCCCGATCACACAGTTGATCATACTCTGGGTTCCACATGCATGTTTTAGCTGAAGGAAGAATACCTTAAACATGGAGAGTTGAGACCCGTGGAATGGGTACCATGCAATATGACTTCAAAGGGTCTTCATTTGCTCACCGATCCTCTCCAATCCTATCACTGCTGCGTTTATGCCCCTGTACACATGCTTGATTCTCTCTCGGAGACATAGCAATCCATAGGTTTTAAGATACTTACTAGTCAGGTACATTCTTAGGCGTTTAATATGGGGTGTTGAGTCCATTTCGTTGAGCAAGGAGTAGCTCTTGTCTATTCCATATTTGGCTTAAGGAAATTTATCTGTGCTCATTTCAATCTCTGGTTTTATGCAGCACCCCAACTCACCTTTCCCCTTAAGCAAGCATAAGTTGGTTTTCTAAATTTGAGACCCTGTTCTGTTCTGTAATTCAGTTCCTGTGTAGCCAAGTTTACATCCCGTGTATTACTGATATCTTATGATGTTTCTTTTTCTGTGTGACTTATTTCAGTTAGAATCATCGTACCTGAATCCACTCATTATGCTGCTACGGGCCTGATGACATAGATTTCATTGCTGAGTGATATTGCTTTGTAAGTAAATACCACAACTTCTTTATCCATTTTTCACTTTTTGCAATGTTGAACTTGTACTGTAAACGAGGTTCTTGTGAACAGAGGCGTTCCAAATTTTGGGCTGGCTGTGTCTTTTTGATTTTAATTTCCCTAAGCTATAGGACCATAAGTGGAAGTGCCCTAGGCTCTATTGCTTTGTTTTTCAGATGTTTCAGGAAACACCATACAATTCTCCCCAGTGTCTGTTGGCAATTTACATCCCGCCCATCAGCATAACAAGGCTCCCAGTTCTCCATGGCCTGTCCTGCCTTTCCGGATTTTACACTTTTTTCAGATGGCCCTTTTGACCGGGGGGAAGTGAGACTTCATTGTAGTGCAGATTTCCTTTGCAAGCTTGCTTGGTTGGCCAAAAAGGGCGTATGCGTTTTTTCCTGAATATATTCAGGAAAAAACGCATACGCCCTTTTTGGCCAAGTGCATCATTGTGGACGTTCTGCCTCTTTTCCTATACTTTCAATGCAATTCCAGTCTACCTCCTGAAATCGGTTTCCTGCAATTCTGACCCGCTTTCAAGTCCTCTTGGCAGCCTTACTTCAGTGTATTTTTGGACGATAGCTGTCATTTATAACTCTGCAGGTTTGTGAATTACAGTGCCCCTGAGCTCCTTTCTTCAACTCGCTTTCTTGTGAGCTGGCCGCAACACCGCAGGATGGCTTCAGGCCCTAATCTGGTTCCGGCACGGCATGCTGAGCCTTAGGTTAATTCCTCTTCCTGGTGGGAAATGAGAGTTAAATTTGCCCGTCCAGACACCTCCAGCTAGTCTCTCATTGGTTCTCCCTATTCCTGTTCATCTTCCGCAGAAATTGCAAACTGGGCCAAACAGGAGGTTAAAGGCGCTGACTCTCCAAGTGGGGAGAGTGTTAGTAAAGCGTCTGGAATGTTGCACCCGAGTACCGGGGGAGGAAAACTGAGACATATTTGAACACGTCTCCCATTCACACGGTTCATCATACTCTGGGTTCCACATGCATGTTTTAGCTGAAGGAAGAATACCTTAAACCTGGAGAGTTGAGACCCGTGGAATGGGTACCATGCAATATGACTTCAAAGGGTCTTCATTTGCTCACCGAACCTCTCCAATCCTATCACTGCTGCGTTTATGTCCCTGTACACACGCTTGATTCTCTTTTGGAGACATAGCAATCCATAGGTTTTAAGATACTTACTAGTCAGGTACATTCTTAGGCGTTTAATATGCGGTGTTGAGTCCATTTCGTTGAGCAAGGAGTAGCTCTTGTCTTTTCCATATTTGGCTTAAGGAACTTTATCTGTGCTCATTTCAATCTCTGGTTTTATGCAGCACCCCAACTCACCTTTCCCCTTAAGCAAGCATAAGTTGGTTTTCTAAATTTGAGACCCTGTTCTGTTCTGTAATTCAGTTCCTGTGTAGCCAAGTTTACATTCCGTGTATTACTGATATCTTATGATGTTTCTTTTTCTGTGTGACTTATTTCAGTTAGAATCATCGTACCTGAATCCACTCATTATGCTGCTTCGGGCCTGATGACATAGATTTCATTGCTGAGTGATACTGCATTGTACGTAAGTACCACAAGTTCTTTATCCATTTTTCACTTTCTGTGATATTGAACTTGTACGGTAAACGAGGTTCTTGTAAACAGAGGCGTCCCAAACTTTGGGGTGGCTGTGTCTTTTTGATTTTAATTTCCCTAAGCTATAGGACCATAAGTGGAAGTGCCCTAGGCTCTGTTGCTTTGTTTTTTAGATGTTTCAGGAAACACCATACACTTCTCCCGAGTGTCTGTTGGCAATTTACATCCCACCCATCAGCATAACAAGGCTCCCAGTTCTCCATGGCATGTCCTGCCTTTCTGGATTTTACACTTTTTTCAGATGGCCCTTTTGACCGGGGGGAAGTGAGACTTCATTGTAGTGCAGATTTCCTTTGCAAGCTTGCTTGGTTGGCCAAAATGTGCGTATGCGTTTAATCCTGAACATATTCAGGGAAAATCGCATATGCCCTTTTTGGCCAAGTGCATCATTGTGGACGTTCTGCCTCTTTTCCTATGCTTTCAATGCAATTCCAGTCTACCTCCTGAAATCGGTTTCCTGCAATTCTTCCCCGCTTTCAAGTCCTCTTGGCAGCCTTACTTTAGTATATTTTTGGATGATAGCTGTCATTTATAACTCTGCAGGTTTGTGAATTACAGTGCCCCTGAGCTCCTTTCTTCAACTCGCTCTCTTGTGAGCTGGCCGCAACACCGCAGGATGGCTTCAGGCCCTAATCTGGTTCCGGCACGGCACGCTGAGCCTTTGGTTAATTCCTCTTCCTGGTGGGAAATGAGAGTTAAATTTGCCCGTCCAGACACCTCCAGCTAGTCTCTCATTGGTTCTCCCTATTCCTGTTCATCTTCCGCAGAAATTGCAAACTGGGCCAAACAGGAGGTTAAAGGGACTGACTCTCCAAGTCGGGAGAGTGTTAGTAAAGCGTCTGGAATGTTGCACCCGAGTACCAGCGTACGAAAACTGAGACATATTTGAACACGTCTCCCGATCACATGTTGATCATACTCTAGGTTCCACATGCATGATTTTGCTGAAGGAAGAATACCTTAAACCTGGGTAGTTGAAACCCGTGGAATGGGTACCATGCAATATGACTTCAAAGGGTCTTCATTTGCTCACCGAACCTCTCCAATCCTATCACTGCTGCATTTATGCCCCAGTACACAAGCTTGATTCTCTTTTGGAGACATAGAAATCCATAGGTTTTAAGATACTTACTAGTCAGGTACATTCTTAGGCGTTTAATATGCGGTGTTGAGTCCATTTCGTTGAGCAAGGAGTAGCTCTTGTCTATTCCATATTTGGCTTAAGGAACTTTATCTGTGCTCATTTCAGTCTCTGGTTTTATGCAGCACCCCAAGTCACCTTTCCCCTTAAGCAAGCATAAGGTGGTTTTCTAAATTTGAGACCCTGTTCTGTTCTGTAATTCAGTTCCTGTGTAGCCAAGTTTACATTCCGTGTATTACTGATATCTTATGATGTTTCTTTTTCTGTGTGACTTATTTCAGTTAGAATCATCATACTGAATCCACTCATTGTGCTGCTACGGGCCTGATGACATAGATTTCATTGCTGAGTGATATTGCTTTGTAAGTAAATACCACAACTTCTTTATCCATTTTTCACTTTCTGCGATGTTGAACTGTACTGTAAATGAGGTTCTTGTAAATAGAGCCGTTCCAAACTTTGGGCTGGCTGTGTCTTTTTGATTTTAATTTCCCTAAGCTATAGGACCATAAGTGGAAGTGCCCTAGGCTCTGTTGCTTTGTTTTTTAGATGTTTCTGGAAACACCATACACTTCTCCCGAGTGTCTGTTGAAAATTTACATCCCGCCCATCAGCATAACTAGGCTCCCAGTTCTCCATGGCCTGTCCTGCCTTTCTGGATTTTACACTTTTTTCAGATGGCCCTTTTGACCGGGGGGAAGTGAGACTTCATTGTAGTGCAGATTTCCTTTGCAAGCTTGCTTGGTTGGCCAAAAAGGGCGTATGCGTTTTGTCCTGAACATATTCAGGAAAAAACGCATACGCCCTTTTTGGCCAAGTGCATCATTGTGGACGTTCTGCCTCTTTTCCTATACTTTCAATGCAATTCCAGTCTACCTCCTGAAATCGGTTTCCTGCAATTCTGACCCGCTTTCAAGTCCTCTTGGCAGCCTTACTTCAGTGTATTTTTGGACGATAGCTGTCATTTATAACTCTGCAGGTTTGTGAATTACAGTGCCCCTGAGCTCCTTTCTTCAACTCGCTTTCTTGTGAGCTGGCCGCAACACCGCAGGATGGCTTCAGGCCCTAATCTGGTTCCGGCACGGCATGCTGAGCCTTAGGTTAATTCCTCTTCCTGGTGGGAAATGAGAGTTAAATTTGCCCGTCCAGACACCTCCAGCTAGTCTCTCATTGGTTCTCCCTATTCCTGTTCATCTTCCGCAGAAATTGCAAACTGGGCCAAACAGGAGGTTAAAGGCGCTGACTCTCCAAGTGGGGAGAGTGTTAGTAAAGCGTCTGGAATGTTGCACCCGAGTACCGGGGGAGGAAAACTGAGACATATTTGAACACGTCTCCCATTCACACGGTTCATCATACTCTGGGTTCCACATGCATGTTTTCGCTGAAGGAAGAATACCTTAAACCTGGAGAGTTGAGACCCGTGGAATGGGTACCATGCAATATGACTTCAAAGGGTCTTCATTTGCTCACCGAACCTCTCCAATCCTATCACTGCTGCGTTTATGTCCCTGTACACACGCTTGATTCTCTTTTGGAGACATAGCAATCCATAGGTTTTAAGATACTTACTAGTCAGGTACATTCTTAGGCGTTTAATATGCGGTGTTGAGTCCATTTCGTTGAGCAAGGAGTAGCTCTTGTCTTTTCCATATTTGGCTTAAGGAACTTTATCTGTGCTCATTTCAATCTCTGGTTTTATGCAGCACCCCAACTCACCTTTCCCCTTAAGCAAGCATAAGTTGGTTTTCTAAATTTGAGACCCTGTTCTGTTCTGTAATTCAGTTCCTGTGTAGCCAAGTTTACATTCCGTGTATTACTGATATCTTATGATGTTTCTTTTTCTGTGTGACTTATTTCAGTTAGAATCATCGTACCTGAATCCACTCATTATGCTGCTTCGGGCCTGATGACATAGATTTCATTGCTGAGTGATACTGCATTGTACGTAAGTACCACAAGTTCTTTATCCATTTTTCACTTTCTGTGATATTGAACTTGTACGGTAAACGAGGTTCTTGTAAACAGAGGCGTCCCAAACTTTGGGGTGGCTGTGTCTTTTTGATTTTAATTTCCCTAAGCTATAGGACCATAAGTGGAAGTGCCCTAGGCTCTTTTGCTTTGTTTTTTAGATGTTTCAGGAAACACCATACACTTCTCCCCAGTGTCTGTTGGCAATTTACATCCCACCCATCAGCATAACAAGGCTCCCAGTTCTCCATGGCATGTCCTGCCTTTCTGGATTTTACACTTTTTTCAGATGGCCCTTTTGACCGGGGGGAAGTGAGACTTCATTGTAGTGCAGATTTCCTTTGCAAGCTTGCTTGGTTGGCCAAAATGTGCGTATGCGTTTAATCCTGAACATATTCAGGGAAAATCGCATACGCCCTTTTTGGCCAAGTGCATCATTGTGGACGTTCTGCCTCTTTTCCTATGCTTTCAATGCAATTCCAGTCTACCTCCTGAAATCGGTTTCCTGCAATTCTTCCCCGCTTTCAAGTCCTCTTGGCAGCCTTACTTTAGTATATTTTTGGATGATAGCTGTCATTTATAACTCTGCAGGTTTGTGAATTACAGTGCCCCTGAGCTCCTTTCTTCAACTCGCTCTCTTGTGAGCTGGCCGCAACACCGCAGGATGGCTTCAGGCCCTAATCTGGTTCCGGCACGGCACGCTGAGCCTTTGGTTAATTCCTCTTCCTGGTGGGGAATGAGAGTTAAATTTGCCCGTCCAGACACCTCCAGCTAGTCTCTCATTGGTTCTCGCTATTCCTGTTCATCTTCCGCAGAAATTGCAAACTGGGCCAAACAGGAGGTTAAAGGGACTGAGTCTCCAAGTCGGGAGAGTGTTAGTAAAGCGTCTGGAATGTTGCACCCGAGTACCAGCGTACGAAAACTGAGACATATTTGAACACGTCTCCCGATCACATGTTGATCATACTCTAGGTTCCACATGCATGATTTTGCTGAAGGAAGAATACCTTAAACCTGGGTAGTTGAAACCCGTGGAATGGGTACCATGCAATATGACTTCAAAGGGTCTTCATTTGCTCACCGAACCTCTCCAATCCTATCACTGCTGCATTTATGCCCCAGTACACAAGCTTGATTCTCTTTTGGAGACATAGAAATCCATCGGTTTTAAGATACTTACTAGTCAGGTACATTCTTAGGCGTTTAATATGCGGTGTTGAGTCCATTTCGTTGAGCAAGGAGTAGCTCTTGTCTATTCCATATTTGGCTTAAGGAACTTTATCTGTGCTCATTTCAGTCTCTGGTTTTATGCAGCACCCCAAGTCACCTTTCCCCTTAAGCAAGCATAAGGTGGTTTTCTAAATTTGAGACCCTGTTCTGTTCTGTAATTCAGTTCCTGTGTAGCCAAGTTTACATTCCGTGTATTACTGATATCTTATGATGTTTCTTTTTCTGTGTGACTTATTTCAGTTAGAATCATCATACTGAATCCACTCATTGTGCTGCTACGGGCCTGATGACATAGATTTCATTGCTGAGTGATATTGCTTTGTAAGTAAATACCACAACTTCTTTATCCATTATTTAACTTTCTGCGATGTTGAACTGTACTGTAAATGAGGTTCTTGTAAATAGAGCCGTTCCAAACTTTGGGCTGGCTGTGTCTTTTTGATTTTAATTTCCCTAAGCTATAGGACCATAAGTGGAAGTGCCCTAGGCTCTGTTGCTTTGTTTTTTAGATGTTTCTGGAAACACCATACACTTCTCCCGAGTGTCTGTTGAAAATTTACATCCCGCCCATCAGCATAACTAGGCTCCCAGTTCTCCATGGCCTGTCCTGCCTTTCTGGATTTTACACTTTTTTCAGATGGCCCTTTTGACCGGGGGGAAGTGAGACTTCATTGTAGTGCAGATTTCCTTTGCAAGCTTGCTTGGTTGGCCAAAAAGGGCGTATGCGTTTTGTCCTGAACATATTCAGGAAAAAACGCATACGCCCTTTTTGGCCAAGTGCATCATTGTGGACGTTCTGCCTCTTTTCCTATGCTTTCAATGCAATTCCAGTCTACCTCCTGAAATCAGTTTCCTACAATCCTGCCCCGCTTTCAAGTCCTCTTGGCAGCCTTACTTCAGTATATTTTTGGACGATAGCTGTCATTTATAACTCTGCAGGTTTGTGAATTACAGTGCCCCTGAGCTTCTTTCTTCAACTCGCTTTCTTTTGAGCTGGCCGCAACATCGCAGGATGGCTTCAGGCCCTAATCTGGTTCCGGCACGGCACGCTGAGCCTTTGGTTATTTCCTCTTCCTGGTGGGAAATGAGAGTTAAATTTGCCCGTCCAGACACCTCCAGCTAGTCTCTCATTGGTTCTCGCTATTCCTGTTCATCTTCCGCAGAAATTGCAAACTGGGCCAAACAGGAGGTTAAAGGGACTGACTCTCCAAGTCGGGAGAGTGTTAGTAAAGCGTCTGGAATGTTGCACCCGAGTACCAGGGTACGAAAACTGAGACATATTTGAACACGTCTCCCGATCACATGGTTGATCATACTCTAGGTTCCACATGCATGTTTTAGCTGAAGGAAGAATACCTTAAACCTGGGTAGTTGCATCCCTTGGAATGGGTACCATGCAATATGACTTCAAAGGGTCTTCATTTGCTCACCGAACCTCTCCAATCCTATCACTGCTGCGTTTATGCCCCTGTACACATGCTTGATTCTCTTTCGGAGACATAGCAATCCATAGGTTTTAAGATACTTACTAGTCAGGTACATTCTTAGGCATTTAATATGCGGTGTTCAGTCCATTTCGTTGAGCAAGGAGTAGCTCTTGTCTACTCCATATTTGGCTTAAGGAACTTTATCTGTGCTCATTTCAATCTCTGGTTTTATGCAGCACCCCAACTCACCTTTCCCCTTAAGCAAGCATAAGTTGGTTTTCTAAATTTGAGACACTGTTCTGTTCTGTAATTCAGTTCCTGTGTAGCCAAGTTTACATTCCGTGTATTACTGATATCTTATGATGTTTCCTTTTCTGTGTGACTTATTTCAGTTAGAATCATCGTACCTGATTCCACTCATTATGCTGCTTCGGGCCTGATGACATAGATTTCATTGTTGAGTGATACTGCATTGTACGTAAGTACCACAAGTTCTTTATCCATTTTTCTCTTTCTGTGATATTGAACTTGTACGGTAAACGAGGTTCTTGTAAACAGAGGCGTCCCAAACTTTGGGGTGGCTGTGTCTTTTTGATTTTAATTTCCCTAAGCTATAAGACCATAAGTGGAAGTGCCCTAGGCTCTGTTGCTTTGTTTTTTAGATGTTTCAGGAAACACCATACACTTCTCCCGAGTGTCTGTTGGCAATTTACATCCCGACCATCAGCATAACAAGGCTCCCAGTTCTCCATGGCATGTCCTGCCTTTCTGGATTTTACACTTTTTTCAGATGGCCCTTTTGACCGGGGGGAAGTGAGACTTCATTGTAGTGCCGATTTCCTTTGCAAGCTTGCTTGGTTGGCCAAAAAGGGCGTATGCGTTTTTTCCTGAACATATTCAGGAAAAATCGCATACGCCCTTTTTGGCCAAGTGCATCATTGTGGACGTTCTGCCTCTTTTCCTATGCTTTCAATGCAATTCCAGTCTACCTCCTGAAATCGGTTTCCTGCAATTCTGCCCCGCTTTCAAGTCCTCTTGGCAGCCTTACTTTAGTATATTTTTGGATGATAGCTGTCATTTATAACTCTGCAGGTTTGTGAATTACAGTGCCCCTGAGCTCCTTTCTTCAAATCGCTTTCTTGTGAGCTGGCCGCAACACCGCAGGATGGCTTCAGGCCCTAATCTGGTTCCGGCACGGCACGCTGAGCCTTTGGTTAATTCCTCTTCCTGGTGGGAAATGAGAGTTAAATTTGCCCGTCCAGACACCTCCAGCTAGTCTCTCATTGGTTCTCGCTATTCCTGTTCATCTTCCGCAGAAATTGCAAACTGGGCCAAACAGGAGGTTAAAGGGACTGACTCTCCAAGTCGGGAGAGTGTTAGTAAAGCGTCTGGAATGTTGCACCCGAGTACCAGCGTACGAAAACTGAGACATATTTAAACACGTCTCCCGATCACATGTTGATCATACTCTAGGTTCCACATGCATGATTTTGCTGAAGGAAGAATACCTTAAACCTGGAGAGCTGAGACGCTTGTAATGGGTACCATGCAATATGACTTCAAAGGGTCTTCATTTGCTCACCGAACCTCTCCAATCCTATCACTGCGGCATTTATGCCCCTGTACACACGCTTGATACTCTTTTGGAGACATAGCAATCCATAGGTTTTAAGATACTTACTAGTCAGGTACATTCTTAGGCGTTTAATATGCGGTGTTGAGTCCATTTCGTTGAGCAAGGAGTAGCTCTTGTCTATTCCATATTTGGCTTAAGGAACTTTATCTGTGCTCATTTCAATCTCTGATTTTATGGAGCACCCCAACTCTCCTTTCCCCTTAAGCAAGCATAAGTTGGCTTTCTAAATTTGAGACCCTGTTCTGTTCTGTAATTCAGTTCCTGTGTAGCCAAGTTTACATTCCGTGTATTACTGATATCTTATGATGTTTCCTTTTCTGTGTGACTTATTTCAGTTAGAATCATCGTACCTGATTCCACTCATTATGCTGCTTCGGGCCTGATGACATAGATTTCATTGCTGAGTGATACTGCATTGTACGTAAGTACCACAAGTTCTTTATCCATTTTTCTCTTTCTGTGATATTGAACTTGTACGGTAAACGAGGTTCTTGTAAACAGAGGCGTCCCAAACTTTGGGGTGGCTGTGTCTTTTTGATTTTAATTTCCCTAAGCTATAAGACCATAAGTGGAAGTGCCCTAGGCTCTGTTGCTTTGTTTTTTAGATGTTTCAGGAAACACCATACACTTCTCCCGAGTGTCTGTTGGCAATTTACATCCCGCCCATCAGCATAACAAGGCTCCCAGTTCTCCATGGCATGTCCTGCCTTTCTGGATTTTACACTTTTTTCAGATGGCCCTTTTGACCGGGGGGAAGTGAGACTTCATTGTAGTGCCGATTTCCTTTGCAAGCTTGCTTGGTTGGCCAAAAAGGGCGTATGCGTTTTTTCCTGAACATATTCAGGAAAAATCGCATACGCCCTTTTTGGCCAAGTGCATCATTGTGGACGTTCTGCCTCTTTTCCTATGCTTTCAATGCAATTCCTGTCTACCTCCTGAAATCGGTTTCCTGCAATTCTGCCCCGCTTTCAAGTCCTCTTGGCAGCCTTACTTTAGTATATTTTTGGACGATAGCTGTCATTTATAACTCTGCAGGTTTGTGAATTACAGTGCCCCTGAGCTCCTTTCTTCAAATCGCTTTCTTGTGAGCTGGCCGCAACACCGCAGGATGGCTTCAGGCCCTAATCTGGTTCCGGCACGGCACGCTGAGCCTTTGGTTAATTCCTCTTCCTGGTGGGAAATGAGAGTTAAATTTGCCCGTCCAGACACCTCCAGCTAGTCTCTCATTGGTTCTCGCTATTCCTGTTCATCTTCCGCAGAAATTGCAAACTGGGCCAAACAGGAGGTTAAAGGGACTGACTCTCCAAGTCGGGAGAGTGTTAGTAAAGCGTCTGGAATGTTGCACCCGAGTACCAGCGTACGAAAACTGAGACATATTTAAACACGTCTCCCGATCACATGTTGATCATACTCTAGGTTCCACATGCATGATTTTGCTGAAGGAAGAATACCTTAAACCTGGAGAGCTGAGACCCTTGTAATGGGTACCATGCAATATGACTTCAAAGGGTCTTCATTTGCTCACCGAACCTCTCCAATCCTATCACTGCGGCATTTATGCCCCTGTACACACGCTTGATTCTCTTTTGGAGACATAGCAATCCATAGGTTTTAAGATACTTACTAGTCAGGTACATTCTTAGGCGTTTAATATGCGGTGTTGAGTCCATTTCGTTGAGCAAGGAGTAGCTCTTGTCTATTCCATATTTGGCTTAAGGAACTTTATCTGTGCTCATTTCAATCTCTGATTTTATGGAGCACCCCAACTCTCCTTTCCCCTTAAGCAAGCATAAGTTGGCTTTCTAAATTTGAGACCCTGTTCTGTTCTGTAATTCAGTTCCTGTGTAGCCAAGTTTACATTCCGTGTATTACTGATATCTTATGATGTTTCTTTTTCTGTGTGACTTATTTCAGTTAGAATCATCGTACCTGAATCCACTCATTATGCTGCTCCGGGCCTGATGACATAGATTTCATTGCTGAGTGATACTGCATTGTACGTAAGTACCACAAGTTCTTTATCCATTTTTCTCTTTCTGTGATATTGAACTTGTACGGTAAACGAGGTTCTTGTAAACAGAGGCGTCCCAAACTTTGGGGTGGCTGTGTCTTTTTGATTTTAATTTCCCTAAGCTATAGGACCATAAGTGGAAGTGCCCTAGGCTCTGTTGCTTTGTTTTTTAGATGTTTCAGGAAACACCATACACTTCTCCCGAGTGTCTGTTGGCAATTTACATCCCACCCATCAGCATAACAAGGCTCCCAGTTCTCCATGGCCTGTCCTGCCTTTCTGGATTTTACACTTTTTTCAGATGGCCCTTTTGACCGGGGGGAAGTGAGACTTCATTGTAGTGCAGATTTCCTTTGCAAGCTTGCTTGGTTGGCCAAAAAGGGCGTGTGCGTTTTTTCCTGAACATATTCAGGGAAAATCGCATACGCACTTTTTGGCCAAGTGCATCATTGTGGACGTTCTGCCTCTTTTCCTATGCTTTCAATGCAATTCCAGTCTACCTCCTGAAATCGGTTTCCTGCAATTCTTCCCCACTTTCAAGTCCTCTTGGCAGCCTTACTTTAGTATATTTTTGGATGATAGCTGTCATTTATAACTCTGCAGGTTTGTGAATTACAGTGCCCCTGAGCTCCTTTCTTCAACTCGCTTTCTTGTGAGCTGGCCGCAACACCGCAGGATGGCTTCAGGCCCTAATCTGGTTCCGGCACGGCACGCTGAGCCTTTGGTTAATTCCTCTTCCTGGTGGGAAATGAGAGTTAAATTTGCCCGTCCAGACACCTCCAGCTAGTCTCTCATTGGTTCTCGCTATTCCTGTTCATCTTCCGCAGAAATTGCAAACTGGGCCAAACAGGAGGTTAAAGGGACTGACTCTCCAAGTCGGGAGAGTGTTAGTAAAGCGTCTGGAATGTTGCACCCGAGTACCAGGGTACGAAAACTGAGACATATTTGAACACGTCTCCCGATCACATGTTGATCATACTCTAGGTTCCACATGCATGATTTTGCTGAAGGAAGAATACCTTAAACCTGGGTAGTTGAAACCCGTGGAATGGGTACCATGCAATATGACTTCAAAGGGTCTTCATTTGCTCACCGAACCTCTCCAATCCTATCTCTGCTGCATTTATGCCCCTGTACACATGCTTGATTCTCTTTCGGAGACATAGCAATCCATAGGTTTTAAAATACTTACTAGTCAGGTACATTCTTAGGCATTTAATATGCGGTGTTCAGTCCATTTCGTTGAGCAAGGAGTAGCTCTTGTCTATTCCATATTTGGCTTAAGGAACTTTATCTGTGCTCATTTCGATCTCTGGTTTTATGCAGCTCCCCAACTCACCTTTCCCCTTAAGCAAGCATAAGTTGGTTTTCTAAATTTGAGACACTGTTCTGTTCTGTAATTCAGTTCCTGTGTAGCCAAGTTTACATTCCGTGTATTACTGATATCTTATGATGTTTCCTTTTCTGTGTGACTTATTTCAGTTAGAATCATCGTACCTGATTCCACTCATTATGCTGCTTCGGGCCTGATGACATAGATTTCATTGCTGAGTGATACTGCATTGTACGTAAGTACCACAAGTTCTTTATCCATTTTTCTCTTTCTGTGATATTGAACTTGTACTGTAAACGAGGTTCTTGTAAACAGAGGCGTCCCAAACTTTGGGGTGGCTGTGTCTTTTTGATTTTAATTTCCCTAAGCTATAGGACCATAAGTGGAAGTGCCCTAGGCTCTGTTGCTTTGTTTTTTAGATGTTTCAGGAAACACCATACACTTCTCCCGAGTGTCTGTTGGCAATTTACATCCCACCCATCAGCATAACAAGGCTCCCAGTTCTCCATGGCCTGTCCTGCCTTTCTGGATTTTACACTTTTTTCAGATGGCCCTTTTGACCGGGGGGAAGTGAGACTTCATTGTAGTGCAGATTTCCTTTGCAAGCTTGCTTGGTTGGCCAAAAAGGGCGTATGCGTTTTTTCCTGAACATATTCAGGGAAAATCGCATACGCACTTTTTGGCCAAGTGCATCATTGTGGAGGTTCTGCCTCTTTTCCTATGCTTTCAATGCAATTCCAGTCTACCTCCTGAAATCGGTTTCCTGCAATTCTGCCCCGCTTTCAAGTCCTCTTGGCAGCCTTACTTCAGTATATTTTTGGATGATAGCTGTCATTTATAACTCTGCAGGTTTGTGAATTACAGTGCCCCTGAGCTCCTTTCTTCAACTCGCTTCCTTGTGAGCTGGCCGCAACACCGCAGGATGGCTTCAGGCTCTAATCTGGTTCCGGCACGGCACGCTGAGCCTTTGGTTAATTCCTCTTCCTGGTGGGAAATGAGAGTTAAATTTGCCCGTCCAGACACCTCCAGCTAGTCTCTCATTGGTTCTCGCTATTCCTGTTCATCTTCTGCAGAAATTGCAAACTGGGGCAAACAGGAGGTTAAAGGCGCTGACTCTCCAAGTGGGGAGAGTGTTAGTAAAGCGTCTGGAATGTTGCACCCGAGTACCAGGGGAGGAAAACTGAGACATATTTGAACACGTCTCCCGTTCACACGGTTGATCATACTCTGGGTTCCACATGCATGTTTTAGCTGAAGGAAGAATACCTTAAACCTGGAGAGTTGAGACCCGTGGAATGGGTACCATGCAATATGACTTCAAAGGGTCTTCATTTGCTCACCGAACCTCTCCAATCCTATCACTGCTGCATTTATGCCCCTGTACACACGCTTGATTCTCTTTTGGAGACATAGCAATCCATAGGTTTTAAGATACTTACTAGTCAGGTACATTCTTAGGCGTTTAATATGGGGTGTTGAGTCCATTTCGTTGAGCAAGGAGTAGCTCTTGTCTATTCCATATTTGGCTTAAGGAACTTTATCTGTGCTCATTTCAATCTCTGGTTTTATGCAGCACCCCAACTCACCTTTCCCCTTAAGCAAGCATAAGTTGGTTTTCTAAATTTGACACCCTGTTCTATTTTGGAATTCAGTTCCTGTGTAGCCAAGTTTACATTCTGTGTGTTAGTGATATCTTATGATGTTTCTTTTTCTGTGTGACTTATTTCAGTTAGAATCATCGTACCTGAATCCACTCATTATGCTGCTACGGGCCTGATGACATAGATTTCATTGCTGAGTGATACTGCATTGTACGTAAGTACCACATGTTCTTTATCCATTTTTCACTTTCCGTGATACTGAACTTGTACGGTAAACGAGGTTCTTGTAAACAGAGGCGTCCCAAACTTTGGGGTGGCTGTGTCTTTTTGATTTTAATTTCCCTAAGCTATAGGACCATAAGTGGAAGTGCCCTAGGCTCTATTGCTTTGTTTTTTAGATGTTTCAGGAAACACCATACACTTCTCCCGAGTGTCTGTTGGAAATTTACATCCCGCCCATCAGCATAACAAGGCTCCCAGTTCTCCATGGCCTGTCCTGCCTTTCTGGATTTTACACTTTTTTCAGATGGCCCTTTTGACCGGGGGGAAGTGAGACTTCATTGTAGTGCAGATTTCCTTTGCAAGCTTGCTTGGTTGGCCAAAAAGGGCGTATGCGTTTTTTCCTGAATATATTCAGGAAAAAACGCATACGCCCTTTTTGGCCAAGTGCATCATTGTGGACGCTCTGCCTCTTTTCCTTTGCTTTCAATGCAATTCCAGTCTACCTCCTGAAATCGGTTTCCTGCAATTCTGCCCCGCTTTCAAGTCCTCTTGGCAGCCTTACTTCAGTATATTTTTGGACGATAGCTCTCATTTATAACTCTGCAGGTTTGTGAATTACAGTGCCCCTGAGCTCCTTTCTTCAACTTGCTTTCTTTTGAGCTGGCCGCAACACCGCAGGATGGCTTCAGGCCCTAATCTGGTTCCGGCACGGCACGCTGAGCCTTTGGTTATTTCCTCTTCCTGGTGGGAAATGAGAGTTAAATTTGCCCGTCCAGACACCTCCAGCTAGTCTCTCATTGGTTCTCGCTATTCCTGTTCATCTTCCGCAGAAATTGCAAACTGGGGCAAACAGGAGGTTAAAGGCGCTGACTCTCCAAGTGGGGAGAGTGTTAGTAAAGCGTCTGGAATGTTGCACCCGAGTACCAGGGGAGGAAAACTGAGACATATTTGAACACGTCTCCCGTTCACACGGTTGATCATACTCTGGGTTCCACATGCATGTTTTAGCTGAAGGAAGAATACCTTAAACCTGGAGAGTTGAGACCCGTGTAATGGGTACCATGCCATATGACTTCAAAGGGTCTTCATTTGCTCACCGAACCTCTCCAATCCTATCACTGCTACATTTATGCCCCTGTACACACGCTTGATTCTCTTTTGGAGACATAGCAATCCATAGGTTTTAAGATACTTACTAGTCAGGTACATTCTTAGGCGTTTAATATGGGGTGTTGAGTCCATTTCGTTGAGCAAGGAGTAGCTCTTGTCTATTCCATATTTGGCTTAAGGAACTTTATCTGTGCTCATTTCAATCTCTGGTTTTATGCAGCACCCCAACTCACCTTTCCCCTTAAGCAAGCATAAGTTGCTTTTCTAAATTTGAGACACTGTTCTGTTCTGTAATTCAGTTCCTGTGTAGCCAAGTTTACATTCCGTGTATTACTGATATCTTATGATGTTTCTTTTTCTGTGTGACTTATTTCAGTTAGAATCATCATACCTGAATCCACTCATTGTGCTGCTAAGGGCCTGATGACATAGATTTCATTGCTGAGTGATACTGCATTGTACGTAAGTACCACATGTTCTTTATCCATTTTTCACTTTCTGTGATACTGAACTTGTATGGTAAACGAGGTTCTTGTAAACAGAGGCGTCCCAAACTTTGGGGTGGCTGTGTCTTTTTGATTTTAATTTCCCTAAGCTATAGGACCATAAGTGGAAGTGCCCTAGGCTCTGTTGCTTTCTTTTTTAGATGTTTCAGGAAACACCATACACTTCTCCCGAGTGTCTGTTGGCAATTTACATCCCGCCCATCAGCATAACAAGGCTCCCAGTTCTCCATGGCCTGTCCTGCCTTTCTGGATTTTACACTTTTTTCAGATGGCCCTTTTGACCGGGGGGAAGTGAGACTTCATTGTAGTGCAGATTTCCTTTGCAAGCTTGCTTGGTTGGCCAAAAAGGGCGTATGCGTTTTTTCCTGAATATATTCAGGAAAAAACGCATACGCCCTTTTTGGCCAAGTGCATCATTGTGGACGTTCTGCCTCTTTTCCTATGCTTTCAATGCAATTCCAGTCTACCTCCTGAAATCGGTTTCCTGCAATTCTGCCCCGCTTTCAAGTCCTCTTGGCAGCCTTACTTCAGTATATTTTTGGACGATAGCTGTCATTTATAACTCTGCAGGTTTATGAATTACAGTGCCCCTGAGCTCCTTTCTTCAACTCACTTTCTTTTGAGCAGGACGCAACACCGCAGGATGGCTTCAGGCCCTAATCTGGATCCGGCACGGCACGCTGAGCCTTTGGTTATTTCCTCTTCCTGGTGGGAAATGAGAGTTAAATTTGCCCGTCCAGACACCTCCAGCTATTCTCTCATTGGTTCTTGCTATTCCTGTTCATCTTCCGCAGAAATTGCAAACTGGGCCAAACAGGAGGTTAAAGGCGCTGACTCTCCAAGTCGGGAGAGTGTTAGTAAAGCGTCTGGAATGTTGCACCCGAGTACCAGGGGAGGAAAACTGAGACATATTTGAACACGTCTCCCGTTCACATGGTTCATCATACTCTGGGTTCCACATGCATGTTTTCGCTGAAGGAAGAATACCTTAAACCTGGAGAGTTGAGACCCGTGGAATGGGTACCATGCAATATGACTTCAAAGGGTCTTCATTTGCTCACCGAACCTCTCCAATCCTATCACTGCTGCGTTTATGCCCCTGTACACACACTTGATTCTCTTTTGGAGACATAGCAATCCATAGATTTTAAGATACTTACTAGTCAGGTACATTCTTAGGTGTTTAATATGGGGTGTTGAGTCCATTTCGTTGAGCAAGGAGTAGCTCTTGTCTATTCCATATTTGGCTTAAGGAACTTTATCTGTGCTCATTTCAATCTCTGGTTTTATGCAGCACCCCAACTCACCTTTCCCCTTAAGCAAGCATAAGTTGGTTTTCTAAATTTGCGACCCTGTTCTGTTTTGGAATTCAGTTTCTGTGTAGCCAAGTTTACATTCCGTGTATTAGTGATATCTTATGATGTTTCTTTTTCTGTGTGACTTATTTCAGTTAGAATCATCGTACCTGAATCCATTTATTATGCTGCTACGGGCCTGATGACATAGATTTCATTGCTGAGTGATACTGCATTGTACGTAAGTACCACAATTTCTTTATCCATTTTTCACCTTCTGTGATATTGAACTTGTACGGTAAATGAGGTTCTTGTAAACAGAGGCGTCCCAAGCTTTGGGGTGGCTGTGCCTTTTTGATTTTAATTTCCCTAAGCTATAGGACCATAAGTGGAAGTGCCCTAGGCTCTGTTGCTTTGTTTTTTAGATGTTTCAGGAAACACCATACACTTCTCCCGAGTGTCTGTTGGCAATTTACATCCCGCCCATCAGCATAACAAGGCTCCCAGTTCTCCATGGCCTGTCCTGCCTTTCTGGATTTTACACTTTTTTCAGATGGCCCTTTTGACCAGGGGGAAGTGAGACTTCATTGTAGTGCAGATTTCCTTTGCAAGCTTGCTTGGTTGGCCAAAAAGGGCGTATGCGTTTTTTCCTGAATATATTCAGGAAAAAACGCATACGCCCTTTTTGGCCAAGTGCATCATTGTGGACGTTCTGCCTCTTTTCCTATGCTTTCAATGCAATTCCAGTCTACCTCCTGAAATCGGTTTCCTGCAATTCTGCCCCGCTTTCAAGTCCTCTTGGCAGCCTTACTTCAGTATATTTTTGGACGATAGTGTCATTTATAACTCTGCAGGTTTATGAATTACAGTGCCCCTGAGCTCCTTTCTTCAACTCGCTTTCTTTTGAGCAGGCCGCAACACCGCAGGATGGCTTCAGACCCTAATCTGGATCCGGCACGGCACGCTGAGCCTTTGGTTATTTCCTCTTCCTGGTGGGAAATGAGAGTTAAATTTGCCCGTCCAGACACCTCCAGCTATTCTCTCATTGGTTCTTGCTATTCCTGTTCATCTTCCGCAGAAATTGCAAACTGGGCCAAACAGGAGGTTAAAGGCGCTGACTCTCCAAGTCGGGAGAGTGTTAGTAAAGCGTCTGGAATGTTGCACCCGAGTACCAGGGGAGGAAAACTGAGACATATTTGAACACGTCTCCCGTTCACACGGTTCATCATACTCTGGGTTCCACATGCATGTTTTAGCTGAGGAAAGAATACCTTAAACCTGGAGAGTTGAGACCGTGGAATGGGTACCATGCAATATGACTTCAAAGGGTCTTCATTTGCTCACTGAACCTCTCCAATCCTATCACTGCTGCGTTTATGCCCCTGTACACACGCTTGATTCTCTTTTGGAGACATAGCAATCCATAGGTTTTAAGATACTTACTAGTCAGGTACATTCTTAGGTGTTTAATATGGGGTGTTGAGTCCATTTCGTTGAGCAAGGAGTAGCTCTTGTCTATTCCATATTTGGCTTAAGGAACTTTATCTGTGCTCATTTCAATCTCTGGTTTTATGCAGCACCCCAACTCACCTTTCCCCTTAAGCAAGCATAAGTTGGTTTTCTAAATTTGCGACCCTGTTCTGTTTTGGAATTCAGTTCCTGTGTAGCCAAGTTTACATTCCGTGTATTAGTGATATCTTATGATGTTTCTTTTTCTGTGTGACTTATTGCAGTTAGAATCATCGTACCTGAATCCACTCATTATGCTGCTACGGGCCTGATGACATAGATTTCATTGCTGAGTGATACTGCATTGTACGTAAGTACCACAAGTTCTTTATCCATTTTTCACCTTCTGTGATATTGTACTTGTACGGTAAATGAGGTTCTTGTAAACAGAGGCGTCCCAAGCTTTGGGGTGGCTGTGCCTTTTTGATTTTAATTTCCCTAAGCTATAGGACCATAAGTGGAAGTGCCCTAGGCTCTGTTGCTTTGTTTTTTAGATGTTTCAGGAAACACCATACACTTCTCCCGAGTGTCTGTTGGCAATTTACATCCCACCCATCAGCATAACAAGGCTCCCAGTTCTCCATGGCCTGTCCTGCCTTTCTGGATTTTACACTTTTTTCAGATGGCCCTTTTGACCAGGGGGAAGTGAGACTTCATTGTAGTGCAGATTTCCTTTGCAAGCTTGCTTGGTTGGCCAAAAAGGGCGTATGCGTTTTTTCCTGAATATATTCAGGAAAAAACGCATACGCCCTTTTTGGCCAAGTGCATCATTGTGGACGTTCTGCCTCTTTTCCTATGCTTTCAATGCAATTCCAGTCTACCTCCTGAAATCGGTTTCCTGCAATTCTGCCCCGCTTTCAAGTCCTCTTGGCAGCCTTACTTCAGTATATTTTTGGACGATAGCTGTCATTTATAACTCTGCAGGTTTATGAATTACAGTGCCCCTGAGCTCCTTTCTTCAACTCGCTTTCTTTTGAGCAGGCCGCAACACCGCAGGATGGCTTCAGGCCCTAATCTGGATCCGGCACGGCACGCTGAGCCTTTGGTTATTTCCTCTTCCTGGTGGGAAATGAGAGTTAAATTTGCCCGTCCAGACACCTCCAGCTATTCTCTCATTGGTTCTTGCTATTCCTGTTCATCTTCCGCAGAAATTGCAAACTGGGCCAAACAGGAGGTTAAAGGCGCTGACTCTCCAAGTCGGGAGAGTGTTAGTAAAGCGTCTGGAATGTTGCACCCGAGTACCAGTGGAGGAAAACTGAGACATATTTGAACACGTCTCCCGTTCACACGGTTCATCATACTCTGGGTTCCACATGCATGTTTTAGCTGAAGGAAGAATACCTTAAACCTGGAGAGTTGAGACCCGTGGAATGGGTACCATGCAATATGACTTCAAAGGGTCTTCATTTGCTCACCGAACCTCTCCAATCCTATCACTGCTGCGTTTATGCCCCTGTACACACGCTTGATTCTCTTTTGGAGACATAGCAATCCATAGATTTTAAGATACTTACTAGTCAGGTACATTCTTAGGTGTTTAATATGGGGTGTTGAGTCCATTTCGTTGAGCAAGGAGTAGCTCTTGTCTATTCCATATTTGGCTTAAGGAACTTTATCTGTGCTCATTTCAATCTCTGGTTTTATGCAGCACCCCAACTCACCTTTCCCCTTAAGCAAGCATAAGTTGGTTTTCTAAATTTGCGACCCTGTTCTGTTTTGGAATTCAGTTCCTGTGTAGCCAAGTTTACATTCCGTGTATTAGTGATATCTTATGATGTTTCTTTTTCTGTGTGACTTATTGCAGTTAGAATCATCGTACCTGAATCCACTCATTATGCTGCTACGGGCCTGATGACATAGATTTCATTGCTGAGTGATACTGCATTGTACGTAAGTACCACAAGTTCTTTATCCATTTTTCACCTTCTGTGATATTGTACTTGTACGGTAAATGAGGTTCTTGTAAACAGAGGCGTCCCAAGCTTTGGGGTGGCTGTGCCTTTTTGATTTTAATTTCCCTAAGCTATAGGACCATAAGTGGAAGTGCCCTAGGCTCTGTTGCTTTGTTTTTTAGATGTTTCAGGAAACACCATACACTTCTCCCGAGTGTCTGTTGGCAATTTACATCCCACCCATCAGCATAACAAGGCTCCCAGTTCTCCATGGCCTGTCCTGCCTTTCTGGATTTTACACTTTTTTCAGATGGCCCTTTTGACTGGGGGGAATTGAGACTTCATTGTAGTGCAGATTTCCTTTGCAAGCTTGCTTGGTTGGCCAAAAAGGGCGTATGCGTTTTTTCCTGAATATATTCAGGAAAAAACGCATACGCCCTTTTTGGCCAAGTGCATCATTGTGGACGTTCTGCCTCTTTTCCTATGCTTTCAATGCAATTCCAGTCTACCTCCTGAAATCGGTTTCCTGCAATTCTGCCCCGCTTTCAAGTCCTCTTGGCAGCCTTACTTCAGTATATTTTTGGACGATAGGTGTCATTTATAACTCTGCAGGTTTGTGAATTACAGTGCCCCTGAGCTCGTTTCTTCAACTCGCTTTCTTGTGAGCTCGCCGCAACACCGCAGGATGGCTTCAGGCCCTAATCTGGTTCCGGCACGGCACGCTGAGCCTTTGGTTATTTCCTCTTCCTGGTGGGAAATGAGAGTTAAATTTGCCCGTCCGGACACCTCCAGCTAGTCTCTCATTGGTTCTCCCTATTCCTGTTCATCTTCCGCAGAAATTGCAAACTGGGCCAAACAGGAGGTTAAAGGGACTGACTCTCCAAGTGGGGAGAGTGTTAGTAAAGCGTCTGGAATGTTGCACCCGAGTAACAGGGGAGGAAAACTGAGACATATTTGAACACGTCTCCCGTTCACACGGTTGATCATACTCTGGGTTCCACATGCATGTTTTAGCTGAAGGAAGAATACCTTAAACCTGGAGAGTTGAGACCCGTGGAATGGGTACCATGCAATATGACTTCAAAGGGTCTTCATTTGCTCACCGAACCTCTCCAATCCTATTACTGCTGCGTTTATGCCCCTGTACACACGCTTGATTCTCTTTTGGAGACATAGCAATCCATAGGTTTTAAGATACTTACTAGTCAGGTACATTCTTAGGTGTTTAATATGGGGTGTTGAGTCCATTTCGTTGAGCAAGGAGTAGCTCTTGTCTATTCCATATTTGGCTTAAGGAACTTTATCTGTGCTCATTTCAATCTCTGGTTTTATGCAGCACCCCAACTCACCTTTCCCCTTAAGCAAGCATAAGTTGGTTTTCTAAATTTGCGACCCTGTTCTGTTTTGGAATTCAGTTTCTGTGTAGCCAAGTTTACATTCCGTGTATTAGTGATATCTTATGATGTTTCTTTTTCTGTGTGACTTATTTCAGTTAGAATCATCGTACCTGAATCCACTCATTGTGCTGCTAAGGGCCTGATGACATAGATTTCATTGCTGAGTGATACTGCATTGTACGTAAGTACCACAAGTTCTTTATCCATTTTTCACCTTCTGTGATATTGTACTTGTACGGTAAATGAGGTTCTTGTAAACAGAGGCGTCCCAAGCTTTGGGGTGGCTGTGTCTTTTTGATTTTAATTTCCCTAAGCTATAGGACCATAAGTGGAAGTGCCCTAGGCTCTGTTGCTTTGTTTTTTAGATGTTTCAGGAAACACTATACACTTCTCCCGAGTGTCTGTTGGCAATTTACATCCCGCCCATCAGCATAACAAGGCTCCCAGTTCTCCATGGCCTGTCCTGCCTTTCTGGATTTTACACTTTTTTCAGATGGCCCTTTTGACTGGGGGGAATTGAGACTTCATTGTAGTGCAGATTTCCTTTGCAAGCTTGCTTGGTTGGCCAAAAAGGGCGTATGCGTTTTTTCCTGAATATATTCAGGAAAAAACGCATACGCCCTTTTTGGCCAAGTGCATCATTGTGGACGTTCTGCCTCTTTTCCTATGCTTTCAATGCAATTCCAGTCTACCTCCTGAAATCGGTTTCCTGCAATTCTGCCCCCCTTTCAAGTCCTCTTGGCAGCCTTACTTCAGTATATTTTTGGACGATAGCTGTCATTTATAACTCTGCAGGTTTGTGAATTACAGTGCCCCTGAGCTCGTTTCTTCAACTCGCTTTCTTGTGAGCTCGCCGCAACACCGCAGGATGGCTTCAGGCCCTAATCTGGTTCCGGCACGACACGCTGAGCCTTTGGTTATTTCCTCTTCCTGGTGGGAAATGAGAGTTAAATTTGCCCGTCCGGACACCTCCAGCTAGTCTCTCATTGGTTCTCCCTATTCCTGTTCATCTTCCGCAGAAATTGCAAACTGGGCCAAACAGGAGGTTAAAGGGACTGACTCTCCAAGTGGGGAGAGTGTTAGTAAAGCGTCTGGAATGTTGCACCCGAGTAACAGGGGAGGAAAACTGAGACATATTTGAACACGTCTCCTGTTCACACGGTTGATCATACTCTGGGTTCCACATGCATGTTTTAGCTGAAGGAAGAATACCTTAAACCTGGAGAGTTGAGACCCGTGGAATGGGTACCATGCAATATGACTTCAAAGGGTCTTCATTTGCTCACCGAACCTCTCCAATCCTATTACTGCTGCGTTTATGCCCCTGTACACACGCTTGATTCTCTTTTGGAGACATAGCAATCCATAGGTTTTAAGATACTTACTAGTCAGGTACATTCTTAGGCGTTTAATATGGGGTGTTGAGTCCATTTCGTTGAGCAAGGAGTAGCTCTTGTCTATTCCATATTTGGCTTAAGGAACTTTATCTGTGCTCATTTCAATCTCTGGTTTTATGCAGCACCCCAACTCACCTTTCCCCTTAAGCAAGCATAAGTTGGTTTTCTAAATTTGAGACCCTGTTCTGTTCTGTAATTCAGTTCCTGTGTAGCCAAGTTTACATTCTGTGTATTACTGATATCTTATGATGTTTCTTTTTCTGTGTGACTTATTTCAGTTAGAATCATCGTACCTGAATCCATTTATTATGCTGCTACGGGCCTGATGACATAGATTTCATTGCTGAGTGATACTGCATTGTACGTAAGTACCACAAGTTCTTTATCCATTTTTCACCTTCTGTGATATTGTACTTGTACGGTAAATGAGGTTCTTGTAAACAGAGGCGTCCCAAGCTTTGGGGTGGCTGTGTCTTTTTGATTTTAATTTCCCTAAGCTATAGGACCATAAGTGGAAGTGCCCTAGGCTCTGTTGCTTTGTTTTTTAGATGTTTCAGGAAACACTATACACTTCTCCCGAGTGTCTGTTGGCAATTTACATCCCGCCCATCAGCATAACAAGGCTCCCAGTTCTCCATGGCCTGTCCTGCCTTTCTGGATTTTACACTTTTTTCAGATGGCCCTTTTGACTGGGGGGAATTGAGACTTCATTGTAGTGCAGATTTCCTTTGCAAGCTTGCTTGGTTGGCCAAAAAGGGCGTATGCGTTTTTTCCTGAATATATTCAGGAAAAAACGCATACGCCCTTTTTGGCCAAGTGCATCATTGTGGACGTTCTGCCTCTTTTCCTATGCTTTCAATGCAATTCCAGTCTACCTCCTGAAATCGGTTTCCTGCAATTCTGCCCCCCTTTCAAGTCCTCTTGGCAGCCTTACTTCAGTATATTTTTGGACGATAGCTGTCATTTATAACTCTGCAGGTTTGTGAATTACAGTGCCCCTGAGCTCGTTTCTTCAACTCGCTTTCTTGTGAGCTCGCTGCAACACCGCAGGATGGCTTCAGGCCCTAATCTGGTTCCGGCACGGCACGCTGAGCCTTTGGTTATTTCCTCTTCCTGGTGGGAAATGAGAGTTAAATTTGCCCGTCCGGACACCTCCAGCTAGTCTCTCATTGGTTCTCCCTATTCCTGTTCATCTTCCGCAGAAATTGCAAACTGGGCCAAACAGGAGGTTAAAGGGACTGACTCTCCAAGTGGGGAGAGTGTTAGTAAAGCGTCTGGAATGTTGCACCCGAGTACCAGGGGAGGAAAACTGAGACATATTTGAACACGTCTCCCGATCACATGGTTGATCATACTCTAGGTTCCACATGCATGTATTAGCTGAAGGAAGAATAGCTTAAACCTGGGTAGTTGAAACCCGTGGAATGGGTACCATGCAATATGACTTCAAAGGGTCTTCATTTGCTCACCGAACCTCTCCAATCCTATCACTGCTGCGTTTATGCCCCTGTACACATGCTTGATTCTCTTTCGGAGACATAGCAATCCATAGGTTTTCAGATACTTACTAGTCAGGTACATTCTTAGGCGTTTAATATGCGGTGTTGAGTCCATTTCGTTGAGCAAGGAGTAGCTCTTGTCTATTCCATATTTGGCTTAAGGAACTTTATCTGTGCTCATTTCAATCTCTGGTTTTATGCAGCACCCCAACTCACCTTTCCCCTTAAGCAAGCATAAGTTGGTTTTCTAAATTTGAGACCCTGTTCTGTTCTGTAATTCAGTTCCTGTGTAGCCAAGTTTACATTCCGTGTATTACTGATATCTTATGATGTTTCTTTTTCTGTGTGACTTATTTCAGTTAGAATCATCGTACCTGAATCCACTCATTATGCTGCTACGGGCCTGATGACATAGATTTCATTGCTGAGTGATACTGCATTGTACGTAAGTACCACAAGTTCTTTATCCATTTTTCACTTTCTGTGATATTCAACTTGTACGGTAAACGAGGTTCTTGTAAACAGAGGCGTCCCAAACTTTGGGGTGGCTGTGTCTTTTTGATTTTAATTTCCCTAAGCTATAGGACCATAAGTGGAAGTGCCCTAGGCTCTGTTGCTTTGTTTTTTAGATGTTTCAGGAAACACCATACACTTCTCCCGAGTGTCTGTTGGCAATTTACATCCCGCCCATCAGCATAACAAGGCTCCCAGTTCTCCATGGCCTGTCCTGCCTTTCTGGATTTTACACTTTTTTCAGATGACCCCTTTGACCGGGGTGGAAGTGAGACTTCATTGTAGTGCAGATTTCCTTTGCAAGCTTGCTTGGTTGGCCAAAAAGGGCGTATGCGTTTTTTCCTGAATATATTCAGGAAAAAACGCATACGCCCTTTTTGGCCAAGTGCATCATTGTGGACGTTCTGCCTCTTTTCCTATGCTTTCAATGCAATTCCCGGCTACCTCCTGAAATTGGTTTCCTGCAATTCTGCCCCGCTTTCAAATCCTCTGGGCAGCCTTACTTCATTATATTTTTGGACCATAGCTGTCATTTATAACTCTGCAGGTTTGTGAATTACAGTGCCCCTGAGCTCCTTTCTTCAACTTGCTTTCTTGTGACCTGGCCGCAACACCGCAGGATGGCTTCAGGCCCTAATCTGGTTCTGGCACGGCACGCTGAGCCTTTGGTTAATTCCTCTTCCTGGTGGGAAATGAGAGTTAAATTTGTCCGTCCAGACACCTCCAGCTAGTCTCTCATTGGTTCTCCCTATTCCTGTTCATCTTCCGCAGAAATTGCAAACTGGGCCAAACAGGAGGTTAAAGGGACTGACTCTCCAAGTGGGGAGAGTGTTAGTAAAGCGTCTGGAATGTTGCACCCGAATACCAGGGTACGAAAACTGAGACATATTTGAACACGTCTCCCGATCACATGGTTGATCATACTCTAGGTTCCACATGCATGTTTTAGCTGAAGGAAGAATACCTTAAACCTGGGTAGTTGAAACCCGTGGAATGGGTACCATGCAATATGACTTCAAAGGGTCTTCAGTTGCTCACTGAACCTCTCCAATCCTATCACTGCTGCGTTTATGCCCCTGTACATGCTTGATTCTCTTTCGGAGACATAGCAATCCATAGGTTTTAAGATACTCACTAGTCAGGTACATTCATAGGCGTTTAATATGCGGTGTTGAGTCCATTTCGTTGAGCAAGGAGTAGCTCTTGTCTATTCCATATTTGGCTTAAGGAACTTTATCTGTGCTCATTTCAATCTCTGGTTTTATGCAGCACCCCAACTCACCTTTCCCCTTAAGCAAGCATAAGTTGGTTTTCTAAATTTGAGACCCTGTTCTGTTCTGTAATTCAGTTCCTGTGTAGCCAAGTTTACATCCCATGTATTACTGATATCTTATGATGTTTCTTTTTCTGTGTGACTTATTTCAGTTAGAATCATCATACCTGAATCCACTCATTGTGCTGCTACAGGCCTGATGACATAGATTTCATTGCTGAGTGATATTGCTTTGTAAGTAAATACCACAACTTCTTTATCCATTTTTCACTTTTTTGCGATGTTGAACTTGTACTGTAAACGACGTTCTTGTAAACATAGGCGTCCTAAACTTTGGGGTGGCTGTGTCTTTTTGATTTTAATTTCCCTAAGCTATAGGACCATAAGTGGAAGTGCTCTAGGCTCTGTTGCTTTGTTTTTTAGATGTTTCAGGAAACACCATACACTTCTCCCGAGTGTCTGTTGGCAATTTACATCCCGCCCATCAGCATAACAAGGCTCCCAGTTCTCCATGGCCTGTCCTGCCTTTCTGGATTTTACACTTTTTTCAGATGACCCCTTTGACCGGGGTGGAAGTGAGACTTCATTGTAGTGCAGATTTCCTTTGCAAGCTTGCTTGGTTGGCCAAAAAGGGCGTATGCGTTTTTTCCTGAATATATTCAGGAAAAAACGCATACGCCCTTTTTGGCCAAGTGCATCATTGTGGACGTTCTGCCTCTTTTCCTATGCTTTCAATGCAATTCCAGTCTACCTCCTGAAATCGGTTTCCTGCAATTCTGCCCCGCTTTCAAGTCCTCTTGGCAGCCTTACTTCAGTATATTTTTGGACGATAGCTGTCATTTATAACTCTGCAGGTTTGTGAATTACAGTGCCCCTGAGCTCCTTTCGTCAACTCGCTTTCTTTTGAGCTGGCCGCAACACCGCAGGATGGCTTCAGGCCCTAATCTGGTTCCTGCACGGCACGCTGAGCCTTTGGTTATTTCCTCTTCCTGGTGGGAAATGAGAGTTAAATTTGCCCGTCCAGACACCCCCAGCTAGTCTCTCATTGGTTCTCCCTATTCCTGTTCATCTTCCGAAGAAATTGCAAACTGGGCCAAACAGGAGGTTAAAGGCGCTGACTCTCCAAGTGGGGAGAGTGTTAGTAAAGCGTCTGGAATGTTTCACCCGAATACCAGGGGAGGAAAACTGAGACATATTTGAACACGTCTCCTGTTCACACGGTTGATCATACTCTGGGTTCCACATGCATGTTTTAGCTGAAGGAAGAATACCTTAAACCTGGAGAGTTGAGACCCGTGGAATGGGTACCATGCAATATGACTTCAAAGGGTCTTCATTTGCTCACCAAAATTCTCCAATCCTATCACTGCTGCCTTTATGCCCCTGTACACATGCTTGATTCTCTTTCGGAGACATAGCAATCCATAGGTTTTCAGATTCTTACTAGTCAGGTACATTCTTAGGCGTTTAATATGGGGTGTTGAGTCCATTTCGTTGAGCAAGGAGTAGCTCTTGTCCATTCCATATTTGGCTTAAGGAACTTTATCTGTGCTCATTTCAATCCCTGGTTTTATGCAGCACCCCAACTCACCTTTCCTCTTAAGCAAGCATAAGTTGGTTTTCTAAATTTGAGACCCTCTTCTGTTTTGGAATTCAGTTCCTGTGTAGCCAAGTTTACATTCCGTGTATTAGTGATATCTTATGATGTTTCTTTTTCTGTGTGACTTATTTCAGTTAGAATCATCATACCTGAATCCACTCATTATGCTGCTACGGGCCTGATGACATAGATTTCATTGTTGAGTGATATTGCATTCTACGTAAGTACCACAACTTCTTCATCCATTTTTCACTTTCTGCGATATTGAACTTGTACCGTAAGTGAGGTTCTTGTAAACAGAGCTGTCCCAAACTTTGGGGTGGCTGTGTCTTTTTGATTTTAATTTCCCTAAGCTATAGGACCATAAGTGGAAGTGCCCTAGGCTCTGTTGCTTTGTTTTTTAGATGTTTCAGGAAACACCATACACTTCTCCCGAGTGTCTGTTGGCAATTTACATCCCGCCCATCAGCATAACAAGGCTCCCAGTTCTCCATGGCCTGTCCTGCCTTTCTGGATTTTACACTTTTCTCAGATGGCCCTTTTAACCAGTGGGAAGTGAGACTTCACTGTAGTGCAGATTTCCTTTGCAAGCTTGCTTGGTTGTACAAAAAGTGCATATGCGTTTTTTCCTGAATAAATTCAGGAAAAAACACATACGCCCTTTTTGGCCAAGTGCATCATTGTCGACGTTCTGCCTCATTTCCTATGCTTTAAATGCAATTCCAGTCTAACTCCTGAAATCGGTTTCCTGCAATTCTGCCTTTCTTTCAATGCCTCTTCATAGCCTTTCCTCAATATCCTTTTTGAAAATTGTTGGCCTTTATAACTCTGCACGTTTTTGAATTGCAGTGGCCCTGAGCTCCATTTTTCAGCTCTTATTTTTGTGATCTTGCCTCATAACCGCAGGATTCCTTCAGGCCCTATTGTTCTTGTGGGACACCTTGCTGTGCCTTTGGTTAATTCTTCTTACTGATGTGAAATTAGAGTGACATGTGCCTATTGAAACCACTACATTAGTTTCTCACTGGTTCCCCCTAACCCATTCATCCTCCGCACTATCTGCAGACTGTGCGATACTGGAACTTAAAGGCATTGACTCTCCATGTGAGGTTGTTGTTAGTAAAGCGGCTGGAATGTCGATCCGGAGCCCCAGGAGAGGAACAATGAGGTGTGTTTTAGAAACCTTTCCCGATCATATGGTATACCAGTCGCTGGGTTTCCCAAGCATGGTTTAGCTGTAGGAAGATTCCCTTCAACCTGGAGTGTTGGGACCCTTGGAATGAGTAGCATGAAGTATTGCATTAAACTTTTGGCAGTTGCTCACCAAAGCTCACCAATCCTCTCAGCCCCAAGTGTCCAGCCTTATGTCTTATCCAGCTGTGGGTTTATATGTGGTCAATCCAGGTTGCATCACAGCCCCTGAGCGAATTTTGTAAGAATTTTTCTCTCTTTCATTGTTTCTGCGTTTTGTTTTTAAAATTTATTTCTATAATGGGGTTTAGCTCATCTTCACTGCTGTGTTTGTGCCGCTCTGCACACACTTGATTCCCTTATGGAGATATATCAATACATGGGTTTTAAGATTCTTATTACTCAGATATATTTCTCTGCGGTGTATAGGGTGTGTTGAGGCCAGTTCATTGAGCAAGGTGTAGATCTTGTCTAATACCTATTTGGTTTATTGAACGGTATCTGTGCTAATTTCAAACTCTGGTTTTATGCATCACCCCACCTCTCCTTTCCCCTTAAGCTGACATAAGTGTGTTTTCTAAATGTGAGACACTGTTCTGTTCTGTAATTCATTTCTTGTGCAGCCATATTTACCCTCCCTCTATAAGTGATATCTTATGATATGTTTCTTTTTCTGTTTGACTTATTTCAAGTAGTATTATCGGACCTAAATCCACTCTTTATCCTTCTACTAGCCTTATTACATTGATTTCATGGTGAAGAGATATTCCATTGTACATAAGTACCACATCTTCTTTATCCATTGTTCTCTTTCCTGGGATATTTAAGGTGTACTGAAGTTGAGGTTCTTGTAAACAGAGTAGCCCTAAACTGTGGTGTGCTTGTGTCTTGTTGATTTTTAGACTTCCCTAGATATACTCCCATGATTGGAAGTGTCTTATGCTCTGTAGCTCTGTTTTTTAGATGATTTAGGATCCACCATACACTCTTCCAGAGTGGCTCTCGGCAGTTCACACACTGCCCATCAGCGTATAAAGGCTCCCTGTTCTCCATGGCCTGTCCTGCATTTCTGGTTTTTACAATTTTTTAGGATGACCCTTTTGACCGATGGGAAGTGAGACTTCTTTGTTGTGCACATTTGCATTGCTTGCTTGTTTCCTTGCCCATAAGGTGCATATGCGTTTTTTCCTGGATATAATCAGGAAAAAACGCATACGCCCTTTTGGACCAACTGCATCATTGTCGAAATTCTGCCGCTTTTCATGTGCGTTAAAGACGAGTCCAATCTATCTCTTGAAATCTGTTTCTTGCAATTCTGTCTTGCATTCAGATCCTCTTCTTTGCCTTACCTCAACATAATTTTGGACGTTAGTTTTCATTTATAACTCTGCAGGTTTGTGAATTGCAGTGACCCTGAGCTCCATTTTTTAAGTTGCTCTTTTGTGAGCTGGCCTCAAACCCGCAGGATTGCTTCAGGCCCTATTTTGGCTCCAGCGAGGTGGGCTGAGCCTTTTTTTAATTCTTATTCTTAATGGGAAATTAGAGTGATATGTGCCCGTCCAAACCCCTACAACTATTCTCTCATTGGTTCCCCCTCTTCCCGTTCATCCTCCTCACAATTTGCAAAATGTGTGAAACAGAAGTTTAAATGTGCTGATTCTCCAAGTGGGGAGATTCTAAGTAACGTGGCTGGAATGGTGAACAGGAGCACCAGGAGAGGATAAATGAGCTGCATTTTAGACACATCTCCCGATCACATGGGGTACAGTCCTCTGGGTTTTCCATGCATGTTTTAGCTGTAGGAAGATCCCTTGAACCTGCAGATTTGGGACCCATTGAATGGGCACCAGGTAGTATTACTTTAAAGGGTGTGCATTTCCTCACCCAACCTCACATTTCTCTTAGCGCGAACAGTTTCCAGCCTTATGTCTCATCCTGCTGTGGGTCTAGACGTGTTCAATCCATGTTGCATCACCGTCCCTGAGGAAAAGTTGTAAGAGGTTTTCTCTGTCTCTCTGTCGTTTATTTTTTTCAATTTATTACTATATTGGTTACAGCTGATTTTCAAAGCTCTGTTTCTTGCTGCTGTACATCCACTTGATTCACGTACAGAGAGACATCAGTAAATTCTTTTTCAGATTCTTACCAGTCGTATATATTCTTTTCCGGTGACTTGAGTGTGCTGAGTGTAGTTCTTTTAGCTACCGTGTAGGCCTTGTTGATTATCAGTTTGGTATTTGGAATGGTATCTTTGCTAATTTCAACCTCCTGGATGATGCCTCACCCCTCCCCACCTTTCCCGTTTAGCAGCCTTATGCGTGTTTTCTACATATTTGACTATGTTTTTGTTTTGTAATTTATTTCATGTGTAGCTATTTTGGATTCCACCTTTAAGTGATATCTTATGATATGTGTCTTTTTCTTTTTGAATTCTGTCACTTAGAATGATCATACGTAACTCCTCTGGAGTTGTTACAACTGGCCATATTTCATTGATTTCCAGGCTGAGTAATATTCCACTCTACATAAGTACCACATCTCTATCCATTTTTTCCCTCCAGAGACATTTAAGTTATATCCTAGTCGAGGATCTTTTAAACAGAGAGGGGGTAAACATTGGGGTGCCTGTGTCCTCTCGATTTTTGTTTTTCCCAAGATATACGCCCATGAGTGCAAGTGCCCTATGCTCTGTAGCTCATTTTTAAGATGCTTTAGTAAACACAATATACTTCTCCAGAATGGCTGTTGGCAATATACATTTCCACTATAAGTCTCACAGGGCTCCCTCTTCTCATTGCCCTGTCCTGCATTTCTGTTGTTTACGCTTTATGAGGATGGCTCTTGTGACTGATGCGAAGTGATATCTTTTGTAGTATTGATTTCCAGTGCCCACCTGTTTGGTTGGCTAAAAAAGTGTATGCCCTTTTCTTGAATATATACAGAAAAAAACGCATACACCCTTTTTGGCCAACTGCAATGTTGGCAATGTTCAGCTCCTTTTCTTGTGCTTAATGGCGAGTCCTTTCTACCTCCTCAAATCCCTTTCCTGCCATTCTCCCTTGCTTACAAGTCCTTTTCTCTGACTTTCCTCAAGACATTTTTCAGTGATGGATATTTTCAACTCTGCAGTTTCGTGAATTTTACTGCCCCTGAGTTCCATTGTTTAACTTGTGTTTATGGGAACTGGCCACCAAGCAGCAGGATTTCCTCAAGCCCTATACTGTTTCCATGGGCAACCCTAGCCTTTGGTCAATTCGTCTTCCTGATTGGAAATTAGAGTGACATGTGCCTGTCTGAACACCTAGGACTTGTCTCTCATTGTTCCTCATCCTTCCGCTTCATCCTCTGGACAAATTCCAAACTGTACGCAACAGGATGTTGACAGTGCTGACATCTCCAAGTGGGGAGACTGTTAGTAAAGACGCTGGAGGGGTGAACCCGAGCACCAGGAGATGAGGAGATGAGATGCCTTTTCCAAACTCTTCCCAATCAGACGGTATACCATCCTCTGGGTGTGACAGACCTGTTTTAGCAGTAGGAAGAGTCCCATTCATGTAAGGAGAACACCAGGGCTTTTTCAAAATCAGTGTCTCCCCGAAACCCAAACTGGGGAAGTTTTTAAGCTACGGCTACACATATGTTCATTAAGGGCCTTGGGAAGTAGGCAGAGTCCAAACTTTAGATGATTGAAGTCTTCAGGGTCAGAAGCACTCACCACCAGCTTCGCTTAGGCTACACTTTAACTGTCATTGATAGATGATGTCAATAAAAATATCTATTCTTTTTCAGATTATTTCCCCTTATAGGTTATTGCAAAATGTTGAGTGTAGTTCCCTGTGCTATACAGTAGTTCCTTGTTGATGATCTATTTTATACATAGCAGTGTGTATGTGTTAATTCCAAACTGTTAATTTATCCCTCCTCCCACCTTTCCCCTTTGGTAATAATAAATTATAAGATTTTATACTTCTCAGAAACGGGGGAGCTGAAAGAGAGGTATCATTTTCAATGGAAAAGCATTTAAAACAAGATTGAAGGTTTAACCAAGATTATTAGATGTACATCCTTGGAAAGAAATCACTTCGTTTCTCTAATATTGACCTGACAAATAAGACAAACCTTTTCACTGAACTTGCTTATAAAAAGTGATGGAAATATCAAATGGAAGTGTTAGAAACATCTTATTTTACCCGAGCCTTATACACTGTTCTATGTTAACTACAGTTTGGCTCACACATCTGTTCATTGAGGTTACAATAGTCTCAATTTCTGTTACTGATCCTCCAGAGTGGACCCCAACAAGTGTCCCCCTGCCCAGTGTCATTGGGGCCAACAGATCGAGACTGAGTTTGGTTCACAAGCAAAGGAAACTTTATATTTTGATCAGAGAATGGAGAGGTGAGGGCATGCACTACCCCATGGGCTGTGGGCTGGGCTGCTGTGTAGAGATCCTGTCAGAGTCAGTGGGAGGGAGGGAGGCGGCGGAGCTCTCGAGGGCCGGGTTGGCTGTAGCTCAGGCTCTATATCGTGGAGTCTGCACTGGGCCCCAGGAGCTGAGGTGTCGACCCAGCCATTCTGCACTAGGAAATCTGGTCTGAAGTGCCGGGTGTGGAACCTCTGCATGCGGGACCCTAGGAGCACGTGAAATTAGACAAAGCACAAAGGATAAAAAAGGTTAGACTTGACTTTATTGCCCAGATTCTATTTTTATCTCCCAGGGATTTTTAATGGGCTTTGCTGGGGACAAACCCCTCCTCTGCCTTTTGTCCCGTTCCTCATTCTTGGAGTGCTGAGGGTGCAGACCCTTCTTCTGTAACTGCTGAGTGCTGAGTTGGGAGCCCTCATACCCTGGGGCGAGGGTCAGAGCTTCTCCCCAGCAGCCTCCCGGTGACGTTGATTGTCCCCAGGACCCCTGCCTCCCTGCTCGTCCACCTGAGCACCAGCATTGGAAGTGTTATAGATTCTAATGACCTTTAAGGGTCCAGGAAAGAGATGTGCAGAGACGCTGTGGGGGCCGGTTTCACCCCACCCCACATTTGTTCGGCCACCTTAGGCTGACCGTTTCTGCCAGCCTAGATGTTCTGACCAGTAGTCTGCGCTTTCTTCAATTAGGCCCCTGAATTAACGTACAAACAGCACCAGGTGTCAGAGCCCTGTCCGCTCAACTCCCAGACAGTCCAGGGTCAGTGGTGATCAAGGACCATGATGGCCACTGAGTCAACAGCCTTTTGAAGTAAACAGGAGTCCAGCCGGTCTTATTGGCCACCATCATCACGGTGTCTGTAGGCTTTTCTATGGTGACAGTGTGATATACGGTTCCCCCGCCAAGATTATTAGCTCCCCTCTGGGTGCAGTAAGTCCTGCAAGCAGTAGTCTACTCTTTTGGGACACACTCTTGTTGTTCTATGAGAGAAACTCTAGGTCAAGTGATGTTCACACGAGTCGTCATGGTGCCCTGTTGCCCCTGGTTATCTCTCTGGATGTTGGAGTTGGAGGGCCTCCTCACTCGAGGTCGGTGTGCCCACGGAGCGAACCCTGCAACTTCAGGGCATGGTTGGTGGTTAGGATCACCACGTGGGGTCCTTTTCCCTTAGGAGGGAGGTGGCCTTCTGGGCTGCTGATTTCCAGGTTTTTAGATACCGCCAGTATCTTGGCCAGATGTGGCAGTGGGCCAAGCCCCTTGGTGACCGTAGTTTATCCTACCTGGATGGCATTCTTGCATTGTTCCATTTCAAGTGGTCCCAGTTTTTGCACTAATTCTCCAATGGCGATTCACCTTTCACCGGGAATGTAAAGGTCAAAGGGTTTAGCTAAATTAGGGAGTTCCAGGGCAAGGGTCTGAATTGACTGCTCTTTCCATTCTTGAAAGGCCACTTCTGGATTCTATTCAAAAGGATCATCATCTTTTCCTTTCAGTGTTTCATATAGAGGCCCAGCTAGTACACTGTAGTTAGGGATCCAGAAGCAGCAAACCCTGGCCTCCCCAGGAACCCCTAAGCTGTCTTCTAGTTTTAGAAAGGGGTAAGGCTGAAAATGGTTTCTTCCCTTTCCTGGGATGTGCTTCTCCGACCTTCTGTGAGAATGAAGCCCAGGCAGGTCACCGCAGTCTGTGATATTTGAGCTTCTTTTTGGACGACTTCTATCCTTTATTGGCTTGGTAGTTCAGAGGCCTCCTTAGTAGGGCTGGCGATCAGAATGTCGTCTGCATATTGAAGGAGGGTTTCCTTTTCCAGAGGTAGAATATTTAGGTCTTTACCTAAGCTTTCCCCAAAGACGGTGTGGGAATTTTTGCACCCTTGGGGCAAGACGGCCCGGAAGTATTGTTTTAGTTGTATGTTGAGTCCTGACACTCACAAGCCAAAATTTCTTGTGACTCTGGGACTAATGGAATACAAAAGAAGGCATCATTGAAGACTAATACAGAATACCATGTCCTGGTGGTTGGTAGAATGACCAGCAGGGTGTAGGAATTAGGAGCAGCTGGAGGTATATCCTCGGTGGCTTCACTGACTGTCCTGACATTCTTTACCAGGTCCCCAGCAGCCCATGGGGCTCTCGTGGTCAGACCAATCCCCGGATACAGAGCTACCCTTGCAGGTACCGTGGCAGGGCTGGGCACACAGGAACCATGCACATAGCCCTCATTGCAGAGCACCCCCATCTCACCTGTCACTCAGAGCTGACACAGAGCACCTCAGAGCAGGACTTGAACTAACAAACAGCAGCTGCGACAGGTCTGTGACTCTGGGCATCACTCTGTACGGCCTCCCTCCATCTGGTCTTCCAGAGACTTCCACTGCACCCGGGGCACCAGGCCTCTGTCTCCAACCACCACCCACCCCTCCTCTCCCTGACTCCTGGGTTCCTCTCATTAGGAGAGGGTTTTCTTGAAGTTGTCTCCCACTCATGGGCCAGATAAAATGATTAGAAAACAAGCCAAAGCTGCAGCCCCTTGTCTATCTTGACTCTCAGGAGCCCACACCTGTTCCTTGGACCTGGCCGGTTCAGCAAGTTCCATTTTCTGCAACTGTGAGCCCCTGAGGGGTGATGATTGGCTGACCTGGGCAGCCTTACCGGGCCGGCCAGCCCTCCCCATGTGTGCCTGGGTTGAGATCAATATAAATACCACTCCAGGCAGCAAGAGCCCCTGCAGCCGTGCCTGACGCCATTTTCTCTGCCCTGTCAGCAGTCTCGGGGCTGGGCTGGTGGGAGGGAGTGAGAGGCCACGGCTTTGTGGGTGGCCCAGTGTGAGTGGGGCTCTGCTGGACTTTCTGCAGCAGTTGCCAGGCTGCCACCTGCTAAAGAAGAGGATGTGTCACCCATACCTGCTGCTGGAATTTCTCCCTGGGCAGAGGTGAGGAAGGAAAAAAGCAGTGGGGGCAGGGACAGGACGGGTATCTCAGGCAGGGAAATGGAAATCTTCCAGAAGAGCACCCAGGGCCAGTACCATCCTGGCTGGCCTGCAGGCACCAAGTCGGCCGGCATGCTGTCACTCGTGTGGCTCTATGGCCCTTCCTCTAGGCTTTCAAGTCCTTGTATATATTCAGCTGTTTTACCTGGGACGGGTGGGAATAGTTCCGCAGCAACTGGCCTGGGGCTCAGCTCACGTTTACTCACAGATGCCTCGGTACGGTCCCCCAGGCTTGTAATGAGGACGCTTGTTGCGTGGGGGCTGCTGGCTGCATGCGAGATGATTCCCCACCTCTGACCAACTTCAGAATTGTCTACCACTGAAGCAAGTGCCCTGATAGGGTTTTCATCTGTATAACTGGTGGGTTCTGTTTTGTTTTTTTCTTTTTTGTTTCAAGGTAGGTTTTATTCCTCTTTTTTGTACTTATGGATGTAAGCATGGAAATAATTCATTCATATAAATACATGTATGTGAAGGGAATAACTTTTTTCCGTTTTTTAAAAAATTTTATTTTTCATTTTATTTTATTTATTTTTATACAGCAGGTTCTTATTGGTTATCTATTTTATACATATAAATGTATACATGTCAATCCCAATCTCCCAACTCCTCCCACCGCCACCCCCCCCATGGCTTTCCCCTCTTTGTGTCCATACATTTGTTCTCTACATCTGTGTCTCTATTTCTGCCCTTCAAACCGGTTCATCTGTACCATTTTTCTAGGTTCCACATATATGCGTTAATATACAATATTTGTTTTTCTCTCTCTGACTTACTTCACTCTGTATGACAGTCTCTAGATCCATCGACGTCTCTACAAATGACCCAATTTCATTCCTTTTTATGGCTAATAGTCCATTTTATATATGTACCACATCTTTATCCATTCGTCTGTCTGTGGGCATTTAGGTTGCTTCCATTACCTGGCTATTGTAAATAGTGCTGCAATGAACATTGTGGTGAATGTGTCTTTTTGATTTATGGTTTTCTCTGGGTATATGCCCAGTAGTGGGTTGCTGGATCATATGGTAATTCTATTTTTAGTTTTTTAAGGAACCTCCATACTGTTCTCCATAGTGACTATCAATTTACATTCCCACCAATCGTGGAAGAGGGTTCCTTTTCTCCACACCCTCTCCAGCATTTGTTGTTTGTAGATTTTCTGATGATGCCCATTCTAACAGGTGTGAGGTGATACCTCATTGTAGTTTTGATTTGCATTTCTCTAATAATTAGTGATGTAGAGCAGCTTTTCATGTGCTCCTTGGCCATCTCTATATCTTTTTGGAAGAAATGTCTATTTAGATCTTCTGCCCATTTTTGTATTGGGTTGTTTGTTTTTTTAATATTGAGCTGCATCAGCTGTTTATATATATTGGAGATTAATCCTTTGTCCATTGATTCAGTTGCAAATATATTCTCCCATTCTGAGGGTTGTCTTTTTGTGTTTGTAGTTTCCATTGCTTTGCAAAAGCTTTTACGTTTCATTAGGTCCCATTTGTTTAGTTTTCTTTTTTATGTCATTACTCTAGGAGGTGGATCAAAAAAGATCTTGCTGTGATTTATGTTAGAGTATTCTTCCTATGTTTTCCTCTAAGAGTTTTATACTGTCCGGTCTTACATTAAGGTCTCTAATCCATTTTGAATTTATTTTTGTGTATGGTGTTAGGGGGTGTTCTAATTTCATTCTTTTACATGTAGCTGTCCATTTTTCCCAGCACCACTGATTGAAGACACTGTCTTTTCTCCATTGTATAGTCTTGCCTACTTTGTCATAGATTAGTTGACCATAGGTGTGTAGGTTTATCTCTGGGCTTCTTTCTTTTTTATTTTCCTTTTACACCTTTATTGGAGTATAATTGCTTTACAATGGAGTGTTAGTTTCTGCTGTATAACAAAGTGAGTCAATTATACATATACATATATCACCATATCCCCTCCCTCTTACATCTCCCTCCCACCCTCCACATCCCACCCCTTTAGGTGGTCGCAAAGCACCGAGCTGATCTCCCTGTGCTATGTGGCTGCTTCCCAGTAGCTATCGATGTTACATTTGGTAATGTATATATGTCCATGGCACTCTCTCACTTCGTCCCAGCTTACCCTTCCCCCTCCCCGTGTCCTCAAGTCCTTTCTCTATGTCTGTGTCCTTAATCCTGTCCTGCCCCTAGGTTCTTCATAAACTTTTTTCTTTAGATTCCATATATCTCTGTTAGCACACGGTATTTATTTTTCTCTTTCTGACTTACTTCACTGTGTAGGACAGACTCTAAGTCCATCCCCCTCACTACAAATAACTCAGTTTTGTTTCTTTTATGGCTGAGTAATATTCCATTTATATATGTGCCAGATATTCTTTATCCATTTATCTGTCGATGGACACTTAGGTTGCTTCCATGTCCTGGCTATTGTAAGTAGAACTGCAATGAACATTGTTGTATATAACTCTTTTTGAATTATGGTTTTCTCAGGGCAAATGCCCAGTAGTTGGATTGCTGGGTCGTATGGTACTTCTATTTTTAGTTTTTTCAGGAACCTCTATACTGTTATCCCTAGTGGGTATAGCAATTTACATTCCCAGCAACAGTGCAAGAACGTTCCCTTTTCTCCAGTAAATGCCTCTCCAGCATTTATTGTTTGTAGATTTTTTGATGATTGCCATTCTGACTGCTGGGAGTTGATACCTCACTGTAGTTTTGATTTGCATTTCTCTAATGATTAGTGATGTTCAGCATCCTTTCACGTGTTTATTGGCAATCTGTATATCTCCTTTGGAGAAATGTCTATTTAGGTCTTCTGCCCATTTTTGGATTGTGTTGTTTGTTTTTGTGATATTGAGCTACACGAGCTGCTTGTAAATTTTGGAGATTAATCTTTTGTCATTTGCTTCATTTGAAAACATTTTCTCCCATTCTGAGGGTTGTATTTTCGTCTTGTTTATGTTTTCCTTTGCTGTGCAAAAGCTTTGAAGTTTCATTAGGTCCCATTTGTTTATTTTTGTTTTTATTTCCACTTCTCTAGGAGGTGGGTCAAAAAGGATCTTGCTGTGATTTATGTCATAGAGTGTTCTGCCTATGTTTTCCTCTAATAATTTTATAGTGTCTGGTCTAACATTTAGATCTCTAATTCATTTTGAGTTTATTTTTGTGTATGGTGTTATGGAGTGTTCTAATTTCATTCTTTCACGTGTAGTTGTCCAGTTTTCCCAGCACCACTTACTGAAGAGACTGTCTTTTCTTCATTGTATATCTTTGCCTCCTTTGTCATAGATGAGTTAGCCATAGGTACGTAGGTTTATCTCTGGGCTTTCTATCTTGTTCAATTGATCTATATTTCTGTTTTTGTGCCAGTACCATATAGTCTTGATTAATGTAGCTTTGTAGTATAGTCTGAAGTTAGGAAGTCTGATTCCTCCAGCTCTTTTAATTTCCCTCAAGACTGCTTTGGCTATTCGGGGTCTTTTGTGTCTCCATACAAATTTTAAGATTTTTTTGTTCTAGTTCTGTAGAAAATGCCAGTGGTATTTGATAGGGATTGCATTGAATCTGTAGCTTGCTTTGGGTACTATAGTCATTTTCACAATATTGATTCTTCTAATCCAAGAACATGGTTTATACCTCCATATGTTTATATCATCTTTGATTTCTTTCAGCAGTGTCTTATAGTTTTCTGAGTACAGGTCTTTTACCTCCTTATGTAGGGTCATTCCTCCGTATTTTATTCTTTTTGTTGCAATGGTGAATGAGATTGTTTCCTTAATTTCTCTTTCTGATCTTTCATTGTTAGTGTATAGGAATGCAAGAGATTTCTGTGCATTAATTTTGTATCCTGCAACTTTACCAAATTCATTGATTAGCTCTGGTAGTTTTCTGGTGGCATCTTTAGGATTCACTATGTGTAGTATCGTGTCATTTGCAAACAGTGACAATTTTACTTCTTCTTTTCCAATTTGTATTCCTTTTATTTCTTTTTCTTCTCTGATTACTGTGTCTAGGACTTCCAAAAACTATGTTGAGTAATAGTGGTGAGAGTGGACATCCTTGTCTTGTTCCTGATCTTAGAGGAAATGCTTTTAGTTTTTCACTATTGAGAATGATGTTTGCTGTGGGTTTGTCATATACTGCCTTTATTATGTTGAGGTAGATTCCCTCTATGCCCACTTTTTGGAGACTTTTAATCATAAATTGGTGTTGAATTTTGTCAAAAGCTTTTCCTGCATCTATTGGGATGATCATATTTTTATTCTACAATTTGTTAATATGGTGTATCACATTGATTGATTTGTGTATATTGAAGAATTCTTGCATCCCTGGGATAAACCCCACCTGATCATGGTGCATGATCCTTTTAATGTGTTGTTTAATTCTGTTTCCTAGTATTTTGTTGAGGATTTTTACATCTATATTAATCAGTGATATTGGTCTCTAATTTTCTTTTTCTGTAGTATCTTTGTCTGGTTTTGGTATCAGGGTGATTGTGGCCTCATATAATGAGTTTGGGAGTGTTCCTTCCCCTGAAAAGTTCTGAAGAGTTTGAGAAGATTGGGTGTTAGCTCTTGTCTAAATGTTTGATAGAATTCACTTCTGATGCCATCTCGTTCTGGACTTTTGTTTGTTGGAAGATTTTTAATCACACTTTCAATTTCATTACTTGTGATTGGTCTGTTCATATTTTCTATTTCTTCCCGGTTCAGTCTTGGAAGGTTATACCTTTCTAAGAATTTGTCCATTTCTTCCAGGTTGTCCATTTTATTGGCATAGAGTTGCTTGTAGAGGTCTCTTAGGATGCTTTGTATTTCTGTGGTGTCTGTTACAACTTCTCCTGTTTCATTTCTAATTTTATTGATTTGAGTCCTCTCCCTCTTTTACTTGAGTCTGGCTAAAGGTTTATCATTTTTGTTTATCTTCTCAAAGAACCAGCTTTTAGTTTTATTGATCTTTGCTATTGTTTTTATTTCATTTATTTCTGCTCTGATCTTTACGATTTCTTTCCTTCTATTAACTTTGGGTTTTGTTCTTCATTCTCTAGTTCCTTTAGGTGTAGGGTTAGATTGTTTATTTGAGATTTTTCTGGTTTCTTGAGGTAGGCTTTTATTGCTATAAACTTCCCTCTTAGAACTGTTTTTGCTGCATCCCATAGGTTTTGGATCATCGTGTTTTTGTTGTCATTTGTCTCTAGGTATTTTTTGATTTCCTCTTTGATTTCCTCAGTGATCTCTTGGTTATTTAGAAATGTATTGTTTAGCCTCCATGTGTTTGTTTTTTACGTTATTTTCCCTGTAATTGATTTCTAATCTCATAGCATTGTGGTCGGAACAGCTGCTTGATATGATTTCAGTTTTCTTAAATTTACTGAGGCTTTATTTGTGACCCAAGATGTGATCTATCCCGGAGAATGTTCCGTGTGCCATTGAGAAGAACTTGTAGTCTGCTGTTTTTGGATGGAATGTCCTATAAATATCCATTAAATCTATCTGGTCTATTGTGTCATTTAAAGCTTGTGTTTCCTTATTAATTTTCTGTCTGGATGATCTCCATTGGTGTAAGTGAGGTGTTAAAGTCCCTTGCTATTATTGTGTTACTGTTGATTTCCTCTTTTATAGCTGTTAGCAGTTGCCTTATGTATTGAGGTGTTCCTGTGTTGGGTACATATATATTTATAATTGTTATATCTTGGATTGATCCCTTGATCATTATGTAGTGTCCTTCCTTGTCTCTTGTAACATTCTTTATTTTAAAATCTATTTTATCTGATATGAGTATTGCTACTCCAGCTTTCTTTTGATTTTCATTTGCATGGAATATATTTTTCCATCCTCTCACTTTCAGTCTGTATGTGTCCCTAGGTCTGAAATGGGTCTCTTGTAGACAGCATATATATGGATCTTGTTTTTGTATCCATTCAGTGAGCCTGTGTCATTTGGTTGGAGCATTTAATCCATTCACGTTTAAGGTAATTATCAATATGTATGTTCCTATTATTATTTTCTTAATTGTTATGGGTTTGTCTTAGTGGGTCCTTTTCTTCTCTTGTGTTTCCCACTTAGAGAAGTTCCTTTAGCATTTGTTGTAGAGCTGGTTTTGTGGTGCTGAATTCTCTTAGCTTTTGCTTGTCTGTAAAGCTTTTGATTTCTCCATCAAATCTGAATGAGATACTTGCTGGGTGGAGTACTCTTGGTGGTAGGTTCTTCCCTTTCATCACGTTAAATTTATCATGCCACTCCCTTCTGGCTTGTAGATTTTCTGCTGAGAAATCAGCTGTTAACCTTATGGGAATTCCGTTGTATGTTGTCATTTTTCCCTTGTTGCTTTCAATAATTTTTCTTTGTCTTTAATTTTTTCAATTTGATTACTGTGTGTCTCGGCATTTTTCTCCTTTGGTTTATCCTGCCTGGGACTCTCTGCGCTTCGTGGACTTCGGTGGCTATTTCTTTTCCCATGCTAGGGAAGTTTTCAACTATAATCTCTTCAGATATTTTCTCGAGTCCTTTCTCTCTCTGTTCTCCATCTGGGACCCCTATAATGCGAATGTTGTTGCATTTAATGTTGTCCCAGAAGTCTCTTAGGTTGTCTTCATTTATTTTCATTCTTTTTCTTTATTTTGTTCCATGGCAGTGATTTCCACCTTTCTGTCTTCCAGGTCACTTATCCGTTCTTCTGTCACAGTTATTCTGCTACTGATTCCTTCTAGTGTATTTTTCATTTCAGTTATTGTATTGTTCATCTCTGTTTGTTTGTTCTTTAATTCTTCTAGGTGTTTGTTCCTTAATTCTTCTAGGTCTTTGTTAAGCATTTCTTGCATCTTCTCGATCTTTGCCTCCATTATTTTTCTAAGGTTTTGGATCATCTTCACTATCATTATTCTGAATTCTTTTACTGGAAGGTTACCTATCCCCACTTCATTTCGTTGTTTTTCTGAGGATTTATCTTGTTCCTTGATCTGGTATAAAGTCCTCTGCCTTTTCATTTTCTCTATCTTTCTGTGAATGTGGTTTTCCTTCCACAGGCTGCAGAATTGTAGTTCTTCTTGCTTCTGCTGTCTGCTCTCCAGTGATTGAGTCTATCTGAGAGGCTTGTGCAAGCTTCCTTATGCGAGGGACTGGTGGTGGGTAGAGCTGGGTGTTGTTCTGGTGGGCAGAGCTTTAATCTGCTTGTCTGTGGATTAAATAAAAGTTTAATAAAAAGTTTAATCCACTTGTCTGCTGATGCATGGGGCTGGGTTCCCTCCCTGTTGGTTGTTTGGACTGAGGCGACCCAGCACTGGAGCCTACCTTGCTCTTGGTGGGGCTAATGGTGGACTCTGGGAGAGTTCACGCCAAGGAGTATTTCCCAGAACTTCTGCTGTCAGTGTCGTTGTCCCCATGGTGAGCTGCAGCCACACCCCACCTCTGCAGGAGACCCTCTAAAACTAGCAGCTAGGTATGATCATTCACCTACGGGGTGACTGCTCCTTCCCTTGGGTCCTGATGTGCACACTACTTTGTGTGTGTCCTCCAAGAGTGGAGTCTCTGTTGAGACTCTGAGTCTCTGAATGCAGTTGAGACTCTGAGTGGAGTCGCACAGACTCTGGGTCCTGTGAAGCTTCGATGTTTTGTGGTTCTAGAAATCCTATAGGAGACAGTCCACAGCAGGTGAAGCTAATGCTGTCATAGAGGTGGTGAAACCAAAGATCTGCAGTTCTGACTAGAGGTGCTGATGTACAAACAGGACAAAATCATCTCATGTGAATGTAGTTCAGGCACGTTTAAAATGAATGCAGTCATGTTAATGCCTAACATCTTCTATCTTGTGCCTCTCCTCAAGGACCCCCTCCTCAGTTCCTGAGGCTCCTGTAAGTCATGTACAGGGGAATGGAGAGTGGGCTCTGTCCAGTCTGAGCCCTGAGTTACCCTGTGTGTATCTTAGGATACTTTGTATTTCTGTGGTGGCTCTTGTAACATCATCTCTTTCAGTTCTGATTTATTTGGCCCCTCTCTTTAAAAAAAATACTACTGTTGTCTTTTATTCTTTACAGAAGTTTAATAAGTGTTTGATCTACTACCCTTACTCTATGTATACTTTTTGCCGTGAGATTTTTACTTTTGTTTGTTTTCTTGTTACTGTCAATAATTAGTGAGAATTCTTTTAAGCTACCTTCAACATTGCTTATAAAGCTGCTTTATTAGTGATGACAGAGCTTTAATGGAAGTCGTGTTCTGGTTGTAAATTAGAATGCAATGTGCCAGCAAAAAGCCCCTTAAGTGTATGTCTCATTACTTCTCGTTCTTTTTTTCCCTTTTTTTTCTCTCTTTTTTTTCTTGTTCTTTTTTTAATGTTTATTTTTTATCAGAGCAAATTTGTTTAAAATGTTTTGTTTGTTCTAGGTGTGTAAGATGTGGTTCTTTTACACATATACATGTATCTATACTTCTTCAGATCGTTTTCTCATGTAGCTTGTGACACAATGTTGAGTAGTCTTCTCTTGGTATTCCATAGGTCTTTGGTGATTATATATTTCACATGTGTTTCTATATCTATGTTAACCCCAATATCCTAATGTATCCAGTCCTCACACCTTTCCATTTGGTGAACCATAACTTTGTTTAATGAATCTGTGATTGCCTTTCTCTGTGGAAATATCTTCATTGGTATCAATTTTTAGCTAACACCTATAAGTGATATTATAGGATATGTGTCTTTTGCTGTCTGACTTAGTACAATTTGCCTGATTACCTCTAGAATCATCTACGGTGCTGCAAATGGCATTGTTTCATTTTTTTCCCTAGATAATATTCCATCTGTACATGTACCAGTTCTTCTTTGTCCACTCACCTGTTGATGGACTTTTTGGTTGCCTCCATGTCTTGGCTATTGTAATACTGCTGCACTGCACATTTGCCTGCCTGTGTCTTTACAATTCTGTCTTCTTATGTTATAGGCCCAGGAGTGGGCATCCTGTATCATATGGTATCTCGGGGTTTACCGTTTAAATGCACCACGATTCTGTGCTCATTATTGGCTCTTTCCAGGTTACATCCCACTTAAAGTTGAGGGTATGCATTTCTCCACAACACCTTCAGCATTTATTTATTTATTTATTTTTAATATCTTTATTGAAGTATAATTGCTTTACAATGGTGTGCTAGCTTGTGCTTTACAACAAAATGAATCAGTTATACATATACATATGTTCCCATATCACTTCCCTCTTGCGTCTCCCTCCCTCCCACCCTCCCTCCCCTCCAGGCGGTCACAAAGCACCGAGCTGATCTCCCTGTGCCATGCTGCTGCTTCCCACTAGCTATCTACCTTACGTTTGGTAGTGTATATATGTCCATGCCTCTCTCTCCCTTTGTCACAGCTTACCCTTCCCCCTCCCCATATCCTCAAGTCCATTCTCTAGTAGATCTCTGTCTTTATTCCTGTTTTACCCCTAGGTTCTTCATGACATTTTTTTCCCTTAAATTCCAGGTATATGTGTTAGCATACGGTATTTGTCTCTCTCTTTCTGACTTACTTCACTGTGTATGACAGACTCTAGGTCTATCCACCTCATTACAAATAGCTCAATTTCGTTTCTTTTTATGGCTTCAGCATTTATTGTTTGTAGTTTTCTTGCTGATGGATATTCTGACTGGTGTGAGCTGATACCTCTTTGTGGTTGAATTTGCATATGACTCATAATCCTTTGAAATTGAGCTTTAAGTCATGTCCTTTTTATTTTTCAAACTGTGATTACAGCTTAGCTCTTCAAAGTGTTTTCTAAAGTATGTGTTACATTTTGAAATTTATTGGCCATTACCTCCCTCAAAACATTTTGAGGGCAGGTTTCATTTACAGCCCTGCAGTACTTGTTCACATGAAGTGACCATTAGCACAGGCTTTAAAGCTGCTTTTGCAGGGAACGGCCAGATTGCGGCAGCCTTTCTTTGTTCCCCATGCTGGTACTAGGGAAACAGAGCTTCCGGCCGGTGGTCTTCCTCGGTTATAAATTAGAGTGGAATGTGCCCGGATAAACCCCCAAAGGCTGATGTCTCCTTACTTTTGTTTGTTTTTTTAATTTAATTTATATTTTTATCGGAATAATATTCCATTTTGTATATGGACCACTTCTTGGTGCATTGCTCTGTTGAGGGACATTTTCGTTGCTTCCAAGTGTTGGCTATATTAAATATTGCTGGAGTGCAAGATTGCCAGCTTGTGACTTTTTGATTCTCATTTTCTCAGGTGATAGTCCCAGCAGTGGGTATGACTGATTGACTAGTAGCTCAATGTTTACCTTTTCAAAGCACCTCCATTGTGTTTTCATTAGTGGCTCTTACCATGTCTCCCTTAGAGCCGAGGGTACGAACTTCTCCACAATCCCTTCAGCATTTATAGTTTGCAGCATTTTTGCTAATGGCCAATCTGACTGTTGTGACCTGATAGGTTTTTGTAATTTGGGTTTGCATGACTTTAAAAATTCCTAAAATTCATCATTTTCCACGCCTTTTTCCTTTCTGTTAAAAATCAAGTGTGAGTACAATCTATCTCTTGAAGCTGTCTTCTTGGAAGGTTGCCCTCTTTTGAATTTTTGGTGGATATTCGACCCCAGGATTTTTTTGGAGGGCAGATGTCATTACAGAACTGCAAGTTTGGTGAATATTTAGTGACCATTAGCACTGGGTTTAAAGCTGCTGTTGTGGGAAACGGCCACAAGGAGGCAGCATTTGTCCTTTCCCAAATCTGGGTACTAGGGCAGCAGAGCCTTTCTGGAAGTCGTGGTCCTAGGTTTTAAGTTAGAATGGAATGTGCCAGGAGGAACGCCCATAAGTTTATGTCTCATTACATCTTGGTTTTTAAAATTTATTTAATCGGGGTAATGATTAGATATTGTTTGTCCAGATGTACACAATCTGGTTCATTTGTACAATATATATGTCTATTCATGTTCAGATCCTCTTCCCATGTAAAATATTACAGTGTTCCATAGACCTCCCTTGCTATATGGTCCGTCTTTTTGATATATGTTTATTATATGTATTTGTATACGTATGGTAACGTTAATCTTAATTTATCCATTCTGCCCACCTTTCCTTTTAGATAAGCATACTTAATTTCTAAGTCTGTGAGTGTCTTTCTCTGTGGAAATATGTTCATTTGTGTTAGTTATTAGATAACGCCTATAAGTGATATCATAGGATATAGGTCTTTTGCTTTCTGACTTACCTCATATTCTGTGATTATCTCCAAGCTCATCTATGGCACCTCAAATAGCAGTGTTTCATTGTTTTCCATGGCTAATATTCTATTGTGAACGTGGACCACTTCTTCTTCATCCATACATCTGTTGATGGACATTTTGGTGGCTTCACTGTCTTGGTTATTGTGAATAAGGCTGCAGTGCAGCTTTTGCAGCCCGCGTCTTCTCGATTCTGGTCTTCTCAGGTGAGAGGCCCAGTGGTGTGACTGCTGCATCGAATGGTACCTCAACTTTTACTTTTAATCGTAGCTCCTTTCTGTTCTCATTATTGGCTCTTACCACATTACATCTCACCAGCAGCTAGAGGGTACACAGTTCTCTAAAACCCCTTCAGAATTTATTGTTTGTAGACCTTTTGCTGATGGTCAGTCGACTGGTGTGAGTTGAAACCTTTTTGTACATTAGATTTGCATGAGTCTAATAATTCCTGAGGTTGAGCTTTCACCCATTTTCCTTTTTTTAAACAAGAGAGTGAGTCAAACTTACCTCTTCATACTATCGTCTTGAAAAATTTGCCAGTTTTGAATTTTATTGTCCATTCCCTACCTCAGCACAGTTGTTTAGGGCAGGTGTCCTTTGCAGCCCTGAGTCCTTGTGAATGTTAAGAGAACATTAGCTGTGGGCTTAACGCCGCTCTTGCGGAAAACGGCCACAAGGCAGCAGAATTTCTACATTTCCAACTCTGGGTTTTTGGGCAGCAGAGCCTTCCTGGAAATCGTGTTAGTAGGCTGCAAATTAGAGTGGAATGTGCCAGAGCACATCCCCAAGAGCTTATATCTCCTTACTTCTTGTTTGTTTTATAAATCTAATTTTTATTAATTATCAGAGCAAACTTGATAAAAATATTTTGTTTCTCCTAGGTGTACAGAATCTCGTTCATTATATCAATGTATCTGTCATTTATCTTTGCATTCTTTACCATGTAGGTTATTACAGAGTGTTGCCTAGACCTCTCTTGGTATTCCATAGGTATTTTGTGATTATATATTTCATATGTATTAGTACATGTCTGTTAACCCTCATATCCTAATTCACACATTCCTTACACTTTTCCATTGGTTAAACATAATTTTTTTTCTTAATCCATGCTTTTCCTTCTCTTGGAAATAAGTTCATGAGTATCAACTTTTAGGTAACACCTAGAAGTGATGTCATAGGATATCTGTCTTTCACTTTCTTTCTTTAATTTGAGTGATTATCTCTAGGTCCTTATATGGTGGTGCAAACGGCACTGTTTCATTGTTTTCCATGGCTTATATTCCATTGTTTACATGGACCACTTCCTCTTTGTGCATTTTTCTGTTGATGGACATTTTGGTTTCTTCCAAGTCTTGGCTATGTTAAATATTCCTGCAGTGCAGGATTGCCAGTCTGTGTCTTTTCCATTCTGCTCTGCTCAGGTGATAGGCACATCAAAGGACCTACCAGATCACATGGTAGCTCAATTTTTACCCTTAAACGCACCTCCATTATGTTCTCACTACTGGCTGTTACCAGTTTACATCCCCCCCAGCAGCTGGAGGGTACACAGTTCTCTGAAACCCCTTCAGCATTTATTCTTTGTAGACTTTTTGCTGAAGAACATTCTGACGGCTGTGAGGTGAACATTTCTGTAATTGGATTTGCATGGCTTTATTCATTGCTGATGTTGCGCATTTTTCAATTCCCTTTTATTTTAAAGAGAAAAAAAAGAAAAGACAAAATGTGCGTAAAATATGCCTCTTGACATTGTCTTCTTGAAATGTTGACGTCTTTTGAATTTTCTGGTCGATTACGACCCCAGGACATTTTTGAGGCCCGGTGTCCTTTACAGTGCTGCACATATTTTGAATATTAAGTGACCATTACCTCTTGGTTTAAAGCTGCTGTTGTGTGAAACAGTCACAAGGCGGCAGCATTTCTCCTTTACCAAATCTGGTTACCAGGGCAACAGAGCCTTAATGGAAGTCCTGTTCTAGGTTGAAAATTAGAATGGGATGTGCCAGGAAAAATTCCTTTCAGTTTATGTCTCATTATTTCTTGTTCATATTTTTAATTTAATTTTTATTTTTTATCGCAGCAAATTTGATTACAATGTTTTTTTTTTGTTGTTCTAGGTGTGCAAGATGTGGTTCTTTCACACACATACATATATCTATTCTTCTTCGGAACCTTTTCCCAGGTAGGTTATGACACAATGTTGAGTAGTCTTCTCTTGGTATTCCGTAGGTCTTTGGTGATTATATATTTCACATGTGTTTCTATATCTATGTTAACCCCAATATCGTAATGTATCCAATCCTCACACCTTTCGATTTGGGGAACCATAAGTTTGTTCAATGAATCTGTGATTGCCTTTCTCTGTGGAAATATCTTCATTGTTATCAATTTTCAGGTAACACCTATAAGTGATATACGTTAGGTGTCTTTCGCTTTTTCACTTACTACAAGTTGCATGGTTACCTCTAGACTCATCTATGGTGCTGCAAATGGCATTGTTTCACTTTTTTCCCGAGCTAATATTCCATCTCTACATGTAACAGTTCCTCTTTGTCCACTCATCTGTTGATGGACTTTTGGTTGTTTCCATGTCTTGGCTATTGTAATACTGCTGCAGTGCAGATTTGCCTGCCTGTGTCTTTCCAATTCTGTCTTCTTATGTTATAGGCCCAGGAGTGGGCCTGCTGGATCATATAATAGCTCAATATTTACCTTTTAAAGGCACCTCCACCCTGTTCCCATTAGTGACTCTTACCAGGTTACGTCCCACTTCAAATTAAGGGTATGCATTTCTCCACAACCTCTTCAGCATTGATCGTTTGTAGTTTCTTTCCTGATGGTTATTCTGAATGGTGTGAGCTGATACCTCTGTGTGGTTGGATTTGCATGTGTCTCATAATCCTTTGAAACTGAGCTTTCAGGCATGTCCTTTTATTTTTCAAACGGTTATTACAGCTTAGTTCTTCAAATGGTTTTCTTGAAATATGTGCCACATTTTGAAATACTTTGGCCTTTACCTCCCGCAAGACATGATGAAGGCAGGTTTCCTTTACAGCCCTGCAGGACTTGTTCATATGAAGTGACAATTAGCATAGGTTTTAAAGCTGTTTTTTCAGGTAATGGCCAGAGGGTGGAGCATTTCATAATTCTATGAAACGTAACTGAACACACAATATATATTTTTTCTTTTAAATTTCCATTGTTACTTTTTTAAAGTACAATTATAATTGAAGTTCTTTGTAACAAGTGAAATTTAAAAAATTAAAGGAAAAGATAATATTTTACCACTTGCCATCCTTTCCCATTTACTGAAACGACCAGCATAATGTGTAGATTTCTCATTTTATCCAGGTGTTCTATACATCTGGAATATCATGCTTCTCACTGTAGAAAAACAGATTTAGCTCTCACACTTTTTATAGGCTACATAACATTCCATAGAACAGAAGTACCAACTATTTCAGACTTAGCTTTTTGAGGGACACTCAGGTTACTTTCTGTTTTATTTTGTTGTTCTTTTTTTGGGGGGGGGTAGGAGTTTATTATTTATTTATTTATTTTTGTTGTGTTGGGTCTGAGTTTCCGTGTGAGGGCTTTCTCTAGTTGTGGCAAGTGGGGGGCCACTCTTGATCTCGGTGCACGGGCCTCTCACTATTGCGGCCTCTCTTGTTGCAGAGCACAGGCTCCAGATGCGAGGGCTCACTGGTTGTGGCTTATGGGCCTAGTTGCTCCATGGCATGTGGGATCCTCCCAGACCAGGGCTTGAACCTGTGTCCCCTGCATTAGCAGGCAGATTCTAACCACCGCACCACCAGCGAAGCCCTCTATTTTGTTGTTCTGCTAGTTTGTTTTAACCCAAGAAAATATTTTTTTAAATACAAAAAAACAAAATTAAGCTAGGGGTAAGGATTAGGGTTTAGGGTAAGATTTAGGGTTAGGGTATGGGTTAGGATTATTGTATGGCTTAGAGTATGGTTTAGGGTTATGGTTATGGTACGGGTTAGTGTTAGGGTACAGTTTAAGGTATGGCTATGGTTTAGTGTTAGGGTACGGGTTAAGGTATGGGTTAGTGTTAGGGTATGGGTTAGGATTCAGGTACGGTTTACGTTCAGGGTTATGGTTAGGTTTAGTGTATGGGTTAGTGTTAGGTACGGGTTAGGGTTAGGTTTAGTGTTAAGGAAGGGGTAGAGTTTAGGGTACAGGATAGGGAACAACAAAGGGTTAGGGTTAGGGTACGTGTTAGGGTACAGTTTAGTGTTAGTGTATGGGTTAGGATTAGGGTACGGTTTAGGATAAGGTTTCGGGTTAGGGTTAGGGGATGGGTATGGTTTGGGGTACAGTTTAGGGTATGACCATGGGTTAGGAGTAGGGTAAGTGTTAGGGTACGGTTTAGTGTTAGTGTACAGGTTAGGATTATGGTACGGGATAGTGTAAGGGTTACGGTTAGGGAATGGGTACAGATTAGGTTGCAGGTTAGGGTATGACAACGGGTTAAGGTTAGGGTACGTGTTAGTGTATGGCTTAGGATTAGGGTACGGGTTAGGTTATGGGTTAGTGTTAGGGGATGGGTTAGGATTAGGATACGGGTTATGGTACGGTTTAGGGAAAGGGTTAGGATACGGGGTAGGGTTAGGATAAAGTTTAGTGTATGGCTATGTGTTACTGTTAGGGTACATGTTAGCGTACGGGTTAGTGTTCGTGTACAGCTTAGGGTAAGGGTTAGGGTTAGGGAATGGGTACGGTCTCAGGTACAGGTTAGGGTATGGTAGCGGGATAGGGTTAGGGTACGTGTTAGGATGAGACTTCTTTGTAGTGCAGATTTGAATTTCCCGCTTGCTTGGTGGGCCAAAAAGTGTGTATGCATTTTATCCTGAATATACTCAGGAAAAAACGTATATGCCCTTTTTGGCCAAGTGCATCGCTGCCAAACGATGTGCCAAACAGGAGGTTACAAGCACTGACTCTCCAAGTGGGGAGATTGTTAGTAAAGCGTCTGGAATGGCGAACCCGAGTACCAGAGGACGAATAATGAGATGCGTTTTAGAAACCTTGCCCGATCACACTGTGGACCATCCTCTGGGTTTCCCACGCATGTTTTAGCTGTAGGAAGAATCCCTTAAACCTGGAGGTTTGGGACCCATGGAATGGGTAGCACGCAGTACTACTTCAAAGGGTCTGCATTTGCTCACCGAACCTCACCAATCCTCACAGCCCCAAGTGTCCAGCCTTATGCCTCACTCAGCTGTGGGTGTAGATGTGGTAAATCCAGGTTTCATCACAAGCCTGAACGAGTTATTTAAGAATTTCTCTCTCTTTCACTGTCTTTGTGTTTTGATTTTGAAATTTATTTTTATAATGGGGTTTAGCTGATTTGCACTGCTGTGTTTATGCCGCTCGATGCACACTTGATTCTCTTACGGAGACATATAAATACATAGGTTTTAAGATTCTTACTACTCAGATATATTCCTCTGCGGTGAATAGGGGGTGTTGAGTCCACTTCGTTGAACAAGGAGTATATCTTGTCTATTACTGGCTTATGGAACGGTATCTGTGCTCATTTCAATCTCTGGATTTATGCAGCACCCCAACTCACCTTTCCCCTTAAGCAAGCATAAGTTGGTTTTCTAAATGTGAGACTCTGTTCTGTTTTGTAATTCAGTTCATGTGTAGCCAAGTTTACATTCCCTCTATAAGTGTTATCTTATGACTAGTTTCTTTTTCTGTGTGACTTATTTCACTCAGAATCATCGAACCTAAATCCACTCATTATGCTGCTACGGGCCTGATGACATTGATTTCATTGCGGAGTGATATTCCATTGTATGTAAGTACCACAACTTCTTTATCCATTTTTCTCTTTCTGGGATATTTAAGTTGTTCCGTTGTCGAGGTTCTTGTAAACACAGCAGCCCTAAACTTTGGGGTGGCTGTGTCTTTTTGATTTTAATTTCCCTAAGCTATAGGACCATAAGTGGAAGTGCCCGAGTCTCTGTAGCTTTGTTTTTTAGATGTTTCAGGAAACACCATACACTTCTCCAGAGTGGCTGTTGGCCATTTACATCCCGCCCATCAGCATAACAAGGCTCCCAGTTCTCCATGGCTTGTCCTGCCTTTCTGGATTTTACACTTTTTTCAGATGGCCCATTTAACCGGTGGGAAGTGAGACTTCATTGTAGTGCGGATTTCCATTGCACGCTTCCTTGGTTGGCAAAAATGGCCGTATGCGTTTTTTCCTGGATATATTCAGGAAAAAACGCATATGCATTTTTTGGCCAAGTGCATCATTGTCGAAGTTCTGCCGCTTTTCATATGCTTTAAATGCAATTCCAGTCTACCTCCTGAAATCTGTTTCCTGCAATTGTGCCTTGCTTTCAAGTCCTCTTCGCAGCCTTACCTCAATATATTTTTGGACGATAGTTGTCCTTTATAACTCTGCAAGTTTGTGAATTGCAGTGACCCTGAGCTCCTTTTTCCAACTCGCTTTTTTGTGAGCTGGACGCAAAACGGCAGGATTGCTTCAGGCCCTAATCTGGTTCCAGCGTGGCATGCTGAGCCTTTGGTTAATTCTTCTTCTTGGTGGGAAATTAGAGTGAAATGTGCCCGTCCAAACAACTACAGCTAGTCTCTCATTGGTTCTCCCTATTCCCGTTCATCCTCCGCAGAAATTGCAGAGTGTGCCAAACAGGAGGTTACAAGCACTGACTCTCCAAGTGGGGAGATTGTTACTAAAGCGTCTGGAATGGCGAACCCGAGTACCAGAGGACGAATAATGAGATGCGTTTTAGAAACCTTGCCCGATCACACTGTGGACCATCCTCTGGGTTTCCCACGCATGTTTTAGGTGTAGGAAGAATCCCTTAAACCTGGAGAGTTGGGACCCATGGAATGGGTAGCACGCAGTACTACTTCAAAGAGCCTGCATTTGCTCACCGAATCTCACCAATTCTCTCAGCCCCAAGTGTCCAGCCTTATGTCTCACCCAGCTGTGGGTGTAGATGTGGTAAATCCAGGTTTCATCACAAGCCTGAACGAATTATTTAAGAATTTCTCTCTCTTTCACTGTCTTTCTGTTTTGTTTTTGAAGTTTATTTTTATAATGGGGTTGAGCTAATTTTCACTGCTGTGTTTATGCGTCTGTACACACACTTGATTCTCTTACGGAGACATATAAATACATAGATTTTAAGATTCTTACTAGTCAGATATATTCCTCTGCGGTGAATAGGGGGTGTTGAGTCCACTTCGCTGAGCAAGGAGTAGGTCTTGTCTATTACATATTTGGCTTATGGAACGGTATCTGTGCTCATTTCAATCTCTGGATTTATGCAGCACCCCAACTCACCTTTCCCCTTAAGCAAACATGTTTGTTTTCTAAATGTGAGACTCTGTTCTGTTTTGTAATTCAGTTCATGTGTAGCCAAGTTTACATTCCCTCTATAAGTGATATCTTATGATAAGTTTCTTTATCTGTGTGACTTATTTCCTTAGAATCATCGTACCTAAATCCACTCATTATGCTCCTACGGGCCTGATGATATTGATTTCATTGCTGAGTGATATTCCATTGTACATAAGTACCACAACTTCTTTATCCCTTTTCCTCTTTCTGGGATATTTAAATTGTACCGTAGTCGAGGTTCTTGTAAACACAGCAGCCCTAAACTTTGGGGTGGCTGTGTCTTGTTGATTTTAATTTTCCTAAGCTATAGGACCATAAGTGGAAGCAACCTAGGCTCTGTAGCTTTGTTTTTTAGAGGTTTCAGGAAACACCATACACTTCTCCCGAGTGGCTGTTGGCAATTTACATCCCGCCCATCAGCATAACAAGGCTCCCAGTTCTCCATGGCCTGTCCTGCCTTTCTGGTTTTTACACTTTTTTCAGATGGCCCATTTGACCAGTGGGAAGTGAGACTTCATTGTAGTGCAGATCTCCGTTGCAGGCTTGCTTATTTGGACAAAAAGAGCATATGCGTTTTTTCCTGCATGTATTCAGGAAAAAAACGCATACGCCCTTTTTGGCCAAGTGCATCATTGTCAAAGTTCTGCCGCTTTTCATATGCTTTAAATGCAGTTTCCATCTACCTCCTGAAATATATTTCCTGCAATTGTGCCATGCTTTCAAGTCCTCTTCGCAGCCTTACCTCAATATATTTTTGGACGATAGCTGTCATTTATAACTCTGCAGGTTTATGAATTACAGTGCCCCTGAGGTCCTTTCTTCAACTCGCTTTCTTGTGCGCTGGCCGCAGAACTGCAGGATTGCTTCAGGCCCTAATCTTGTTTCATCACGGCACGCTGAGCCTTTTGTTAATTCCTCTTCCTGGTGGGAAATTAGAGTGAAATCTGACCGTCCAAACACCTACAGCTAGTCTCTCATTGGTTCTCCCTATTACCGTTCAACCTCCGCAGAAATTGCTAACTGTACCAAACAGGAGTTTTAAGGCACTGACTCTCCACGTGGGGAGATGTTTAGTAAAGCGTCTGGAATGGCGAACCCGTGTACCAGGGGACAAAAAATGAGATGGGTTTTAGAAACGTTGCCCGATCACATGGTGTACAATCCTCTGGGTTTCCCATGCATGTTTTAGCTGTAGGAAGAATCCCTTAAACCAGGAGAGTTGGGACCCAGGGAATGGGTAGCATACAGTATTACTTCAAAGGGTCTGCATTTGCTCACCGAACCTCACCAATCCTCTCAGCCCCAAATGTCCTGCCTTATGTCTCACCCAGCTGTGGGTGTAGATGTGGTAAATCCAAGTTTCATCACAAGCCCTGAACGAATTATTTAAGAACTTTCTCTCCTTCACTGTCTTTGTTTTTGAAATTTATTTTAATAATGGGGTTTAGTTGATTTTTCACGGCTGTGTATACTGCTCTACACACACTTGATTCTCTTACAGAGACATATAGATACATATGTTTTAATATTCTTATTGTCAGATATATTCCTCTGCGGTGAATAGGTGGTGTTGAGTCTAATTCGTTGAGCAATGAGTATATCTTGTCTATTATATATTTGGCTTATGGAATAGTATCTGTGCTCATTTCAATCTCTGGTTTTACTCAGCACCCCAACTCACCATTCCCCTTAAGAAAGCATAAGTTTGTTTTCTAAATGTGAGACTCTGTTCTGTTTTGTAATTCAGTTCATGTGTAGCCAAGTTTACATTCCCTCTATAAGTGATATCTTATGATAAGTTTCTTTTTCTGTGTGACTTATTTCCTTTGAATCATCGTACCTAAATCCATTCATTATGCTTGTACGGGCCTGACGACATTGATTTCATTGTTGAGTGATATTCCATTGTACGTAAGTACGAAAACTTCTTTATCCATTTCTCTCTTTCAAGGATATTTAATTTGTACCGTAGTCGAGGCTCTTGTAAACAGAGCAGCCCTAAACTTTGCGGTGGTTGTTTCTTGTTATTTTAATTTTGCTGAGCTATAGTGCTATAAGTGGGTTTAGGGTTAGGGTTAAGGTTAGCATTAGGGAACGGGTATGGTTTAGGATGCGACAATGCTTTAGGGTGAGCGAAAGTGTTAGGGTACAGGTCAGTGTTAGTGTACCGTTTAGGATTAGGGTAAGTGTTAGGGTAATGCTTCGGGTTAGGGTTACGGTTAGGGAACGGGGACGGTTTAGGGTACAGGTTAGGGTACGACAACGGTTTAGGGATAGTGTACATGTAAGGGTAAGATTTAGTGTTAGCGTACGGGTAAGGATTAGGGGACGGGTGAGGGTAAGGCTTCAAGTAAGGGTTAGGGTTAGGGTTAGGGTTAGAGGAGAGGGACAGTTTAGGGTACAGGTTAGGGTGCGACAATGGTTTAGGATGAGCGTACATGTTAGGATACAGGTTAGTGTTAGCGTATCGGCTAGGATTAGGTGACGCGTTACAGTAAGGCTTCGGGTAAGCGTTAGGGTTAAGGTTAAGGGACGGGGACGGTATAGGGTACAGGTTAGGGTACGACAACGGTTTAGGGTGAGCATACGTGTGACGGCACGGGTTAGTGTTAGCGTACAGGTTAGGATTAGGAGAGGGGTTAGGGTAAGGCTTCGGGTAAGGGTTAGGGTTAGGGTTAGGGGACGATTTAGGGTACAGGTTAGGGTACGACAATGCTATAGTGTGAGCGTAAGTGTGAGGGCACGGGTTAGTGTCAGCGTACGGGTTAGGATTAGGGGACGGGTTAGGGTAAGGCTTCAGGTAAGGGATAGGGTTAGGGTTAGGGTTAGGGGACAGGGACGGTTTAGGGTCCAGAGGAGGGTACGACAACGCTTTAGGGGGAGCGTACGTGTGAGGGCGCGGGTTAGTGTTCGCGTACGGGTTAGGGGACGGGTGAGGGTCAGGCTTCGGGGAAGGGTTAGGGTTAGGGTTCGGGCTAGGGTTCGGGTTATGGGACGGGGACGGTTTAGGGTCCAGGTGAGGGTACGGCAACGCCTTAGGGGGAGCGTGCGTGTGAGGGCGCGGGTTAGTGTTAGCGTACGGGTTAGGATTAGGGGACGGGTGAGGGTCAGGCTTCGGGGAAGGGTTAGGGTTAGGGTTCGGGCTAGGGTTAGGGTTAGGGGACGGGGACGGTTTAGGGTCCAGGTGAGGGTACGGCAACGCTTTAGGGGGAGCGTGCGTGTGAGGGTGCGGGTTAGTGTTAGCGTACGGGTTAGGATTAGGGGACGGGTGAGGGTCAGGCTTCGGGGAAGTGTTAGGGTTAGGGTTCGGGCTAGGGTTAGGGTTAGGGGATGGGGACGGTTTGGGGTCCAGGGGAGGGTACGGCAACGCTTTAGGGGGAGCATACGTGTGAGGGCGCGGGTTAGTGTTAGCGTACGGGTTAGGATTAGGGGACGGGTGAGGGTCAGGCTTTGGGGAAGTGTTAGGGTTAGGGTTCGGGCTAGGGTTAGGGTTAGGGGACGGGGACGGTTTAGGGTCCAGGTGAGGGTACGGCAACGCTTTAGGGGGAGCGTGCGTGTGAGGGCGCGGGTTAGTGTTAGCGTACGGCTTAGGATTAGGGGACGGGTGAGGGTCAGGCTTCGGGGAAGGGTTAGGGTTAGGGTTCGGGCTAGGGTTAGGGTTATGGGACGGGGACGGTTTAGGGTCCAGGTGAGGGTACGGCAACGCTTTAGGGGGAGCGTGCGTGTGAGGGCGCGGGTTAGTGTTAGCGTACGGGTTAGGAAGAGGGGACGGGTGAGGGTCAGGCTTCGGGAAGGGTTAGGGTTAGGGTTCGGGCTAGGATTAGGGTTAGGGGACGGGGACGGTTTAGGGTCCAGGGGAGGGTACAGCAACGCTTTAGTGGGAGCGTACGTGTGAGGGCGTGGGTTAGTGTTAGCGTACGGGTTAGGATTAGGGGACGGGTGAGGGTCAGGCTTCGGGGAAGTGTTAGTGTTAGGGTTCGGGCTAGGGTTAGGGGACGGGGATGGTTTAGGGTCCAGGGGAGGGTACGGCATCGCTTTAGGGGGAGCGTACGTGTGAGGGCGCAGGTTAGTGTTAGCGTACGGGTTAGGATTAGGGGACGGGTGAGGGTCAGGCTTCGGGGAAGGGTTAGGGTTAGGGTTCGTGCTAGGGTTAGTGTTAGGGGACGGGGACGGTTTAGGGTCCAGGGGAGGGTACGCAACGCTTTAGGGGGAGCGTACGTGTGAGGGCGCGGGTTAGTGTTAGCGTACGGGTTAGGATTAGGGGACGGGTGAGGGTCAGGCTTCGGGGAAGGGTTAGGGTTAGGGTTCGGGCTAGGGTTAGGGTTAGGGGGACGGGGACGGTTTAGGGTCCAGGTGAGGGTACGGCAACGCTTTAGGGGGAGCGTGCGTGTGAGGGTGCGGGTTAGTGTTAGCGTACGGGTTAGGATTAGGGGACGGGTGAGGGTCAGGCTTCGGGGAAGGGTTAGGGTTAGGGTTCGGGCTAGGGTTAGGGTTAGGGGACGGGGACGGTTTAGGGTCCAGGAGAGGGTACAGCAATGCTTTAGGGGGAGCGTGCGTGTGAGGGCGCGGGTTAGTGTTAGCGTACGGGTTAGGATTAGGGGACGGGTGAGGGTCAGGCTTCGGGGAAGTGTTAGGGTTAGCGTTCGGGCTAGGGTTAGGGGACGGGGACGGTTTAGGGTCCAGGTGAGGGTACGGCAACGCTTTACGGGGAGCGTGCGTGTGAGGGCGCTGGTTAGTGTTAGCGTACGGGTTAGGATTAGGGGACGGGTGAGGGTCAGGCTTCGGGGAAGGGTTAGGGTTAGGGTTCGGGCTAGGGTTAGGGTTAGGGGACGGGGACGGTTTAGATCCAGGTGAGGGTACAGCAACGCTTTCGGGGGAGCGTGCGTGTGAGGGCGAGGGTTAGTGTTAGCGTACGGGTTAGGATTAGGGGACGGGTGAGGGTCAGGCTTCGGGGAAGGGTTAGGGTTAGGGTTCGGGCTAGGGTTAGGGTAAGGGGACGGGGACGGTTTAGGGTCCAGGTGAGGGTACGGCAACACTTTAGGGGGAGCGTGCGTGTGAGGGCGCGGGTTAGTGTTAGCGTACGGGTTAGGATTAGGGGACAGGTGAGGGTCAGGCTTCGGGGAAGGGTTAGGGTTAGGGTTCGGTCTAGGGTTAGTGGACGGGGACGGGGACGGTTTAGGGTCCAGGTGAGGGTACGGCAACGCTTTAGGGGGAGCGTGCGTGTGAGGGCGCGCGTTAGTGTTAGCGTACGGGTTAGGATTAGGGGACGGGTGAGGGTCAGGCTTCGGGGAAGGGTTAGGGTTAGGGTTCGGGCTAGGGTTAGGGTTAGGGGACGGGGACGGTTTAGGGTCCAGGTGAGGGTAGGGCAACGCTTTAGGGGGAGCGTGCGTGTGAGGGCGCGGGTTAGTGTTAGCGTACGGGTTAGGATTAGGGGACGGGTGAGGGTCAGGCTTCGGGAAAGGGTTAGGGTTAGGGTTCGGGTTAGGGGACGGGGACTGGGACGGTTTAGGGTCCAGGTGAGGGTACGGCAAGGCTTTAGGGGGAGCGTGCATGTGACGGCGCGGTTTAGTGTTAGCGTACGGGTTAGGATTGGGGGACGGGTGAGGGTCAGGCTTCGGGGAAGGGTTAGGGTTAGGGTTCGGGCTAGGGTTAGGGTTAGGGGACAGGAACGGTTTAGGGTCCAGGTGAGGGTATGGCAATGCTTTAGGGGGAGCGTGCGTGTGAGGGCGCGGGTTAGTGTTAGTGAACCGGTTAGGATTAGGGGACGGGTGAGGGTCAGGCTTCGGGGAAGGGTTAGGGTTAGGGTTCGGGCTAGGGTTAGGGTTATGGGACGGGGACGGTTTAGGGTCCAGGTGAGGGTACGGCAACGCTTTAGGGGGAGCGTGCGTGTGAGGACGTGGGTTAGTGTTAGCGTACGGGTTAGAATTAGGGGACGGGTGAGGGTCAGGCTTCGGGAAAGGGTTAGGGTTAGGGTTCGGGATAGGGTTAGGGTTAGGGGACGGGGACGGATTAGGGTTCAGGTGAGGGTACGGCAACGCTTTAGGGGGAGCGTGCATGTGAGGGCGCGGGTTAGTGTTAGCGTACGGGTTAGGATTGGGGACGGGTGAGTGTCAGGCTTCGGGGAAGGGTGAGGGTTAGGGTTCGGGCTAGGGTTAGGGTTACGGGACGGGGACGGTTTAGGGTCCAGGTGAGGGTACGGCAACGCTTTAGGGGGAGCGTGCGTGTGAGGGCGTGGGTTAGTGTTAGCGTACGGGTTAGGATTAGGGTACGGGTGAGGGTCAGGCTTCAGGGAAAGGTTAGGGTTAGGGTTCGGGCTAGGGTTAGGGTTAGGGGACGGGGATGGTTTAGGGTCCAGGTGAGGGTACGGCAACGCTTTAGGGGGAGCGTGCATGTGAGGGCGCGGGTTAGTGTTAGCGTACGGGTTAGGATTGGGGACGGGTGAGTGTCAGGCTTCGGGGAAGGGTGAGGGTTAGGGTTCGGGCTAGGGTTAGGGTTAGGGGACGGGGACGGTTTAGGGTCCAGGTGAGGGTACGGCAACGCTTTACGGGGAGCGTGCGTGTGAGGGCGTGGGTTAGTGTTAGCGTACGGGTTAGGATTAGGGGACGGGTGAGGGTCAGGCTTCGGGGAAGGGTTAGGGTTAGGGTTCGGGCTAGGGTTAGGGTTAGGGGACGGGGACGGTTTAGGGTCCAGGTGAGGGTACGGCAACGCTTTAGGGGGAGCGTGCGTGTGAGGGCGCGGGTTAGTGTCAGCGTACGGGTTAGGATTAGGGGACGGGTGAGGGTCATGCTTCGGGGAAGGGTTAGGGTTAGGGTTCGGGCTAGGGTTAGGGTTAGAGGACGGGGACGGTTTAGGGTCCAGGTGACGGTACGGCAACGCTTTAGGGGGAGCGTGCGTGTGAGGGCGCGGGTTAGTGTTAGCGTACGGGTTAGGATTAGGGGTCGGGTGAGGGTCAGGCTTCGTGGAAGGGTTAGGGTTCGGGCTAGGGTTAGGGTTAGGGGACGGGAACGGTTTAGGGTCCAGGTGAGGGTACGGCAACGCTTTAGGGGAAGCGTGCGTGTGAGGGCGCGGGATAGTGTTAGCGTACGGGTTAGGATTATGGGACGGGTGAGGGTCAGGCTTCGGGGAAGGGTTAGGGTTAGGGTTCGGGCTAGGGTTAGGGTTAGGGGACGGGGAGGGTTTAGGGTCCAGGTGAGGGTACGGCAACGCTTTAGGGGGAGCGTGCGTGTGAGGGCGCGGGTTAGTGTTAACGTACGGGTTAGGATTAGGGGACGGGTGAGGGTCAGGCTTCGGGGAAGGGTTAGGGTTAGGGTTCGGGCTAGGGTTAGGGTTAGGGGACGGGGACGGTTTAGGGTCCAGGTGAGGGTACGGCAACGCTTTAGGGGGAGCGTGCGTGTGAGGGCGCGGGTTAGTGTTAGCGTACGGGTTAGGATTAGGGGACGGGTGAGGGTCAGGCTTCGGGGAAGTGTTAGGGTTAGCGTTCGGGCTAGGGTTAGGGGACGGGGACGGTTTAGGGTCCAGGTGAGGGTACGGCAACGCTTTACGGGGAGCGTGCGTGTGAGGGCGCTGGTTAGTGTTAGCGTACGGGTTAGGATTAGGGGACGGGTGAGGGTCAGGCTTCGGGGAAGGGTTAGGGTTAGGGTTCGGGCTAGGGTTAGGGTTAGGGGACGGGGACGGTTTAGATCCAGGTGAGGGTACAGCAACGCTTTCGGGGGAGCGTGCGTGTGAGGGCGAGGGTTAGTGTTAGCGTACGGGTTAGGATTAGGGGACGGGTGAGGGTCAGGCTTCGGGGAAGGGTTAGGGTTAGGGTTCGGGCTAGGGTTAGGGTAAGGGGACGGGGACGGTTTAGGGTCCAGGTGAGGGTACGGCAACACTTTAGGGGGAGCGTGCGTGTGAGGGCGCGGGTTAGTGTTAGCGTACGGGTTAGGATTAGGGGACAGGTGAGGGTCAGGCTTCGGGGAAGAGTTAGGGTTAGGGTTCGGTCTAGGGTTAGTGGACGGGGACGGGGACGGTTTAGGGTCCAGGTGAGGGTACGGCAACGCTTTAGGGGGAGCGTGCGTGTGAGGGCGCGCGTTAGTGTTAGCGTACGGGTTAGGATTAGGGGACGGGTGAGGGTCAGGCTTCGGGGAAGGGTTAGGGTTAGGGTTCGGGCTAGGGTTAGGGTTAGGGGACGGGGACGGTTTAGGGTCCAGGTGAGGGTAGGGCAACGCTTTAGGGGGAGCGTGCGTGTGAGGGCGCGGGTTAGTGTTAGCGTACGGGTTAGGATTAGGGGACGGGTGAGGGTCAGGCTTCGGGAAAGGGTTAGGGTTAGGGTTCGGGTTAGGGGACGGGGACTGGGACGGTTTAGGGTCCAGGTGAGGGTACGGCAAGGCTTTAGGGGGAGCGTGCATGTGACGGCGCGGTTTAGTGTTAGCGTACGGGTTAGGATTGGGGGACGGGTGAGGGTCAGGCTTCGGGGAAGGGTTAGGGTTAGGGTTCGGGCTAGGGTTAGGGTTAGGGGACAGGAACGGTTTAGGGTCCAGGTGAGGGTATGGCAATGCTTTAGGGGGAGCGTGCGTGTGAGGGCGCGGGTTAGTGTTAGTGAACCGGTTAGGATTAGGGGACGGGTGAGGGTCAGGCTTCGGGGAAGGGTTAGGGTTAGGGTTCGGGCTAGGGTTAGGGTTATGGGACGGGGACGGTTTAGGGTCCAGGTGAGGTTACGGCAACGCTTTAGGGGGAGCGTGCGTGTGAGGGCGTGGGTTAGTGTTAGCGTACGGGTTAGAATTAGGGGACGGGTGAGGGTCAGGCTTCGGGAAAGGGTTAGGGTTAGGGTTCGGGATAGGGTTAGGGTTAGGGGACGGGGACGGATTAGGGTTCAGGTGAGGGTACGGCAACGCTTTAGGGGGAGCGTGCATGTGAGGGCGCGGGTTAGTGTTAGCGTACGGGTTAGGATTGGGGACGGGTGAGTGTCAGGCTTCGGGGAAGGGTGAGGGTTAGGGTTCGGGCTAGGGTTAGGGTTAGGGGACGGGGACGGTTTAGGGTCCAGGTGAGGGTACGGCAACGCTTTAGGGGGAGCGTGCGTGTGAGGGCGTGGGTTAGTGTTAGCGTACGGGTTAGGATTAGGGTACGGGTGAGGGTCAGGCTTCAGGGAAAGGTTAGGGTTAGGGTTCGGGCTAGGGTTAGGGTTAGGGGACGGGGATGGTTTAGGGTCCAGGTGAGGGTACGGCAACGCTTTAGGGGGAGCGTGCATGTGAGGGCGCGGGTTAGTGTTAGCGTACGGGTTAGGATTGGGGACGGGTGAGTGTCAGGCTTCGGGGAAGGGTGAGGGTTAGGGTTCGGGCTAGGGTTAGGGTTAGGGGACGGGGACGGTTTAGGGTCCAGGTGAGGGTACGGCAACGCTTTACGGGGAGCGTGCGTGTGAGGGCGTGGGTTAGTGTTAGCGTACGGGTTAGGATTAGGGGACGGGTGAGGGTCAGGCTTCGGGGAAGGGTTAGGGTTAGGGTTCGGGCTAGGGTTAGGGTTAGGGGACGGGGACGGTTTAGGGTCCAGGTGAGGGTACGGCAACGCTTTAGGGGGAGCGTGCGTGTGAGGGCGCGGGTTAGTGTCAGCGTACGGGTTAGGATTAGGGGACGGGTGAGGGTCATGCTTCGGGGAAGGGTTAGGGTTAGGGTTCGGGCTAGGGTTAGGGTTAGAGGACGGGGACGGTTTAGGGTCCAGGTGACGGTACGGCAACGCTTTAGGGGGAGCGTGCGTGTGAGGGCGCGGGTTAGTGTTAGCGTACGGGTTAGGATTAGGGGTCGGGTGAGGGTCAGGCTTCGTGGAAGGGTTAGGGTTCGGGCTAGGGTTAGGGTTAGGGGACGGGAACGGTTTAGGGTCCAGGTGAGGGTACGGCAACGCTTTAGGGGGAGCGTGCGTGTGAGGGCGCGGGATAGTGTTAGCGTACGGGTTAGGATTATGGGACGGGTGAGGGTCAGGCTTCGGGGAAGGGTTAGGGTTAGGGTTCGGGCTAGGGTTAGGGTTAGGGGACGGGGAGGGTTTAGGGTCCAGGTGAGGGTACGGCAACGCTTTAGGGGGAGCGTGCGTGTGAGGGCGCGGGTTAGTGTTAACGTACGGGTTAGGATTAGGGGACGGGTGAGGGTCAGGCTTCGGGGAAGGGTTAGGGTTAGGGTTCGGGCTAGGGTTAGGGTTAGGGGACGGGGACGGTTTAGGGTCCAGGTGAGGGTACGGCAACGCTTTAGGGGGAGCGTGCGTGTGAGGGCGCGGGTTAGTGTTAGCGTACGGGTTAGGATTAGGGGACGGGTGAGGGTCAGGCTTCGGGGAAGGGTTAGGGTTAGGGTTCGGGCTAGGGTTAGGGTTAGGGGACGGGGACGGTTTAGGGTCCAGGTGAGGGTACGGCAACGCTTTAGGGGGAGCGTGCGTGTGAGGGCACGGGTTAGATTAGCGTACGGGTTAGGATTAGGGGACGGGTGAGGGTCAGGCTTCGGGAAAGGGTTAGGGTTAGGGTTCGGCTAGGGTTAGGCTTAGGGGACGGGGACGGTTTC